>NW_027118485.1:0-315382 GCF_036417845.1 Apteryx mantelli | reverse complement strand
AAGCAGCCGTTCTTCTTTAGAACTTTCGACCTCTCGCCTTTACTGATCGTTAAACAAAATAAACAGCCCAAAGCAAGCCGCGCTATTTGCTTGACAGACTGCTCGGTTTTTATTATTAAACGGTACGACATGCTGGCACGCGGCATGTCTTCTTCGGATTCTTGGGCTGACGTTCCTTCGGCCGCACGCACGCGGTCAAAGGCGTCTTTTTCACGTCCCGCCGTCAGGGCCTCCCCAGCAATTCCCGCAGCGACTCCCCCCTCGGGACAAACAGCTCGAGGACACGCACGGTCTTGCTAAAAGAACGGGGGGGGGGGGGGGGGGAACAAACGCGTGCGCTGAGCGCGGCACTCGCAGACCCGATCTTCGGGTCCAAAAGAAAACTCTCTAAAGCGGACCAGGCGGGCCAAAGAGGTCCCTTCTTTGCGCCACGCTTCTTTCCTCGCACAGACGTCGGCCGCCTCTGCCCGCTCTCACGGTATCCCCTACCGGCAAGGACACGGCGAAACGTTTCGGAAACGACGGCGTTTCCCAGAAGCGTTTCCGCCGCCTTGGGAAAACGGCCGAAGGAGAGGCTCACGCGGGGCGCGTAGCTAGAAAGAACGCTCCGCACAAAGGCCTAAAATGACCAGCCCGGAGCAGGGATCCCGGGCTCTCCGGGAGCGCAGGAGTTCTCACGTCCTTACTGAGCAGAGACCGCTGCCCGTGAAACACGAGACGCCGCAGCGACGCCGATCGTTGGAGGGAAGCCTGCAATAAGAGCGAAAGAAAAGCAGACGTTGAGGACAAAGACCAAGTTACGAGCCCCTCGCGATTCAGACACGCTTCTAGATTTACCGCCTATTTCAAGGCGCGCCTTCGGCAATTCCGTCCAATTGATTTTCCCCGAAGCCCGAGATGCGGACGAAACGCCTCTCAAAGGAAGGTACGGCATAACCGCTCTGGCCTATAAACTACCGGTTTCGACGCAGGAAAAGCACAGGGAAAGCACTAGCGTTCCCCCCAAGAAACCACGTCCAAGCGGACCGATGAAGTAGGCCCCAAGTCTGAAAGCGGACCTAAAGGAGCCCGTTTGGCGGTCGCGAGCTGGAATACACCGTTCTCCTTCTCACTAACAACCTCCCGTAGAGACCGGCAGCTGTACAGCGCCTTCTACGCTACACGGAGGAGTCGGATAGCGGGCAGATGCCGCGTCCCGAATGCGCAACTAGAGATTGGAACGCACGGACGTAAACAAACGCCCGTGACGTAGCGGAGGTCTAGCGTATTCACGTTTACCGTGCGTCAGTTCTCCTCTGCGGACAGGCCGTTCCATCTTCTTTACTCGTTAGCTGACAGACGCCCTAGGAGAAAGCAAAGAAAGGAAGAAATTCAAAAGGAAATGAAACAGATCGGAGGGAGCCTCAAAGGCTTTGATCCATCCCCCCAGGCAGCCGAACCACCTTCGCAAAGGCACACCTCAAAAGACACGTCCTTCCGGGATCGCTGCACAGCCCAGCCAGAAAAGAGGAACAGAAACAAACAGAACGAGAAGGCTGCAGAGGGGGACGGAGGGCCGGAAAGGAGCCTGCTGTCCAGCGATGGTATTTTACCGCTCCTTGCGCGTTAGCAGCCCCTTTCAGATGCTTAAGCCCAAATTCTCTCAGCCCTTAACAGCTTCAGTACCCGCGGCACCTAGTTTTTCCACGCTCTCCAGTCTTCCTCGCTCTTTCCCGTCTCGGGCGAAAAGCCTCCCAGACCCCGTCTGCACTTACGCGCTTCCTTAAAACAGGATCGCCGAAATCAACCGAACGGGCTGAGCTGCTCCTCTTCCGCTCGCCGGCCCTCGGAACGTCAGCCTGCAAACGAATCGGACCACCGAGGTCACCGGCAGAGTCTCCTTTCGGAGCTCGCCCCCCCCCCCCAAGCTTTAACGACGGTTTCCCAAGCGGGGCAAACGCAGGGCCTCCCTTCGGCCCCGGAACGGTTTTTATCGCGGGCTCCCAAGTCGCTGTTACGACACTAAGCGGCAAAGCAAGGCAAAGACAGCTGGGGTCGCAGCTTACCCACCTAGGCACGAAAATTCTTCTTTGAGGCCTCCCTCGCTGCTTTTGCCAGGTAAACACACCAAAACAAAGCTCCCGACAGGCAGCTGAGGCTTCACATGGACCTCGGGGCCCCGCTAGCAACGGCGACGCCGGAGCCGCCGGGCTACCAGGCGCTATTCCCCCCCCCCCCTCCCCTCCCCTCCCCTCCCCTGCCGGCCCGCGAACCGCGGCTTATTACTCACGAGTCCGGGAAGGACGCCGCCGACCTTCCCGCGGCCGAAGGCTCCTCGTCAGGAGCGGGCAGAGAACCTTTCCGCCGGCATTCGGAGTCTCCCGGCCGCTCTCGACACCCGATAACTTGCCGAGAAAGGGCTGAGGGCGGGAGCCTGCAGTTCTTCACGGCAGCACACAGTCGTTCCCCGATGTGCCGAACGCCTAGCATTAACACAATTTAGAAATACAAAAATACCACCGCTACAGGGCGCAAAGCCAAGCTGAAATTTCGGCAGCCAAAGCAAACCTCTTCGCGCCCGACAGAACGAGCCACGTGCATCGGCGCCTACAGCTCCTCAAGGCTAGCGAGGCCTCGTGGGCGACGTTCCTCTGGCAGGCTGCGCAGCTGAACTCCCCCGTGTCGCCTAAGAGTCCGTGACGTGACGTATTCAAAGCTCAGCAGAAATTAACAATCCAAAGTTGTTTCTAAGCACAAAAGCGGATCTACTACACGAGAAGGAAGGAGTCCTAATTCCGCAAGGCTTTACCTTTTCTTCGAGCTGCCGTCTTCCTGCTGCCCCAAAGACCATTGCCAGGCAATTAACCTGGGGTCGCGCTAAATGAGCCTTCCTCTTCGTTTTACAATTCGCACGCTTGCCTCTCCCTCTCTCTCTGGCCACCTGACCGCCGTTCCCCGAAGACGGGAATTTGCCGTCTTGGAGCTCTTAAAGCACGACGCTTCACAGATGCAGAGAGTCACGCGCACGGAAACGGATGGACGCAGCGTCCTTTCCGTAACGCGTACGCACCTTCCGTTAGATGTCGCTCATCTGTTATTCCGATCGCTATTACCGGCGAACCTTCCTCACCGGGAGGAACGGGCTTTCCCTTTCGGGGCGACGGAGACGGCTCTCGCTCGGTTCCCTTTAATTTTATTACTTCGGCTCGCTTACGTTTTTCTGTCTCTTCAGCTTCAGCCGTGGCAACGAATCTAAAAATTAAATATCCTATCTTTCCTTTTCTACGTACGCGTGTACGATAACAAAACAAAATACAAACGACCGAAGCAAAACTAAGGCAGCTACGGTTAACAAGAGGCGCAGGGCAGCAACGGGTCGCTTAGTCCTCAGCGCTGCCTCCGGGAGGGAGGCCGAAAGAACGAACGTTCCGCATCAAGAGTTACCTTGGTTACCCGGGCCAGAACGCCTCCTACTGTCGCAGCTTCTGGGGAGATCGAGGGTCCGCTGCTGCATTTTTGCTTCCTCCTTTCAGCCCGCCCCTTCGGGAGTAAACGCAAAAAACCGCTCGCTCGTCCGGCTTTGCTCTTTGTCAGCATTTGCTATTGTCGGTTCCGCCTCTGTAACAAAGACAGAAAATTGCATTTCGCTTCCAACAAAACACTTCGATTTACACGCGTTCTTTTTCTCTTTCCCGTGGTTTTTTTTTTTTTCTTTCCCCCCTTTCTTTCTTTTTCCTTCTTTCCCTCAAAGGAAAGGTCTTAATACACCGCTTTGCATCGTACGTTACGGGGTAAGCCGTTTGGAAACACTACAGGGCCGACGCCGCGCCGCAACCCTGCTCCGGGGCCCGCCTGCCCCCCCGCTCCGCTCCGCCGCGCCGCCTCCGCAGGGGCGAGCGCGTGCCCCGGCCCGCGCTGCCAACGAACTGGCGCCCTAAACGCCGCGCACGCAAAACGCAAAGTCACACCCGCGCTCCCGGCGCGGCGCCGGGTCCCAGCCCGCCCCCCCACTCGCCCCGCACCGCCGCCTCCACGCAGCGACGGCCGCAGCGGGCAGGATGCAGCCCGACGCCCCCCGAACCTATGCGTTCGCCTCACCCGGGGGCCCCACATCCTTCACTCCACGCCACCTCCGCACTCACCCGCCGCCGCCGCCGCCAAGCGAAAACGCCCTCCCTGCTCGCCGCCATCTTGCTTCCCCGCCGCCGCGCATGCGCCGCTCGCCAACGGACTGCGGCGGCAGTGACGCTTGAGCACCGCGCACGTGCCGGCTCGGACAGCGCGGGGGGGGGGAGCGAGGGGAGCGGGAGGGGCGGGGGGGAGCGAGGGGAGCGGGAGGGGAGCAGAGGGAGCCCGAGGGGCGGGGGGGAGCGAGGGGAGCCCGAGGGGCGGAGTGCGAGGGGAGCGCGAGAGGCGGGGGGGGAGCGTGAGGGGAGCAGGGGGGCCCGAGGAGCGGGGGGGAGCACGAGGGGAGCCCGAGAAGCGGGGGGGGAGCGCGGGGGCGGGGGGGAGCGCGAGGGGACCAGGGGGAGCGCGAGGGGCGGGGCGGAGCGCGAGGGGAGCAAGGGGAGCCCGAGAGGAGCCTGAGAAGCAGGGGGGAGCCCGAGAAGCGGGGGGGAGCGCGAGGGGAGCAGGGGGAGTGCGAGGGGCGGGGCAGAGCGCGAGGGGAGCAAGGGGAGCCCGAGGAGCGGGGGGGAGCGTGAGAAGAGCCTGAGAAGCAGGGGGGAGCCCGAGAAGCGGGGGGGAGCGCGAGGGGAGCCCGAGAAGCGGGGGGGAGCGCGAGGGGAGCAGGGGGAGCGCGAGGGGAGCAGGGGGAGCGCGAGGGGAGCCCGAGAAGCGGGGGGGAGCGCGAGGGGCGGGGCGGAGCGCGAGGGGAGCAGGGGGAGCCCGAGGAGCGGGGGGGGAGCGCGAGGGGAGCCCGAGAAGCAGGGGGGAGCGCGGGGGTGGGGGGGAGCGCGAGGGGAGCCCGAGAAGCGGGGGGGAGCGCGAGGGGCGGGTGGAGCGGGGAATCCCGAGGGGCGGGGGGGAGCCGGGGAGCCCGAGGGGCGGGGGGGAGCACGAAGGGAGGCGAGACCCGCAATGGCATGCTCGCGCCGCGGCGCTGCAGCCGGGCGGCTCACGCGTGCGAACCGCAGCCCGCCGCGGCAGCCCGGGACTCCCAGCGAGCGCCCCGAGGCTGCCCGAGCCCGTGGCCGCTCCAAGAGCACCGGGAAGGGGCGACGAGCACGCTCCATTCGCTTACCCGTTACCGAAACGGCGGAGAGCAGCAGCAAACATGGCGACCGGCACTGAGCATGTGCGCGCCGGCTGTCTGCGCATGCGCGCCCCCCCCACCGGGTGCAGTACCGCTTTTTGGACACAGGGTGGCAGCAGTGAGCGCGGCGGAACGCTGTGCGCGTGCGCGCCCCCCCCACCGGGTGCAGTACCGCTTTTTGGACACAGGGTGGCAGCAGTGAGCACGGCGGAACCCAGTGCGCACACGAGCCCCCCCACAGGGTGCAGTACCGATTTTTGGACACAGGGTGGCAGCAGTGAGCACGGAGGAACCCAGTGCGCACGCGCGCCCCCCCACCGGGTGCAGTACCGCTTTTTGGACACAGGGTGGCAGCAGTGAGCGCGGCGGAACGCTGTGCGCACGCGCGCCCCCCCCACAGGGTGCAGTACCGATTTTTGGACACAGGGTGGCAGCAGTGAGCACGGCGGAACCCAGTGCGCATGCGCGCCCCCCTTTATCGTGCCGTACCGCTTTTTGGACGCCCCGAGGGCAGCAGGGCGCGCGGCCGCCCCCGGCACGCGCACACCGCTGCAGAGCCCCCCCGCCCGCCCTTTGCAGACATTTCACCACCCTCGCCTCGGCTCATCTGCCCTTATTTACAGCGCCTGCTGCGAGGCGCAGCGTCGCTGCGTGTCGTGCTCGAGCCGCTGCTCCTAGAGGCTTCAGTAACAGCGCTTTCCTTTGAACATCGTTGCAAAATACTCCACAGACAAAAAAGAGTCAGAGGCTGCACTTAAAAAAACAAAACGAAAACAAAAAAACCACCCACCTACTTAACGGGACAATTTGCAAGCGTTCCAAGAAGCAGCCGTTCTTCTTTAGAACTTTCGACCTCTCGCCTTTACTGATCGTTAAACAAAATAAACAGCCCAAAGCAAGCCGCGCTATTTGCTTGACAGACTGCTCGGTTTTTATTATTAAACGGTACGAGATGCTGGCACGCGGCATGTCTTCTTCGGATTCTTGGGCTGACGTTCCTTCGGCCGCACGCACGCGGTCAAAGGCGTCTTTTTCACGTCCCGCCGTCAGGGCCTCCCCAGCAATTCCCGCAGCGACTCCCCCCTCGGGACAAACAGCTCGAGGACACGCACGGTCTTGCTAAAAGAACGGGGGGCGGGGGGGGGAACAAACGCGTGCGCTGAGCGCGGCACTCGCAGACCCGATCTTCGGGTCCAAAAGAAAACTCTCTAAAGCGGACCAGGCGGGCCAAAGAGGTCCCTTCTTTGCGCCACGCTTCTTTCCTCGCACAGACGTCGGCCGCCTCTGCCCGCTCTCACGGTATCCCCTACCGGCAAGGACACGGCGAAACGTTTCGGAAACGACGGCGTTTCCCAGAAGCGTTTCCGCCGCCTTGGGAAAACGGCCGAAGGAGAGGCTCACGCGGGGCGCGTAGCTAGAAAGAACGCTCCGCACAAAGGCCTAAAATGACCAGCCCGGAGCAGGGATCCCGGGCTCTCTGGGAGCGCAGGAGTTCTCACGTCCTTACTGAGCAGAGACCGCTGCCCGTGAAACACGAGACGCCGCAGCGACGCCGATCGTTGGAGGGAAGCCTGCAATAAGAGCGAAAGAAAAGCAGACGTTGAGGACAAAGACCAAGTTACGAGCCCCTCGCGATTCAGACACGCTTCTAGATTTACCGCCTATTTCAAGGCGCGCCTTCGGCAATTCCGTCCAATTGATTTTCCCCGAAGCCCGAGACGCGGACGAAACGCCTCTCAAAGGAAGGTACGGCATAACCGCTCTGGCCTATAAACTACCGGTTTCGACGCAGGAAAAGCACAGGGAAAGCACTAGCGTTCCCCCCAAGAAACCACGTCCAAGCGGACCGATGAAGTAGGCCCCAAGTCTGAAAGCGGACCTAAAGGAGCCCGTTTGGCGGTCGCGAGCTGGAATACACCGTTCTCCTCACTAACAACCTCCCGTAGAGACCGGCAGCTGTACAGCGCCTTCTACGCTACACGGAGGAGTCGGATAGCGGGCAGATGCCGCGTCCCGAATGCGCAACTAGAGATTGGAACGCACGGACGTAAACAAACGCCCGTGACGTAGCGGAGGTCTAGCGTATTCACGTTTACCGTGCGTCAGTTCTCCTCTGCGGACAGGCCGTTCCATCTTCTTTACTCGTTAGCTGACAGACGCCCTAGGAGAAAGCAAAGAAAGGAAGAAATTCAAAAGGAAATGAAACAGATCGGAGGGAGCCTCAAAGGCTTTGATCCATTCCCCCAGGCAGCCGAACCACCTTCGCAAAGGCACACCTCAAAAGACACGTCCTTCCGGGATCGCTGCACAGCCCAGCCAGAAAAGAGGAACAGAAACAAACAGAACGAGAAGGCTGCAGAGGGGGACGGAGGGCCGGAAAGGAGCCTGCTGTCCAGCGATGGTATTTTACCGCTCCTTGCGCGTTAGCAGCCCCTTTCAGATGCTTAAGCCCAAATTCTCTCAGCCCTTAACAGCTTCAGTACCCGCGGCACCTAGTTTTTCCACGCTCTCCAGTCTTCCTCGCTCTTTCCCGTCTCGGGCGAAAAGCCTCCCAGACCCCGTCTGCACTTACGCGCTTCCTTAAAACAGGATCGCCGAAATCAACCGAACGGGCTGAGCTGCTCCTCTTCCGCTCGCCGGCCCTCGGAACGTCAGCCTGCAAACGAATCGGACCACCGAGGTCACCGGCAGAGTCTCCTTTCGGAGCTCGCCCCCCCCCCCCAAGCTTTAACGACGGTTTCCCAAGCGGGGCAAACGCAGGGCCTCCCTTCGGCCCCGGAACGGTTTTTATCGCGGGCTCCCAAGTCGCCGTTACGACACTAAGCGGCAAAGCAAGGCAAAGACAGCTGGGGTCGCAGCTTACCCACCTAGGCACGAAAATTCTTCTTTGAGGCCTCCCTCGCTGCTTTTGCCAGGTAAACACACCAAAACAAAGCTCCCGACAGGCAGCTGAGGCTTCACATGGACCTCGGGGCCCCGCTAGCAACGGCGACGCCGGAGCCGCCGGGCTACCAGGCGCTATTCCCCCCCCCCCTCCCCTCCCCTCCCCTCCCCTGCCGGCCCGCGAACCGCGGCTTATTACTCACGAGTCCGGGAAGGACGCCGCCGACCTTCCCGCGGCCGAAGGCTCCTCGTCAGGAGCGGGCAGAGAACCTTTCCGCCGGCATTCGGAGTCTCCCGGCCGCTCTCGACACCCGATAACTTGCCGAGAAAGGGCTGAGGGCGGGAGCCTGCAGTTCTTCACGGCAGCACACAGTCGTTCCCCGATGTGCCGAACGCCTAGCATTAACACAATTTAGAAATACAAAAATACCACCGCTACAGGGCGCAAAGCCAAGCTGAAATTTCGGCAGCCAAAGCAAACCTCTTCGCGCCCGACAGAACGAGCCACGTGCATCGGCGCCTACAGCTCCTCAAGGCTAGCGAGGCCTCGTGGGCGACGTTCCTCTGGCAGGCTGCGCAGCTGAACTCCCCCGTGTCGCCTAAGAGTCCGTGACGTGACGTATTCAAAGCTCAGCAGAAATTAACAATCCAAAGTTGTTTCTAAGCACAAAAGCGGATCTACTACACGAGAAGGAAGGAGTCCTAATTCCGCAAGGCTTTACCTTTTCTTCGAGCTGCCGTCTTCCTGCTGCCCCAAATACCATTGCCAGGCAATTAACCTGGGGTCGCGCTAAATGAGCCTTCCTCTTCGTTTTACAATTCGCACGCTTGCCTCTCCCTCTCTCTCTGGCCACCTGACCGCCGTTCCCCGAAGACGGGAATTTGCCGTCTTGGAGCTCTTAAAGCACGACGCTTCACAGATGCAGAGAGTCACGCGCACGGAAACGGATGGACGCAGCGTCCTTTCCGTAACGCGTACGCACCTTCCGTTAGATGTCGCTCATCTGTTATTCCGATCGCTATTACCGGCGAACCTTCCTCACCGGGAGGAACGGGCTTTCCCTTTCGGGGCGACGGAGACGGCTCTCGCTCGGTTCCCTTTAATTTTATTACTTCGGCTCGCTTACGTTTTTCTGTCTCTTCAGCTTCAGCCGTGGCAACGAATCTAAAAATTAAATATCCTATCTTTCCTTTTCTACGTACGCGTGTACGATAACAAAACAAAATACAAACGACCGAAGCAAAACTAAGGCAGCTACGGTTAACAAGAGGCGCAGGGCAGCAACGGGTCGCTTAGTCCTCAGCGCTGCCTCCGGGAGGGAGGCCGAAAGAACGAACGTTCCGCATCAAGAGTTACCTTGGTTACCCGGGCCAGAACGCCTCCTACTGTCGCAGCTTCTGGGGAGATCGAGGGTCCGCTGCTGCATTTTTGCTTCCTCCTTTCAGCCCGCCCCTTCGGGAGTAAACGCAAAAAACCGCTCGCTCGTCCGGCTTTGCTCTTTGTCAGCATTTGCTATTGTCGGTTCCGCCTCTGTAACAAAGACAGAAAATTGCATTTCGCTTCCAACAAAACACTTCGATTTACACGCGTTCTTTTTCTCTTTCCCGTGGTTTTTTTTTTTTTCTTTCCCCCCTTTCTTTCTTTTTCCTTCTTTCCCTCAAAGGAAAGGTCTTAATACACCGCTTTGCATCGTACGTTACGGGGTAAGCCGTTTGGAAACACTACAGGGCCGACGCCGCGCCGCAACCCTGCTCCGGGGCCCGCCTGCCCCCCCGCTCCGCTCCGCCGCGCCGCCTCCGCAGGGGCGAGCGCGTGCCCCGGCCCGCGCTGCCAACGAACTGGCGCCCTAAACGCCGCGCACGCAAAACGCAAAGTCACACCCGCGCTCCCGGCGCGGCGCCGGGTCCCAGCCCGCCCCCCCACTCGCCCCGCACCGCCGCCTCCACGCAGCGACGGCCGCAGCGGGCAGGATGCAGCCCGACGCCCCCCGAACCTATGCGTTCGCCTCACCCGGGGGCCCCACATCCTTCACTCCACGCCACCTCCGCACTCACCCGCCGCCGCCGCCGCCGAGCGAAAACGCCCTCCCTGCTCGCCGCCATCTTGCTTCCCCGCCGCCGCGCATGCGCCGCTCGCCAACGGACTGCGGCGGCAGTGACGCTTGAGCACCGCGCACGTGCCGGCTCGGACAGCGCGGGGGGGGGGGAGCGAGGGGAGCGGGAGGGGCGGGGGGGAGCGAGGGGAGCGGGAGGGGAGCAGAGGGAGCCCGAGGGGCGGGGGGGAGCGAGGGGAGCCCGAGGGGCGGGGCGGAGTGCGAGGGGAGCGCGAGAGGCGGGGGGGGAGCGTGAGGGGAGCAGGGGGGCCCGAGGAGCGGGGGGGAGCACGAGGGGAGCCCGAGAAGCGGGGGGGGAGCGCGGGGGCGGGGGGGAGCGCGAGGGGACCAGGGGGAGCGCGAGGGGCGGGGCGGAGCGCGAGGGGAGCAAGGGGAGCCCGAGAGGAGCCTGAGAAGCAGGGGGGAGCCCGAGAAGCGGGGGGGAGCGCGAGGGGAGCAGGGGGAGTGCGAGGGGCGGGGCAGAGCGCGAGGGGAGCAAGGGGAGCCCGAGAAGCGGGGGGGAGCGCGAGGGGAGCCCGAGAAGCGGGGGGGAGCGCGAGGGGAGCAGGGGGAGCGCGAGGGGAGCCCGAGAAGCGGGGGGGAGCGCGAGGGGCGGGGCGGAGCGCGAGGGGAGCAGGGGGAGCCCGAGGAGCGGGGGGGGAGCGCGAGGGGAGCCCGAGAAGCAGGGGGGAGCGCGGGGGTGGGGGGGAGCGCGAGGGGAGCCCGAGAAGCGGGGGGGAGCGCGAGGGGCGGGTGGAGCGGGGAATCCCGAGGGGCGGGGGGGAGCCGGGGAGCCCGAGGGGCGGGGGGGAGCACGAAGGGAGGCGAGACCCGCAATGGCATGCTCGCGCCGCGGCGCTGCAGCCGGGCGGCTCACGCGTGCGAACCGCAGCCCGCCGCGGCAGCCCGGGACTCCCAGCGAGCGCCCCGAGGCTGCCCGAGCCCGTGGCCGCTCCAAGAGCACCGGGAAGGGGCGACGAGCACGCTCCATTCGCTTACCCGTTACCGAAACGGCGGAGAGCAGCAGCAAACATGGCGACCGGCACTGAGCATGTGCGCGCCGGCTGTCTGCGCATGCGCGCCCCCCCCACCGGGTGCAGTACCGCTTTTTGGACACAGGGTGGCAGCAGTGAGCGCGGCGGAACGCTGTGCGCGTGCGCGCCCCCCCCACCGGGTGCAGTACCGCTTTTTGGACACAGGGTGGCAGCAGTGAGCACGGCGGAACCCAGTGCGCACACGAGCCCCCCCACAGGGTGCAGTACCGATTTTTGGACACAGGGTGGCAGCAGTGAGCACGGAGGAACCCAGTGCGCACGCGCGCCCCCCCCACCGGGTGCAGTACCGCTTTTTGGACACAGGGTGGCAGCAGTGAGCGCGGCGGAACGCTGTGCGCACGCGCGCCCCCCCCACAGGGTGCAGTACCGATTTTTGGACACAGGGTGGCAGCAGTGAGCACGGCGGAACCCAGTGCGCATGCGCGCCCCCCTTTATCGTGCCGTACCGCTTTTTGGACGCCCCGAGGGCAGCAGGGCGCGCGGCCGCCCCCGGCACGCGCACACCGCTGCAGAGCCCCCCCGCCCGCCCTTTGCAGACATTTCACCACCCTCGCCTCGGCTCATCTGCCCTTATTTACAGCGCCTGCTGCGAGGCGCAGCGTCGCCGCGTGTCGTGCTCGAGCCGCTGCTCCTAGAGGCTTCAGTAACAGCGCTTTCCTTTGAACATCGTTGCAAAATACTCCACAGACAAAAAAGAGTCAGAGGCTGCACTTAAAAAAACAAAACGAAAACAAAAAAACCACCCACCTACTTAACGGGACAATTTGCAAGCGTTCCAAGAAGCAGCCGTTCTTCTTTAGAACTTTCGACCTCTCGCCTTTACTGATCGTTAAACAAAATAAACAGCCCAAAGCAAGCCGCGCTATTTGCTTGACAGACTGCTCGGTTTTTATTATTAAACGGTACGAGATGCTGGCACGCGGCATGTCTTCTTCGGATTCTTGGGCTGACGTTCCTTCGGCCGCACGCACGCGGTCAAAGGCGTCTTTTTCACGTCCCGCCGTCAGGGCCTCCCCAGCAATTCCCGCAGCGACTCCCCCCTCGGGACAAACAGCTCGAGGACACGCACGGTCTTGCTAAAAGAACGGGGGGGGGGGGAACAAATGCGTGCGCTGAGCGCGGCACTCGCAGACCCGATCTTCGGGTCCAAAAGAAAACTCTCTAAAGCGGACCAGGCGGGCCAAAGAGGTCCCTTCTTTGCGCCACGCTTCTTTCCTCGCACAGACGTCGGCCGCCTCTGCCCGCTCTCACGGTATCCCCTACCGGCAAGGACACGGCGAAACGTTTCGGAAACGACGGCGTTTCCCAGAAGCGTTTCCGCCGCCTTGGGAAAACGGCCGAAGGAGAGGCTCACGCGGGGCGCGTAGCTAGAAAGAACGCTCCGCACAAAGGCCTAAAATGACCAGCCCGGAGCAGGGATCCCGGGCTCTCCGGGAGCGCAGGAGTTCTCACGTCCTTACTGAGCAGAGACCGCTGCCCGTGAAACACGAGACGCCGCAGCGACGCCGATCGTTGGAGGGAAGCCTGCAATAAGAGCGAAAGAAAAGCAGACGTTGAGGACAAAGACCAAGTTACGAGCCCCTCGCGATTCAGACACGCTTCTAGATTTACCGCCTATTTCAAGGCGCGCCTTCGGCAATTCCGTCCAATTGATTTTCCCCGAAGCCCGAGACGCGGACGAAACGCCTCTCAAAGGAAGGTACGGCATAACCGCTCTGGCCTATAAACTACCGGTTTCGACGCAGGAAAAGCACAGGGAAAGCACTAGCGTTCCCCCCAAGAAACCACGTCCAAGCGGACCGATGAAGTAGGCCCCAAGTCTGAAAGCGGACCTAAAGGAGCCCGTTTGGCGGTCGCGAGCTGGAATACACCGTTCTCCTTCTCACTAACAACCTCCCGTAGAGACCGGCAGCTGTACAGCGCCTTCTACGCTACACGGAGGAGTCGGATAGCGGGCAGATGCCGCGTCCCGAATGCGCAACTAGAGATTGGAACGCACGGACGTAAACAAACGCCCGTGACGTAGCGGAGGTCTAGCGTATTCACGTTTACCGTGCGTCAGTTCTCCTCTGCGGACAGGCCGTTCCATCTTCTTTACTCGTTAGCTGACAGACGCCCTAGGAGAAAGCAAAGAAAGGAAGAAATTCAAAAGGAAATGAAACAGATCGGAGGGAGCCTCAAAGGCTTTGATCCATCCCCCCAGGCAGCCGAACCACCTTCGCAAAGGCACACCTCAAAAGACACGTCCTTCCGGGATCGCTGCACAGCCCAGCCAGAAAAGAGGAACAGAAACAAACAGAACGAGAAGGCTGCAGAGGGGGACGGAGGGCCGGAAAGGAGCCTGCTGTCCAGCGATGGTATTTTACCGCTCCTTGCGCGTTAGCAGCCCCTTTCAGATGCTTAAGCCCAAATTCTCTCAGCCCTTAACAGCTTCAGTACCCGCGGCACCTAGTTTTTCCACGCTCTCCAGTCTTCCTCGCTCTTTCCCGTCTCGGGCGAAAAGCCTCCCAGACCCCGTCTGCACTTACGCGCTTCCTTAAAACAGGATCGCCGAAATCAACCGAACGGGCTGAGCTGCTCCTCTTCCGCTCGCCGGCCCTCGGAACGTCAGCCTGCAAACGAATCGGACCACCGAGGTCACCGGCAGAGTCTCCTTTCGGAGCTCGGCCCCCCCCCCCAAGCTTTAACGACGGTTTCCCAAGCGGGGCAAACGCAGGGCCTCCCTTCGGCCCCGGAACGGTTTTTATCGCGGGCTCCCAAGTCGCCGTTACGACACTAAGCGGCAAAGCAAGGCAAAGACAGCTGGGGTCGCAGCTTACCCACCTAGGCACGAAAATTCTTCTTTGAGGCCTCCCTCGCTGCTTTTGCCAGGTAAACACACCAAAACAAAGCTCCCGACAGGCAGCTGAGGCTTCACATGGACCTCGGGGCCCCGCTAGCAACGGCGACGCCGGAGCCGCCGGGCTACCAGGCGCTATTCCCCCCCCCCCTCCCCTCCCCTCCCCTCCCCTGCCGGCCCGCGAACCGCGGCTTATTACTCACGAGTCCGGGAAGGACGCCGCCGACCTTCCCGCGGCCGAAGGCTCCTCGTCAGGAGCGGGCAGAGAACCTTTCCGCCGGCATTCGGAGTCTCCCGGCCGCTCTCGACACCCGATAACTTGCCGAGAAAGGGCTGAGGGCGGGAGCCTGCAGTTCTTCACGGCAGCACACAGTCGTTCCCCGATGTGCCGAACGCCTAGCATTAACACAATTTAGAAATACAAAAATACCACCGCTACAGGGCGCAAAGCCAAGCTGAAATTTCGGCAGCCAAAGCAAACCTCTTCGCGCCCGACAGAACGAGCCACGTGCATCGGCGCCTACAGCTCCTCAAGGCTAGCGAGGCCTCGTGGGCGACGTTCCTCTGGCAGGCTGCGCAGCTGAACTCCCCCGTGTCGCCTAAGAGTCCGTGACGTGACGTATTCAAAGCTCAGCAGAAATTAACAATCCAAAGTTGTTTCTAAGCACAAAAGCGGATCTACTACACGAGAAGGAAGGAGTCCTAATTCCGCAAGGCTTTACCTTTTCTTCTAGCTGCCGTCTTCCTGCTGCCCCAAAGACCATTGCCAGGCAATTAACCTGGGGTCGCGCTAAATGAGCCTTCCTCTTCGTTTTACAATTCGCACGCTTGCCTCTCCCTCTCTCTCTGGCCACCTGACCGCCGTTCCCCGAAGACGGGAATTTGCCGTCTTGGAGCTCTTAAAGCACGACGCTTCACAGATGCAGAGAGTCACGCGCACGGAAACGGATGGACGCAGCGTCCTTTCCGTAACGCGTACGCACCTTCCGTTAGATGTCGCTCATCTGTTATTCCGATCGCTATTACCGGCGAACCTTCCTCACCGGGAGGAACGGGCTTTCCCTTTCGGGGCGACGGAGACGGCTCTCGCTCGGTTCCCTTTAATTTTATTACTTCGGCTCGCTTACGTTTTTCTGTCTCTTCAGCTTCAGCCGTGGCAACGAATCTAAAAATTAAATATCCTATCTTTCCTTTTCTACGTACGCGTGTACGATAACAAAACAAAATACAAACGACCGAAGCAAAACTAAGGCAGCTACGGTTAACAAGAGGCGCAGGGCAGCAACGGGTCGCTTAGTCCTCAGCGCTGCCTCCGGGAGGGAGGCCGAAAGAACGAACGTTCCGCATCAAGAGTTACCTTGGTTACCCGGGCCAGAACGCCTCCTACTGTCGCAGCTTCTGGGGAGATCGAGGGTCCGCTGCTGCATTTTTGCTTCCTCCTTTCAGCCCGCCCCTTCGGGAGTAAACGCAAAAAACCGCTCGCTCGTCCGGCTTTGCTCTTTGTCAGCATTTGCTATTGTCGGTTCCGCCTCTGTAACAAAGACAGAAAATTGCATTTCGCTTCCAACAAAACACTTCGATTTACACGCGTTCTTTTTCTCTTTCCCGTGGTTTTTTTTTTTTTCTTTCCCCCCTTTCTTTCTTTTTCCTTCTTTCCCTCAAAGGAAAGGTCTTAATACACCGCTTTGCATCGTACGTTACGGGGTAAGCCGTTTGGAAACACTACAGGGCCGACGCCGCGCCGCAACCCTGCTCCGGGGCCCGCCTGCCCCCCCGCTCCGCTCCGCCGCGCCGCCTCC
The DNA here is from genome assembly GCF_036417845.1 of Apteryx mantelli. Taxonomy (NCBI): domain Eukaryota; kingdom Metazoa; phylum Chordata; class Aves; order Apterygiformes; family Apterygidae; genus Apteryx; species Apteryx mantelli. Next base: position 299,480 of record NW_027118485.1, on the reverse strand, counting down.
GCAGGGGCGAGCGCGTGCCCCGGCCCGCGCTGCCAACGAACTGGCGCCCTAAACGCCGCGCACGCAAAACGCAAAGTCACACCCGCGCTCCCGGCGCGGCGCCGGGTCCCAGCCCGCCCCCCCACTCGCCCCGCACCGCCGCCTCCACGCAGCGACGGCCGCAGCGGGCAGGATGCAGCCCGACGCCCCCCGAACCTATGCGTTCGCCTCACCCGGGGGCCCCACATCCTTCACTCCACGCCACCTCCGCACTCACCCGCCGCCGCCGCCGCCGAGCGAAAACGCCCTCCCTGCTCGCCGCCATCTTGCTTCCCCGCCGCCGCGCATGCGCCGCTCGCCAACGGACTGCGGCGGCAGTGACGCTTGAGCACCGCGCACGTGCCGGCTCGGACAGCGCGGGGGGGGGGAGCGAGGGGAGCGGGAGGGGCGGGGGGGAGCGAGGGGAGCGGGAGGGGAGCAGAGGGAGCCCGAGGGGCGGGGGGGAGCGAGGGGAGCCCGAGGGGCGGGGCGGAGTGCGAGGGGAGCGCGAGAGGCGGGGGGGGAGCGTGAGGGGAGCAGGGGGGCCCGAGGAGCGGGGGGGAGCACGAGGGGAGCCCGAGAAGCGGGGGGGGAGCGCGGGGGCGGGGGGGAGCGCGAGGGGACCAGGGGGAGCGCGAGGGGCGGGGCGGAGCGCGAGGGGAGCAAGGGGAGCCCGAGAGGAGCCTGAGAAGCAGGGGGGAGCCCGAGAAGCGGGGGGGAGCGCGAGGGGAGCAGGGGGAGTGCGAGGGGCGGGGCAGAGCGCGAGGGGAGCAAGGGGAGCCCGAGGAGCGGGGGGGAGCGTGAGAAGAGCCTGAGAAGCAGGGGGGAGCCCGAGAAGCGGGGGGGAGCGCGAGGGGAGCCCGAGAAGCGGGGGGGAGCGCGAGGGGAGCAGGGGGAGCGCGAGGGGAGCAGGGGGAGCGCGAGGGGAGCCCGAGAAGCGGGGGGGAGCGCGAGGGGCGGGGCGGAGCGCGAGGGGAGCAGGGGGAGCCCGAGGAGCGGGGGGGGAGCGCGAGGGGAGCCCGAGAAGCAGGGGGGAGCGCGGGGGTGGGGGGGAGCGCGAGGGGAGCCCGAGAAGCGGGGGGGAGCGCGAGGGGCGGGTGGAGCGGGGAATCCCGAGGGGCGGGGGGGAGCCGGGGAGCCCGAGGGGCGGGGGGGAGCACGAAGGGAGGCGAGACCCGCAATGGCATGCTCGCGCCGCGGCGCTGCAGCCGGGCGGCTCACGCGTGCGAACCGCAGCCCGCCGCGGCAGCCCGGGACTCCCAGCGAGCGCCCCGAGGCTGCCCGAGCCCGTGGCCGCTCCAAGAGCACCGGGAAGGGGCGACGAGCACGCTCCATTCGCTTACCCGTTACCGAAACGGCGGAGAGCAGCAGCAAACATGGCGACCGGCACTGAGCATGTGCGCGCCGGCTGTCTGCGCATGCGCGCCCCCCCCACCGGGTGCAGTACCGCTTTTTGGACACAGGGTGGCAGCAGTGAGCGCGGCGGAACGCTGTGCGCGTGCGCGCCCCCCCCACCGGGTGCAGTACCGCTTTTTGGACACAGGGTGGCAGCAGTGAGCACGGCGGAACCCAGTGCGCACACGAGCCCCCCCACAGGGTGCAGTACCGATTTTTGGACACAGGGTGGCAGCAGTGAGCACGGAGGAACCCAGTGCGCACGCGCGCCCCCCCCACCGGGTGCAGTACCGCTTTTTGGACACAGGGTGGCAGCAGTGAGCGCGGCGGAACGCTGTGCGCACGCGCGCCCCCCCCACAGGGTGCAGTACCGATTTTTGGACACAGGGTGGCAGCAGTGAGCACGGCGGAACCCAGTGCGCATGCGCGCCCCCCTTTATCGTGCCGTACCGCTTTTTGGACGCCCCGAGGGCAGCAGGGCGCGCGGCCGCCCCCGGCACGCGCACACCGCTGCAGAGCCCCCCCGCCCGCCCTTTGCAGACATTTCACCACCCTCGCCTCGGCTCATCTGCCCTTATTTACAGCGCCTGCTGCGAGGCGCAGCGTCGCCGCGTGTCGTGCTCGAGCCGCTGCTCCTAGAGGCTTCAGTAACAGCGCTTTCCTTTGAACATCGTTGCAAAATACTCCACAGACAAAAAAGAGTCAGAGGCTGCACTTAAAAAAACAAAACGAAAACAAAAAAACCACCCACCTACTTAACGGGACAATTTGCAAGCGTTCCAAGAAGCAGCCGTTCTTCTTTAGAACTTTCGACCTCTCGCCTTTACTGATCGTTAAACAAAATAAACAGCCCAAAGCAAGCCGCGCTATTTGCTTGACAGACTGCTCGGTTTTTATTATTAAACGGTACGAGATGCTGGCACGCGGCATGTCTTCTTCGGATTCTTGGGCTGACGTTCCTTCGGCCGCACGCACGCGGTCAAAGGCGTCTTTTTCACGTCCCGCCGTCAGGGCCTCCCCAGCAATTCCCGCAGCGACTCCCCCCTCGGGACAAACAGCTCGAGGACACGCACGGTCTTGCTAAAAGAACGGGGGGGGGGGGGGGAACAAACGCGTGCGCTGAGCGCGGCACTCGCAGACCCGATCTTCGGGTCCAAAAGAAAACTCTCTAAAGCGGACCAGGCGGGCCAAAGAGGTCCCTTCTTTGCGCCACGCTTCTTTCCTCGCACAGACGTCGGCCGCCTCTGCCCGCTCTCACGGTATCCCCTACCGGCAAGGACACGGCGAAACGTTTCGGAAACGACGGCGTTTCCCAGAAGCGTTTCCGCCGCCTTGGGAAAACGGCCGAAGGAGAGGCTCACGCGGGGCGCGTAGCTAGAAAGAACGCTCCGCACAAAGGCCTAAAATGACCAGCCCGGAGCAGGGATCCCGGGCTCTCCGGGAGCGCAGGAGTTCTCACGTCCTTACTGAGCAGAGACCGCTGCCCGTGAAACACGAGACGCCGCAGCGACGCCGATCGTTGGAGGGAAGCCTGCAATAAGAGCGAAAGAAAAGCAGACGTTGAGGACAAAGACCAAGTTACGAGCCCCTCGCGATTCAGACACGCTTCTAGATTTACCGCCTATTTCAAGGCGCGCCTTCGGCAATTCCGTCCAATTGATTTTCCCCGAAGCCCGAGACGCGGACGAAACGCCTCTCAAAGGAAGGTACGGCATAACCGCTCTGGCCTATAAACTACCGGTTTCGACGCAGGAAAAGCACAGGGAAAGCACTAGCGTTCCCCCCAAGAAACCACGTCCAAGCGGACCGATGAAGTAGGCCCCAAGTCTGAAAGCGGACCTAAAGGAGCCCGTTTGGCGGTCGCGAGCTGGAATACACCGTTCTCCTTCTCACTAACAACCTCCCGTAGAGACCGGCAGCTGTACAGCGCCTTCTACGCTACACGGAGGAGTCGGATAGCGGGCAGATGCCGCGTCCCGAATGCGCAACTAGAGATTGGAACGCACGGACGTAAACAAACGCCCGTGACGTAGCGGAGGTCTAGCGTATTCACGTTTACCGTGCGTCAGTTCTCCTCTGCGGACAGGCCGTTCCATCTTCTTTACTCGTTAGCTGACAGACGCCCTAGGAGAAAGCAAAGAAAGGAAGAAATTCAAAAGGAAATGAAACAGATCGGAGGGAGCCTCAAAGGCTTTGATCCATCCCCCCAGGCAGCCGAACCACCTTCGCAAAGGCACACCTCAAAAGACACGTCCTTCCGGGATCGCTGCACAGCCCAGCCAGAAAAGAGGAACAGAAACAAACAGAACGAGAAGGCTGCAGAGGGGGACGGAGGGCCGGAAAGGAGCCTGCTGTCCAGCGATGGTATTTTACCGCTCCTTGCGCGTTAGCAGCCCCTTTCAGATGCTTAAGCCCAAATTCTCTCAGCCCTTAACAGCTTCAGTACCCGCGGCACCTAGTTTTTCCACGCTCTCCAGTCTTCCTCGCTCTTTCCCGTCTCGGGCGAAAAGCCTCCCAGACCCCGTCTGCACTTACGCGCTTCCTTAAAACAGGATCGCCGAAATCAACCGAACGGGCTGAGCTGCTCCTCTTCCGCTCGCCGGCCCTCGGAACGTCAGCCTGCAAACGAATCGGACCACCGAGGTCACCGGCAGAGTCTCCTTTCGGAGCTCGCCCCCCCCCCCCAAGCTTTAACGACGGTTTCCCAAGCGGGGCAAACGCAGGGCCTCCCTTCGGCCCCGGAACGGTTTTTATCGCGGGCTCCCAAGTCGCCGTTACGACACTAAGCGGCAAAGCAAGGCAAAGACAGCTGGGGTCGCAGCTTACCCACCTAGGCACGAAAATTCTTCTTTGAGGCCTCCCTCGCTGCTTTTGCCAGGTAAACACACCAAAACAAAGCTCCCGACAGGCAGCTGAGGCTTCACATGGACCTCGGGGCCCCGCTAGCAACGGCGACGCCGGAGCCGCCGGGCTACCAGGCGCTATTCCCCCCCCCCTCCCCTCCCCTCCCCTCCCCTGCCGGCCCGCGAACCGCGGCTTATTACTCACGAGTCCGGGAAGGACGCCGCCGACCTTCCCGCGGCCGAAGGCTCCTCGTCAGGAGCGGGCAGAGAACCTTTCCGCCGGCATTCGGAGTCTCCCGGCCGCTCTCGACACCCGATAACTTGCCGAGAAAGGGCTGAGGGCGGGAGCCTGCAGTTCTTCACGGCAGCACACAGTCGTTCCCCGATGTGCCGAACGCCTAGCATTAACACAATTTAGAAATACAAAAATACCACCGCTACAGGGCGCAAAGCCAAGCTGAAATTTCGGCAGCCAAAGCAAACCTCTTCGCGCCCGACAGAACGAGCCACGTGCATCGGCGCCTACAGCTCCTCAAGGCTAGCGAGGCCTCGTGGGCGACGTTCCTCTGGCAGGCTGCGCAGCTGAACTCCCCCGTGTCGCCTAAGAGTCCGTGACGTGACGTATTCAAAGCTCAGCAGAAATTAACAATCCAAAGTTGTTTCTAAGCACAAAAGCGGATCTACTACACGAGAAGGAAGGAGTCCTAATTCCGCAAGGCTTTACCTTTTCTTCGAGCTGCCGTCTTCCTGCTGCCCCAAAGACCATTGCCAGGCAATTAACCTGGGGTCGCGCTAAATGAGCCTTCCTCTTCGTTTTACAATTCGCACGCTTGCCTCTCCCTCTCTCTCTGGCCACCTGACCGCCGTTCCCCGAAGACGGGAATTTGCCGTCTTGGAGCTCTTAAAGCACGACGCTTCACAGATGCAGAGAGTCACGCGCACGGAAACGGATGGACGCAGCGTCCTTTCCGTAACGCGTACGCACCTTCCGTTAGATGTCGCTCATCTGTTATTCCGATCGCTATTACCGGCGAACCTTCCTCACCGGGAGGAACGGGCTTTCCCTTTCGGGGCGACGGAGACGGCTCTCGCTCGGTTCCCTTTAATTTTATTACTTCGGCTCGCTTACGTTTTTCTGTCTCTTCAGCTTCAGCCGTGGCAACGAATCTAAAAATTAAATATCCTATCTTTCCTTTTCTACGTACGCGTGTACGATAACAAAACAAAATACAAACGACCGAAGCAAAACTAAGGCAGCTACGGTTAACAAGAGGCGCAGGGCAGCAACGGGTCGCTTAGTCCTCAGCGCTGCCTCCGGGAGGGAGGCCGAAAGAACGAACGTTCCGCATCAAGAGTTACCTTGGTTACCCGGGCCAGAACGCCTCCTACTGTCGCAGCTTCTGGGGAGATCGAGGGTCCGCTGCTGCATTTTTGCTTCCTCCTTTCAGCCCGCCCCTTCGGGAGTAAACGCAAAAAACCGCTCGCTCGTCCGGCTTTGCTCTTTGTCAGCATTTGCTATTGTCGGTTCCGCCTCTGTAACAAAGACAGAAAATTGCATTTCGCTTCCAACAAAACACTTCGATTTACACGCGTTCTTTTTCTCTTTCCCGTGGTTTTTTTTTTTTTCTTTCCCCCCTTTCTTTCTTTTTCCTTCTTTCCCTCAAAGGAAAGGTCTTAATACACCGCTTTGCATCGTACGTTACGGGGTAAGCCGTTTGGAAACACTACAGGGCCGACGCCGCGCCGCAACCCTGCTCCGGGGCCCGCCTGCCCCCCCGCTCCGCTCCGCCGCGCCGCCTCCGCAGGGGCGAGCGCGTGCCCCGGCCCGCGCTGCCAACGAACTGGCGCCCTAAACGCCGCGCACGCAAAACGCAAAGTCACACCCGCGCTCCCGGCGCGGCGCCGGGTCCCAGCCCGCCCCCCCACTCGCCCCGCACCGCCGCCTCCACGCAGCGACGGCCGCAGCGGGCAGGATGCAGCCCGACGCCCCCCGAACCTATGCGTTCGCCTCACCCGGGGGCCCCACATCCTTCACTCCACGCCACCTCCGCACTCACCCGCCGCCGCCGCCGCCGAGCGAAAACGCCCTCCCTGCTCGCCGCCATCTTGCTTCCCCGCCGCCGCGCATGCGCCGCTCGCCAACGGACTGCGGCGGCAGTGACGCTTGAGCACCGCGCACGTGCCGGCTCGGACAGCGCGGGGGGGGGGAGCGAGGGGAGCGGGAGGGGCGGGGGGGAGCGAGGGGAGCGGGAGGGGAGCAGAGGGAGCCCGAGGGGCGGGGGGGAGCGAGGGGAGCCCGAGGGGCGGGGCGGAGTGCGAGGGGAGCGCGAGAGGCGGGGGGGGAGCGTGAGGGGAGCAGGGGGGCCCGAGGAGCGGGGGGGAGCACGAGGGGAGCCCGAGAAGCGGGGGGGGAGCGCGGGGGCGAGGGGGAGCGCGAGGGGACCAGGGGGAGCGCGAGGGGCGGGGCGGAGCGCGAGGGGAGCAAGGGGAGCCCGAGAGGAGCCTGAGAAGCAGGGGGGAGCCCGAGAAGCGGGGGGGAGCGCGAGGGGAGCAGGGGGAGTGCGAGGGGCGGGGCAGAGCGCGAGGGGAGCAAGGGGAGCCCGAGGAGCGGGGGGGAGCGTGAGAAGAGCCTGAGAAGCAGGGGGGAGCCCGAGAAGCGGGGGGGAGCGCGAGGGGAGCCCGAGAAGCGGGGGGGAGCGCGAGGGGAGCAGGGGGAGCGCGAGGGGAGCAGGGGGAGCGCGAGGGGAGCCCGAGAAGCGGGGGGGAGCGCGAGGGGCGGGGCGGAGCGCGAGGGGAGCAGGGGGAGCCCGAGGAGCGGGGGGGGAGCGCGAGGGGAGCCCGAGAAGCAGGGGGGAGCGCGGGGGTGGGGGGGAGCGCGAGGGGAGCCCGAGAAGCGGGGGGGAGCGCGAGGGGCGGGTGGAGCGGGGAATCCCGAGGGGCGGGGGGGAGCCGGGGAGCCCGAGGGGCGGGGGGGAGCACGAAGGGAGGCGAGACCCGCAATGGCATGCTCGCGCCGCGGCGCTGCAGCCGGGCGGCTCACGCGTGCGAACCGCAGCCCGCCGCGGCAGCCCGGGACTCCCAGCGAGCGCCCCGAGGCTGCCCGAGCCCGTGGCCGCTCCAAGAGCACCGGGAAGGGGCGACGAGCACGCTCCATTCGCTTACCCGTTACCGAAACGGCGGAGAGCAGCAGCAAACATGGCGACCGGCACTGAGCATGTGCGCGCCGGCTGTCTGCGCATGCGCGCCCCCCCCACCGGGTGCAGTACCGCTTTTTGGACACAGGGTGGCAGCAGTGAGCGCGGCGGAACGCTGTGCGCGTGCGCGCCCCCCCCACCGGGTGCAGTACCGCTTTTTGGACACAGGGTGGCAGCAGTGAGCACGGCGGAACCCAGTGCGCACGCGCGCCCCCCCCACCGGGTGCAGTACCGCTTTTTGGACACAGGGTGGCAGCAGTGAGCGCGGCGGAACGCTGTGCGCACGCGCGCCCCCCCCACAGGGTGCAGTACCGATTTTTGGACACAGGGTGGCAGCAGTGAGCACGGCGGAACCCAGTGCGCATGCGCGCCCCCCTTTATCGTGCCGTACCGCTTTTTGGACGCCCCGAGGGCAGCAGGGCGCGCGGCCGCCCCCGGCACGCGCACACCGCTGCAGAGCCCCCCCGCCCGCCCTTTGCAGACATTTCACCACCCTCGCCTCGGCTCATCTGCCCTTATTTACAGCGCCTGCTGCGAGGCGCAGCGTCGCCGCGTGTCGTGCTCGAGCCGCTGCTCCTAGAGGCTTCAGTAACAGCGCTTTCCTTTGAACATCGTTGCAAAATACTCCACAGACAAAAAAGAGTCAGAGGCTGCACTTAAAAAAACAAAACGAAAACAAAAAAACCACCCACCTACTTAACGGGACAATTTGCAAGCGTTCCAAGAAGCAGCCGTTCTTCTTTAGAACTTTCGACCTCTCGCCTTTACTGATCGTTAAACAAAATAAACAGCCCAAAGCAAGCCGCGCTATTTGCTTGACAGACTGCTCGGTTTTTATTATTAAACGGTACGAGATGCTGGCACGCGGCATGTCTTCTTCGGATTCTTGGGCTGACGTTCCTTCGGCCGCACGCACGCGGTCAAAGGCGTCTTTTTCACGTCCCGCCGTCAGGGCCTCCCCAGCAATTCCCGCAGCGACTCCCCCCTCGGGACAAACAGCTCGAGGACACGCACGGTCTTGCTAAAAGAACGGGGGGGGGGGGGGAACAAACGCGTGCGCTGAGCGCGGCACTCGCAGACCCGATCTTCGGGTCCAAAAGAAAACTCTCTAAAGCGGACCAGGCGGGCCAAAGAGGTCCCTTCTTTGCGCCACGCTTCTTTCCTCGCACAGACGTCGGCCGCCTCTGCCCGCTCTCACGGTATCCCCTACCGGCAAGGACACGGCGAAACGTTTCGGAAACGACGGCGTTTCCCAGAAGCGTTTCCGCCGCCTTGGGAAAACGGCCGAAGGAGAGGCTCACGCGGGGCGCGTAGCTAGAAAGAACGCTCCGCACAAAGGCCTAAAATGACCAGCCCGGAGCAGGGATCCCGGGCTCTCCGGGAGCGCAGGAGTTCTCACGTCCTTACTGAGCAGAGACCGCTGCCCGTGAAACACGAGACGCCGCAGCGACGCCGATCGTTGGAGGGAAGCCTGCAATAAGAGCGAAAGAAAAGCAGACGTTGAGGACAAAGACCAAGTTACGAGCCCCTCGCGATTCAGACACGCTTCTAGATTTACCGCCTATTTCAAGGCGCGCCTTCGGCAATTCCGTCCAATTGATTTTCCCCGAAGCCCGAGACGCGGACGAAACGCCTCTCAAAGGAAGGTACGGCATAACCGCTCTGGCCTATAAACTACCGGTTTCGACGCAGGAAAAGCACAGGGAAAGCACTAGCGTTCCCCCCAAGAAACCACGTCCAAGCGGACCGATGAAGTAGGCCCCAAGTCTGAAAGCGGACCTAAAGGAGCCCGTTTGGCGGTCGCGAGCTGGAATACACCGTTCTCCTTCTCACTAACAACCTCCCGTAGAGACCGGCAGCTGTACAGCGCCTTCTACGCTACACGGAGGAGTCGGATAGCGGGCAGATGCCGCGTCCCGAATGCGCAACTAGAGATTGGAACGCACGGACGTAAACAAACGCCCGTGACGTAGCGGAGGTCTAGCGTATTCACGTTTACCGTGCGTCAGTTCTCCTCTGCGGACAGGCCGTTCCATCTTCTTTACTCGTTAGCTGACAGACGCCCTAGGAGAAAGCAAAGAAAGGAAGAAATTCAAAAGGAAATGAAACAGATCGGAGGGAGCCTCAAAGGCTTTGATCCATCCCCCCAGGCAGCCGAACCACCTTCGCAAAGGCACACCTCAAAAGACACGTCCTTCCGGGATCGCTGCACAGCCCAGCCAGAAAAGAGGAACAGAAACAAACAGAACGAGAAGGCTGCAGAGGGGGACGGAGGGCCGGAAAGGAGCCTGCTGTCCAGCGATGGTATTTTACCGCTCCTTGCGCGTTAGCAGCCCCTTTCAGATGCTTAAGCCCAAATTCTCTCAGCCCTTAACAGCTTCAGTACCCGCGGCACCTAGTTTTTCCACGCTCTCCAGTCTTCCTCGCTCTTTCCCGTCTCGGGCGAAAAGCCTCCCAGACCCCGTCTGCACTTACGCGCTTCCTTAAAACAGGATCGCCGAAATCAACCGAACGGGCTGAGCTGCTCCTCTTCCGCTCGCCGGCCCTCGGAACGTCAGCCTGCAAACGAATCGGACCACCGAGGTCACCGGCAGAGTCTCCTTTCGGAGCTCGCCCCCCCCCCCCAAGCTTTAACGACGGTTTCCCAAGCGGGGCAAACGCAGGGCCTCCCTTCGGCCCCGGAACGGTTTTTATCGCGGGCTCCCAAGTCGCCGTTACGACACTAAGCGGCAAAGCAAGGCAAAGACAGCTGGGGTCGCAGCTTACCCACCTAGGCACGAAAATTCTTCTTTGAGGCCTCCCTCGCTGCTTTTGCCAGGTAAACACACCAAAACAAAGCTCCCGACAGGCAGCTGAGGCTTCACATGGACCTCGGGGCCCCGCTAGCAACGGCGACGCCGGAGCCGCCGGGCTACCAGGCGCTATTCCCCCCCCCCCTCCCCTCCCCTCCCCTGCCCTGCCGGCCCGCGAACCGCGGCTTATTACTCACGAGTCCGGGAAGGACGCCGCCGACCTTCCCGCGGCCGAAGGCTCCTCGTCAGGAGCGGGCAGAGAACCTTTCCGCCGGCATTCGGAGTCTCCCGGCCGCTCTCGACACCCGATAACTTGCCGAGAAAGGGCTGAGGGCGGGAGCCTGCAGTTCTTCACGGCAGCACACAGTCGTTCCCCGATGTGCCGAACGCCTAGCATTAACACAATTTAGAAATACAAAAATACCACCGCTACAGGGCGCAAAGCCAAGCTGAAATTTCGGCAGCCAAAGCAAACCTCTTCGCGCCCGACAGAACGAGCCACGTGCATCGGCGCCTACAGCTCCTCAAGGCTAGCGAGGCCTCGTGGGCGACGTTCCTCTGGCAGGCTGCGCAGCTGAACTCCCCCGTGTCGCCTAAGAGTCCGTGACGTGACGTATTCAAAGCTCAGCAGAAATTAACAATCCAAAGTTGTTTCTAAGCACAAAAGCGGATCTACTACACGAGAAGGAAGGAGTCCTAATTCCGCAAGGCTTTACCTTTTCTTCGAGCTGCCGTCTTCCTGCTGCCCCAAAGACCATTGCCAGGCAATTAACCTGGGGTCGCGCTAAATGAGCCTTCCTCTTCGTTTTACAATTCGCACGCTTGCCTCTCCCTCTCTCTCTGGCCACCTGACCGCCGTTCCCCGAAGACGGGAATTTGCCGTCTTGGAGCTCTTAAAGCACGACGCTTCACAGATGCAGAGAGTCACGCGCACGGAAACGGATGGACGCAGCGTCCTTTCCGTAACGCGTACGCACCTTCCGTTAGATGTCGCTCATCTGTTATTCCGATCGCTATTACCGGCGAACCTTCCTCACCGGGAGGAACGGGCTTTCCCTTTCGGGGCGACGGAGACGGCTCTCGCTCGGTTCCCTTTAATTTTATTACTTCGGCTCGCTTACGTTTCTCTGTCTCTTCAGCTTCAGCCGTGGCAACGAATCTAAAAATTAAATATCCTATCTTTCCTTTTCTACGTACGCGTGTACGATAACAAAACAAAATACAAACGACCGAAGCAAAACTAAGGCAGCTACGGTTAACAAGAGGCGCAGGGCAGCAACGGGTCGCTTAGTCCTCAGCGCTGCCTCCGGGAGGGAGGCCGAAAGAACGAACGTTCCGCATCAAGAGTTACCTTGGTTACCCGGGCCAGAACGCCTCCTACTGTCGCAGCTTCTGGGGAGATCGAGGGTCCGCTGCTGCATTTTTGCTTCCTCCTTTCAGCCCGCCCCTTCGGGAGTAAACGCAAAAAACCGCTCGCTCGTCCGGCTTTGCTCTTTGTCAGCATTTGCTATTGTCGGTTCCGCCTCTGTAACAAAGACAGAAAATTGCATTTCGCTTCCAACAAAACACTTCGATTTACACGCGTTCTTTTTCTCTTTCCCGTGGTTTTTTTTTTTTTCTTTCCCCCCTTTCTTTCTTTTTCCTTCTTTCCCTCAAAGGAAAGGTCTTAATACACCGCTTTGCATCGTACGTTACGGGGTAAGCCGTTTGGAAACACTACAGGGCCGACGCCGCGCCGCAACCCTGCTCCGGGGCCCGCCTGCCCCCCCGCTCCGCTCCGCCGCGCCGCCTCCGCAGGGGCGAGCGCAAACGCAAAGTCACACCCGCGCTCCCGGCGCGGCGCCGGGTCCCAGCCCGCCCCCCCACTCGCCCCGCACCGCCGCCTCCACGCAGCGACGGCCGCAGCGGGCAGGATGCAGCCCGACGCCCCCCGAACCTATGCGTTCGCCTCACCCGGGGGCCCCACATCCTTCACTCCACGCCACCTCCGCACTCACCCGCCGCCGCCGCCGCCGAGCGAAAACGCCCTCCCTGCTCGCCGCCATCTTGCTTCCCCGCCGCCGCGCATGCGCCGCTCGCCAACGGACTGCGGCGGCAGTGACGCTTGAGCACCGCGCACGTGCCGGCTCGGACAGCGCGGGGGGGGGGAGCGAGGGGAGCGGGAGGGGCGGGGGGGAGCGAGGGGAGCGGGAGGGGAGCAGAGGGAGCCCGAGGGGCGGGGGGGAGCGAGGGGAGCCCGAGGGGCGGGGCGGAGTGCGAGGGGAGCGCGAGAGGCGGGGGGGGAGCGTGAGGGGAGCAGGGGGGCCCGAGGAGCGGGGGGGAGCACGAGGGGAGCCCGAGAAGCGGGGGGGGAGCGCGGGGGCGGGGGGGAGCGCGAGGGGACCAGGGGGAGCGCGAGGGGCGGGGCGGAGCGCGAGGGGAGCAAGGGGAGCCCGAGAGGAGCCTGAGAAGCAGGGGGGAGCCCGAGAAGCGGGGGGGAGCGCGAGGGGAGCAGGGGGAGTGCGAGGGGCGGGGCAGAGCGCGAGGGGAGCAAGGGGAGCCCGAGGAGCGGGGGGGAGCGTGAGAAGAGCCTGAGAAGCAGGGGGGAGCCCGAGAAGCGGGGGGGAGCGCGAGGGGAGCCCGAGAAGCGGGGGGGAGCGCGAGGGGAGCAGGGGGAGCCCGAGGGGCGGGGCGGAGCGCGAGGGGAGCAGGGGGAGCGCGAGGGGAGCAGGGGGAGCCCGAGGGGAGCCCGAGAAGCGGGGGGGAGCGCGAGGGGCGGGGCGGAGCGCGAGGGGAGCAGGGGGAGCCCGAGGAGCGGGGGGGGAGCGCGAGGGGAGCCCGAGAAGCAGGGGGGAGCGCGGGGGTGGGGGGGAGCGCGAGGGGAGCCCGAGAAGCGGGGGGGAGCGCGAGGGGCGGGTGGAGCGGGGAATCCCGAGGGGCGGGGGGGAGCCGGGGAGCCCGAGGGGCGGGGGGGAGCACGAAGGGAGGCGAGACCCGCAATGGCATGCTCGCGCCGCGGCGCTGCAGCCGGGCGGCTCACGCGTGCGAACCGCAGCCCGCCGCGGCAGCCCGGGACTCCCAGCGAGCGCCCCGAGGCTGCCCGAGCCCGTGGCCGCTCCAAGAGCACCGGGAAGGGGCGACGAGCACGCTCCATTCGCTTACCCGTTACCGAAACGGCGGAGAGCAGCAGCAAACATGGCGACCGGCACTGAGCATGTGCGCGCCGGCTGTCTGCGCATGCGCGCCCCCCCCACCGGGTGCAGTACCGCTTTTTGGACACAGGGTGGCAGCAGTGAGCGCGGCGGAACGCTGTGCGCGTGCGCGCCCCCCCCACCGGGTGCAGTACCGCTTTTTGGACACAGGGTGGCAGCAGTGAGCACGGCGGAACCCAGTGCGCACACGAGCCCCCCCACAGGGTGCAGTACCGATTTTTGGACACAGGGTGGCAGCAGTGAGCACGGAGGAACCCAGTGCGCACGCGCGCCCCCCCCACCGGGTGCAGTACCGCTTTTTGGACACAGGGTGGCAGCAGTGAGCGCGGCGGAACGCTGTGCGCACGCGCGCCCCCCCCACAGGGTGCAGTACCGATTTTTGGACACAGGGTGGCAGCAGTGAGCACGGCGGAACCCAGTGCGCATGCGCGCCCCCCTTTATCGTGCCGTACCGCTTTTTGGACGCCCCGAGGGCAGCAGGGCGCGCGGCCGCCCCCGGCACGCGCACACCGCTGCAGAGCCCCCCCGCCCGCCCTTTGCAGACATTTCACCACCCTCGCCTCGGCTCATCTGCCCTTATTTACAGCGCCTGCTGCGAGGCGCAGCGTCGCCGCGTGTCGTGCTCGAGCCGCTGCTCCTAGAGGCTTCAGTAACAGCGCTTTCCTTTGAACATCGTTGCAAAATACTCCACAGACAAAAAAGAGTCAGAGGCTGCACTTAAAAAAACAAAACGAAAACAAAAAAACCACCCACCTACTTAACGGGACAATTTGCAAGCGTTCCAAGAAGCAGCCGTTCTTCTTTAGAACTTTCGACCTCTCGCCTTTACTGATCGTTAAACAAAATAAACAGCCCAAAGCAAGCCGCGCTATTTGCTTGACAGACTGCTCGGTTTTTATTATTAAACGGTACGAGATGCTGGCACGCGGCATGTCTTCTTCGGATTCTTGGGCTGACGTTCCTTCGGCCGCACGCACGCGGTCAAAGGCGTCTTTTTCACGTCCCGCCGTCAGGGCCTCCCCAGCAATTCCCGCAGCGACTCCCCCCTCGGGACAAACAGCTCGAGGACACGCACGGTCTTGCTAAAAGAACGGGGGGGGGGGGGGGAACAAACGCGTGCGCTGAGCGCGGCACTCGCAGACCCGATCTTCGGGTCCAAAAGAAAACTCTCTAAAGCGGACCAGGCGGGCCAAAGAGGTCCCTTCTTTGCGCCACGCTTCTTTCCTCGCACAGACGTCGGCCGCCTCTGCCCGCTCTCACGGTATCCCCTACCGGCAAGGACACGGCGAAACGTTTCGGAAACGACGGCGTTTCCCAGAAGCGTTTCCGCCGCCTTGGGAAAACGGCCGAAGGAGAGGCTCACGCGGGGCGCGTAGCTAGAAAGAACGCTCCGCACAAAGGCCTAAAATGACCAGCCCGGAGCAGGGATCCCGGGCTCTCCGGGAGCGCAGGAGTTCTCACGTCCTTACTGAGCAGAGACCGCTGCCCGTGAAACACGAGACGCCGCAGCGACGCCGATCGTTGGAGGGAAGCCTGCAATAAGAGCGAAAGAAAAGCAGACGTTGAGGACAAAGACCAAGTTACGAGCCCCTCGCGATTCAGACACGCTTCTAGATTTACCGCCTATTTCAAGGCGCGCCTTCGGCAATTCCGTCCAATTGATTTTCCCCGAAGCCCGAGACGCGGACGAAACGCCTCTCAAAGGAAGGTACGGCATAACCGCTCTGGCCTATAAACTACCGGTTTCGACGCAGGAAAAGCACAGGGAAAGCACTAGCGTTCCCCCCAAGAAACCACGTCCAAGCGGACCGATGAAGTAGGCCCCAAGTCTGAAAGTGGACCTAAAGGAGCCCGTTTGGCGGTCGCGAGCTGGAATACACCGTTCTCCTTCTCACTAACAACCTCCCGTAGAGACCGGCAGCTGTACAGCGCCTTCTACGCTACACGGAGGAGTCGGATAGCGGGCAGATGCCGCGTCCCGAATGCGCAACTAGAGATTGGAACGCACGGACGTAAACAAACGCCCGTGACGTAGCGGAGGTCTAGCGTATTCACGTTTACCGTGCGTCAGTTCTCCTCTGCGGACAGGCCGTTCCATCTTCTTTACTCGTTAGCTGACAGACGCCCTAGGAGAAAGCAAAGAAAGGAAGAAATTCAAAAGGAAATGAAACAGATCGGAGGGAGCCTCAAAGGCTTTGATCCATCCCCCCAGGCAGCCGAACCACCTTCGCAAAGGCACACCTCAAAAGACACGTCCTTCCGGGATCGCTGCACAGCCCAGCCAGAAAAGAGGAACAGAAACAAACAGAACGAGAAGGCTGCAGAGGGGGACGGAGGGCCGGAAAGGAGCCTGCTGTCCAGCGATGGTATTTTACCGCTCCTTGCGCGTTAGCAGCCCCTTTCAGATGCTTAAGCCCAAATTCTCTCAGCCCTTAACAGCTTCAGTACCCGCGGCACCTAGTTTTTCCACGCTCTCCAGTCTTCCTCGCTCTTTCCCGTCTCGGGCGAAAAGCCTCCCAGACCCCGTCTGCACTTACGCGCTTCCTTAAAACAGGATCGCCGAAATCAACCGAACGGGCTGAGCTGCTCCTCTTCCGCTCGCCGGCCCTCGGAACGTCAGCCTGCAAACGAATCGGACCACCGAGGTCACCGGCAGAGTCTCCTTTCGGAGCTCGCCCCCCCCCCCCAAGCTTTAACGACGGTTTCCCAAGCGGGGCAAACGCAGGGCCTCCCTTCGGCCCCGGAACGGTTTTTATCGCGGGCTCCCAAGTCGCCGTTACGACACTAAGCGGCAAAGCAAGGCAAAGACAGCTGGGGTCGCAGCTTACCCACCTAGGCACGAAAATTCTTCTTTGAGGCCTCCCTCGCTGCTTTTGCCAGGTAAACACACCAAAACAAAGCTCCCGACAGGCAGCTGAGGCTTCACATGGACCTCGGGGCCCCGCTAGCAACGGCGACGCCGGAGCCGCCGGGCTACCAGGCGCTATTCCCCCCCCCCCTCCCCTCCCCTCCCCTGCCCTGCCGGCCCGCGAACCGCGGCTTATTACTCACGAGTCCGGGAAGGACGCCGCCGACCTTCCCGCGGCCGAAGGCTCCTCGTCAGGAGCGGGCAGAGAACCTTTCCGCCGGCATTCGGAGTCTCCCGGCCGCTCTCGACACCCGATAACTTGCCGAGAAAGGGCTGAGGGCGGGAGCCTGCAGTTCTTCACGGCAGCACACAGTCGTTCCCCGATGTGCCGAACGCCTAGCATTAACACAATTTAGAAATACAAAAATACCACCGCTACAGGGCGCAAAGCCAAGCTGAAATTTCGGCAGCCAAAGCAAACCTCTTCGCGCCCGACAGAACGAGCCACGTGCATCGGCGCCTACAGCTCCTCAAGGCTAGCGAGGCCTCGTGGGCGACGTTCCTCTGGCAGGCTGCGCAGCTGAACTCCCCCGTGTCGCCTAAGAGTCCGTGACGTGACGTATTCAAAGCTCAGCAGAAATTAACAATCCAAAGTTGTTTCTAAGCACAAAAGCGGATCTACTACACGAGAAGGAAGGAGTCCTAATTCCGCAAGGCTTTACCTTTTCTTCTAGCTGCCGTCTTCCTGCTGCCCCAAAGACCATTGCCAGGCAATTAACCTGGGGTCGCGCTAAATGAGCCTTCCTCTTCGTTTTACAATTCGCACGCTTGCCTCTCCCTCTCTCTCTGGCCACCTGACCGCCGTTCCCCGAAGACGGGAATTTGCCGTCTTGGAGCTCTTAAAGCACGACGCTTCACAGATGCAGAGAGTCACGCGCACGGAAACGGATGGACGCAGCGTCCTTTCCGTAACGCGTACGCACCTTCCGTTAGATGTCGCTCATCTGTTATTCCGATCGCTATTACCGGCGAACCTTCCTCACCGGAGGAACGGGCTTTCCCTTTCGGGGCGACGGAGACGGCTCTCGCTCGGTTCCCTTTAATTTTATTACTTCGGCTCGCTTACGTTTCTCTGTCTCTTCAGCTTCAGCCGTGGCAACGAATCTAAAAATTAAATATCCTATCTTTCCTTTTCTACGTACGCGTGTACGATAACAAAACAAAATACAAACGACCGAAGCAAAACTAAGGCAGCTACGGTTAACAAGAGGCGCAGGGCAGCAACGGGTCGCTTAGTCCTCAGCGCTGCCTCCGGGAGGGAGGCCGAAAGAACGAACGTTCCGCATCAAGAGTTACCTTGGTTACCCGGGCCAGAACGCCTCCTACTGTCGCAGCTTCTGGGGAGATCGAGGGTCCGCTGCTGCATTTTTGCTTCCTCCTTTCAGCCCGCCCCTTCGGGAGTAAACGCAAAAAACCGCTCGCTCGTCCGGCTTTGCTCTTTGTCAGCATTTGCTATTGTCGGTTCCGCCTCTGTAACAAAGACAGAAAATTGCATTTCGCTTCCAACAAAACACTTCGATTTACACGCGTTCTTTTTCTCTTTCCCGTGGTTTTTTTTTTTTCTTTCCCCCCTTTCTTTCTTTTTCCTTCTTTCCCTCAAAGGAAAGGTCTTAATACACCGCTTTGCATCGTACGTTACGGGGTAAGCCGTTTGGAAACACTACAGGGCCGACGCCGCGCCGCAACCCTGCTCCGGGGCCCGCCTGCCCCCCCGCTCCGCTCCGCCGCGCCGCCTCCGCAGGGGCGAGCGCGTGCCCCGGCCCGCGCTGCCAACGAACTGCGCGCCCTAAACGCAGCGCACTTGCAAAACGCAAAGTCACACCCGCGCTCCCGGCGCGGCGGCCGGGTCCAGCCCGCCCCCCCACTCGGCCCCGCACCGCCGCCTCCACGCAGCGACGGCCGCAGCGGGCAGGATGCAGCCCGACGCCCCCCGAACCTATGCGTTCGCCTCACCCGGGGGCCCCACATCCTTCACTCCACGCCACCATCCGCACTCACACCGCCGCCGCCGCCGGCCGAGCGAAAACGCCCCTCCCTGCTCGCCGCCATCTTGCTTCCCCGCCGCCGCGCATGCGCCGCTCGCCAACGGACTGCGGCGGCAGTGACGCTTGAGCACCGCGCACGTGCCGGCTCGGACAGCGCGGGGGGGGGAGCGAGGGGAGCGGGAGGGGCGGGGGGGAGCGAGGGGAGCGGGAGGGGAGCAGTAGGGAGCCCGAGGGGCGGGGGGGAGCGAGGGGAGCCCGAGGGGCGGGGCGGAGTGCGAGGGGAGCGCGAGAGGCGGGGGGGGAGCGTGAGGGGAGCAGGGGGGCCCGAGGAGCGGGGGGGAGCACGAGGGGAGCCCGAGAAGCGGGGGGGGAGCGCGGGGGGCGGGGGGGGAGCGCGAGGGGACCAGGGGGAGCGCGAGGGGCGGGGCGGAGCGCGAGGGGAGCAAGGGGAGCCCGAGAGGAGCCTGAGAAGCAGGGGGGAGCCCGAGAAGCGGGGGGGGAGCGCGAGGGGAGCAGGGGGAGTGCGAGGGGCGGGGCAGAGCGCGAGGGGAGCAAGGGGAGCCCGAGGAGCGGGGGGGAGCGTGAGAAGAGCCTGAGAAGCAGGGGGGAGCCCGAGAAGCGGGGGGGGAGCGCGAGGGGAGCCCGAGAAGCGGGGGGGAGCGCGAGGGGAGCAGGGGAGCCCGAGGGGCGGGGCGGAGCGCGAGGGGAGCAGGGGGAGCGCGAGGGGAGCAGGGGGAGCCCGAGGGGAGCCCGAGAATAGAAGAGGGGGGGGAGCGCGAGGGGCGGGGCGGAGCGCGAGGGGAGCAGGGGGAGCCCGAGGAGCGGGGGGGGAGCGCGAGGGGAGCCCGAGAAGCAGGGGGGAGCGCGGGGGTGGGGGGGAGCGCGAGGGGAGCCCGAGAAGCGGGGAGCGCGAGGGCGCGAGGGGCGGGTGGAGCGGGGAATCCCGAGGGGCGGGGGGAGCCGGGGAGCCCGAGGGGCGGGGGTGGAGCACGAAGGGAGGCGAGACCGCAATGGCATGCTCGCGCCGCGGCGCTGCAGCCGGGCGGCTCACGCGTGCGAACCGCAGCCCGCCGCGGCAGCCCGGGACTCCCAGCGAGCGCCCCGAGGCTGCCCGAGCCCGTGGCCGCTCCAAGAGCACCGGGAAGGGGCGACGAGCACGCTCCATTCGCTTACCCGTTACCGAAACGGCGGAGAGCAGCAGCAAACATGGCGACCGGCACTGAGCATGTGCGCGCCGGCTGTCTGCGCATGCGCGCCCCCCCCACCGGGTGCAGTACCGCTTTTTGGACACAGGGTGGCAGCAGTGAGCGCGGCGGAACGCTGTGCGCACGCGCGCCCCCCCCACAGGGTGCAGTACCGATTTTTGGACACAGGGTGGCAGCAGTGAGCACGGCGGAACCCAGTGCGCATAGCGCGCCCCCCTTTATCGTGCCGTACCGCTTTTTGGACGCCCCGAGGGCAGCAGGGCGCGCGGCCGCCCCCGGCACGCGCACACCGCTGCAGAGCCCCCCCGCCCGCCCTTTGCAGACATTTCACCACCCTCGCCTCGGCTCATCTGCCCTTATTTACAGCGCCTGCTGCGAGGCGCAGCGTCGCCCGCGTGTCGTGCTCGAGCCGCTGCTCCTAGAGGCTTCAGTAACAGCGCTTTCCTTTGAACATCGTTGCAAAATACTCCACAGACAAAAAAGAGTCAGAGGCTGCACTTAAAAAAACAAAACGAAAACAAAAAAACCACCCCACCTACTTAACGGGACAATTTGCAAGCGTTCCAAGAAGCAGCCGTTCTTCTTTAGAACTTTCGACCTCATCGCCTTTACTGATCGTTAAACAAAAAAACAGCCCAAAGCAAGCCGCGCTATTTGCTTGACAGACTGCTCGGTTTTTATTATTAAACGGTACGAGATGCTGGCACGCGGCATGTCTTCTTCGGATTCTTGGGCTGACGTTCCTTCGGCCGCACGCACGCGGTCAAAGGCGTCTTTTTCACGTCCGCCGTCAGGGCCTCCCCAGCAATTCCCGCAGCGACTCCCCCCTCGGGACAAACAGCTCGAGGACACGCACGGTCTTGCTAAAAGAACGGGGGGGGGGGGGGAACAAACGCGTGCGCTGAGCGCGGCACTCGCAGACCCGATCTTCGGGTCCAAAAGAAAACTCTCTAAAGCGGACCAGGCGGGCCAAAGAGGTCCCTTCTTTTGCGCCACGCTTCTTTCCTCGCACAGACGTCGGCCGCCTCTGCCCGCTCTCACGGTATCCCCTACCGGCAAGGACACGGCGAAACGTTTCGGAAACGACGGCGTTTCCCAGAAGCGTTTCCGCCGCCTTGGGAAAACGGCCGAAGGAGAGGCTCACGCGGGGCGCGTAGCTAGAAAGAACGCTCCGCACAAAGGCCTAAAATGACCAGCCCGGAGCAGGGATCCCGGGCTCTCCGGGAGCGCAGGAGTTCTCACGTCCTTACTGAGCAGAGACCGCTGCCCGTGAAACACGAGACGCCGCAGCGACGCCGATCGTTGGAGGGAAGCCTGCAATAAGAGCGAAAGAAAAGCAGACGTTGAGGACAAAGACCAAGTTACGAGCCCCTCGCGATTCAGACACGCTTCTAGATTTTACCGCCTATTTCAAGGCGCGCCTTCGGCAATTCCGTCCAATTGATTTTCCCCGAAGCCCGAGACGCGGACGAAACGCCTCTCAAAGGAAGGTACGGCATAACCGCTCTGGCCTATAAACTACCGGTTTCGACGCAGGAAAAGCACAGGGAAAGCACTAGCGTTCCCCCCAAGAAACCACGTCCAAGCGGACCGATGAAGTAGGCCCCAAGTCTGAAAGCGGACCTAAAGGAGCCCGTTTGGCGGTCGCGAGCTGGAATACACCGTTCTCCTTCTCACTAACAACCTCCCGTAGAGACCGGCAGCTGTACAGCGCCTTCTACGCTACACGGAGGAGTCGGATAGCGGGCAGATGCGCGTCCCGAATGCGCAACTAGAGATTGGAACGCACGGAACGTAAACAAACGCCCGTGACGTAGCGGAGGTCTAGCGTATTCACGTTTACCGTGCGTCAGTTCTCCTCTGCGGACAGGCCGTTCCATCTTCTTTACTCGTTAGCTGACAGACGCCCTAGGAGAAAGCAAAGAAAGGAAGAAATTCAAAAGGAAATGAAACAGATCGGAGGGAGCCTCAAAGGCTTTGATCCATCCCCCCAGGCAGCCGAACCACCTTCGCAAAGGCACACCTCAAAAGACACGTCCTTCCGGGATCGCTGCACAGCCCAGCCAGAAAAGAGGAACAGAAACAAACAGAACGAGAAGGCTGCAGAGGGGGACGGAGGGCCGGAAAGGAGCCTGCTGTCCAGCGATGGTATTTTACCGCTCCTTGCGCGTTAGCAGCCCCTTTCAGATGCTTAAGCCCAAATTCTCTCAGCCCTTAACAGCTTCAGTACCCGCGGCACCTAGTTTTTCCACGCTCTCCAGTCTTCCTCGCTCTTTCCCGTCTCGGGCGAAAAGCCTCCCAGACCCCGTCTGCACTTACGCGCTTCCTTAAAACAGGATCGCCGAAATCAACCGAACGGGCTGAGCTGCTCCTCTTCCGCTCGCCGGCCCTCGGAACGTCAGCCTGCAACGATTCGGACCACCGAGGTCACCGGCAGAGTCCTCCTTTCGGAGCTCGCCCCCCCCCCCCAAGCTTTAACGACGGTTTCCCAAGCGGGGCAAACGCAGGGCCTCCCTTCGGCCCCGGAACGGTTTTTATCGCGGGCTCCCAAGTCGCCGTTACGACACTAAGCGGCAAAGCAAGGCAAAGACAGCTGGGGTCGCAGCTTACCCACCTAGGCACGAAAATTCTTCTTTGAGGCCTCCCTCGCTGCTTTTGCCAGGTAAACACACCAAAACAAAGCTCCCGACAGGCAGCTGAGGCTTCACATGGACCTCGGGGCCCCGCTAGCAACGGCGACGCCGGAGCCGCCGGGCTACCAGGCGCTATTCCCCCCCCCCCTCCCCTCCCCTCCCCCTGCCCTGCCGGCCCGCGAACCGCGGCTTATTACTCACGAGTCCGGGAAGGACGCCGCCGACCTTCCAGCGGGCCGAAGGCTCCTCGTCAGGAGCGGGCAGAGAACCTTTCCGCCGGCATTCGGAGTCTCCCGGCCGCTCTCGACACCCGATAACTTGCCGAGAAAGGGCTGAGGGGCGGGAGCCTGCAGTTCTTCACGGCAGCACACAGTCGTTCCCCGATGTGCCGAACGCCTAGCATTAACACAATTTAGAAATACAAAAATACCACCGCTACAGGGCGCAAAGCCAAGCTGAAATTTCGGCAGCCAAAGCAAACCTCTGCGCGCCCGACAGAACGAGCCACGTGCATCGGCGCCTACAGCTCCTCAAGGCTAGCGAGGCCTCGTGGGGCGACGTTCCTCTGGCAGGCTGCGCAGCTGAACTCCCCCGTGTCGCCTAAGAGTCCGTGACGTGACGTATTCAAAGCTCAGCAGAAATTAACAATCCAAAGTTGTTTCTAAGCACAAAAGCGGATCTACTACACGAGAAGGAAGGAGTCCTAATTCCGCAAGGCTTACCTTTTCTTCGAGCTGCCGTCTTCCTGCTGCCCCAAAGACCATTGCCAGGCAATTAACCTGGGGTCGCGCTAAATGAGCCTTCCTCTTCGTTTTACAATTCGCACGCTTGCCTCTCCCTCTCTCTCTGGCCACCTGACCGCCGTTCCCCGAAGACGGGAATTTGCCGTCTTGGAGCTCTTAAAGCACGACGCTTCACAGATGCAGAGAGTCACGCGCACGGAAACGGATGGACGCAGCGTCCTTTCCGTAACGCGTACGCACCTTCCGTTAGATGTCGCTCATACTGTTATTCCGATCGCTATTACCGGCGAACCTTCCTCACCGGGAGGAACGGGCTTTCCCTTTCGGGCGACGGAGACGGCTCTCGCTCGGTTCCCTTTAATTTTATTACTTCGGCTCGCTTACGTTTCTCTGTCTCTTCAGCTTCAGCCGTGGCAACGAATCTAAAAATTAAATATCCTATCTTTCCTTTTCTACGTACGCGTGTACGATAACAAAACAAAATACAAACGACCGAAAGCAAAACTAAGGCAGCTACGTTAACAAGAGGCGCAGGGCAGCAACGGGTCGCTTAGTCCTCAGCGCTGCCTCCGGGAGGGAGGCCGAAAGAACGAACGTTCCGCATCAAGAGTTACCTTGGTTACCCGGGCCAGAACGCCTCCTACTGTCGCAGCTTCTGGGGAGATCGAGGGTCCGCTGCTGCATTTTTGCTTCCTCCTTTCAGCCCGCCCCCTTCGGGAGTAAACGCAAAAAACCGCTCGCTTCGTCTCGCTCGCTCGTCCGGCTTTGCTCTTTGTCAGCATTTGCTATTGTCGGTTCCGCCTCTGTAACAAAGACAGAAAATTGCATTTCGCTTCCAACAAAACACTTCGATTTACACGCGTTCTTTTTCTCTTTCCGTGGTTTTTTTTTTTTTCTTTCCCCCCTTTCTTTCTTTTTCCTTCTTTCCCTCAAAGGAAAGGTCTTAATACACCGCTTTGCATCGTACGTTACGGGGTAAGCCGTTTGGAAACACTACAGGGCCGACGCCGCGCCGCAACCCTGCTCCGGGGCCCGCCTGCCCCCCCGCTTCCGCTCCGCCGCGCCGCCTCCGCAGGGGCGAGCGCGTGCCCCGGCCCGCGCTGCCAACGAACTGGCGCCCTAAACGCCGCGCACGCAAAACGCAAAGTCACACCCGCGCTCCCGGCGCGGCGCCGGGTCCCAGCCCGCCCCCCCACTCGCCCCGCACCGCCGCCTCCACGCAGCGACGGCCGCAGCGGGCAGGATGCAGCCCGACGCCCCCCGAACCTATGCGTTCGCCTCACCCGGGGGCCCCACATCCTTCACTCCACGCCACCTCCGCACTCACCCGCCGCCGCCGCCGCCGAGCGAAAACGCCCTCCCTGCTCGCCGCCATCTTGCTTCCCCGCCGCCGCGCATGCGCCGCTCGCCAACGGACTGCGGCGGCAGTGACGCTTGAGCACCGCGCACGTGCCGGCTCGGACAGCGCGGGGGGGGGGAGCGAGGGGAGCGGGAGGGGCGGGGGGGAGCGAGGGGAGCGGGAGGGGAGCAGAGGGAGCCCGAGGGGCGGGGGGGAGCGAGGGGAGCCCGAGGGGCGGGGCGGAGTGCGAGGGGAGCGCGAGAGGCGGGGGGGGAGCGTGAGGGGAGCAGGGGGGCCCGAGGAGCGGGGGGGAGCACGAGGGGAGCCCGAGAAGCGGGGGGGGAGCGCGGGGGCGGGGGGGGAGCGCGAGGGGACCAGGGGGAGCGCGAGGGGCGGGGCGGAGCGCGAGGGGAGCAAGGGGAGCCCGAGAGGAGCCTGAGAAGCAGGGGGAGCCCGAGAAGCGGGGGGGAGCGCGAGGGGAGCAGGGGGAGTGCGAGGGGCGGGGCAGAGCGCGAGGGGAGCAAGGGAGCCCGAGGAGCGGGGGGGAGCGTGAGAAGAGCCTGAGAAGCAGGGGGGAGCCCGAGAAGCGGGGGGGAGCGCGAGGGGAGCCCGAGAAGCGGGGGGGAGCGCGAGGGGAGCAGGGGGGAGCCCGAGGGGCGGGGCGGAGCGCGAGGGGAGCAGGGGGAGCGCGAGGGGAGCAGGGGGAGCCCGAGGGGAGCCCGAGAAGCGGGGGGGAGCGCGAGGGGCGGGGCGGAGCGCGAGGGGAGCAGGGGGAGCCCGAGGAGCGGGGGGGGAGCGCGAGGGGAGCCGAGAAGCAGGGGGGAGCGCGGGGGGTGGGGGGGAGCGCGAGGGGAGCCCGAGAAGCGGGGGGGAGCGCGAGGGGGCGGGTGGAGCGGGGAATCCCGAGGGGCGGGGGGGAGCCGGGGAGCCCGAGGGGCGGGGGGGGAGCACGAAGGGAGGCGAGACCCGCAATGGCATGCTCGCGCCGCGGCGCTGCAGCCGGGCGGCTCACGCGTGCGAACCGCAGCCCGCCGCGGCAGCCCGGGACTCCCAGCGAGCGCCCCGAGGCTGCCCGAGCCCGTGGCCGCTCCAAGAGCACCGGGAAGGGGCGACGAGCACGCTCCATTCGCTTACCCGTTACCGAAACGGCGGAGAGCAGCAGCAAACATGGCGACCGGCACTGAGCATGTGCGCGCCGGCTGTCTGCGCATGCGCGCCCCCCCCACCGGGTGCAGTACCGCTTTTTGGACACAGGGTGGCAGCAGTGAGCGCGGCGGAACGCTGTGCGCGTGCGCGCCCCCCCACCGGGTGCAGTACCGCTTTTTGGACACAGGGTGGCAGCAGTGAGCACGGCGGAACCCAGTGCGCACACGAGCCCCCCCACAGGGTGCAGTACCGATTTTTGGACACAGGGTGGCAGCAGTGAGCACGGAGGAACCCAGTGCGCACGCGCGCCCCCCCCACCGGGTGCAGTACCGCTTTTTGGACACAGGGTGGCAGCAGTGAGCGCGGCGGAACGCTGTGCGCACGCGCGCCCCCCCCACAGGGTGCAGTACCGATTTTTGGACACAGGGTGGCAGCAGTGAGCACGGCGGAACCCAGTGCGCATGCGCGCCCCCCTTTATCGTGCCGTACTGCTTTTTGGACGCCCCGAGGGCAGCAGGGCGCGCGGCCGCCCCCGGCACGCGCACACCGCTGCAGAGCCCCCCCGCCCGCCCTTTGCAGACATTTCACCACCCTCGCCTCGGCTCATCTGCCCTTATTTACAGCGCCTGCTGCGAGGCGCAGCGTCGCCGCGTGTCGTGCTCGAGCCGCTGCTCCTAGAGGCTTCAGTAACAGCGCTTTCCTTTGAACATCGTTGCAAAATACTCCACAGACAAAAAAGAGTCAGAGGCTGCACTTAAAAAAACAAAACGAAAACAAAAAAACCACCCACCTACTTAACGGGACAATTTGCAAGCGTTCCAAGAAGCAGCCGTTCTTCTTTAGAACTTTCGACCTCTCGCCTTTACTGATCGTTAAACAAAATAAACAGCCCAAAGCAAGCCGCGCTATTTGCTTGACAGACTGCTCGGTTTTTATTATTAAACGGTACGAGATGCTGGCACGCGGCATGTCTTCTTCGGATTCTTGGGCTGACGTTCCTTCGGCCGCACGCACGCGGTCAAAGGCGTCTTTTTCACGTCCCGCCGTCAGGGCCTCCCCAGCAATTCCCGCAGCGACTCCCCCCTCGGGACAAACAGCTCGAGGACACGCACGGTCTTGCTAAAAGAACGGGGGGGGGGGGGGGGAACAAACGCGTGCGCTGAGCGCGGCACTCGCAGACCCGATCTTCGGGTCCAAAAGAAAACTCTCTAAAGCGGACCAGGCGGGCCAAAGAGGTCCCTTCTTTGCGCCACGCTTCTTTCCTCGCACAGACGTCGGCCGCCTCTGCCCGCTCTCACGGTATCCCCTACCGGCAAGGACACGGCGAAACGTTTCGGCAACGACGGCGTTTCCCAGAAGCGTTTCCGCCGCCTTGGGAAAACGGTCCGAAGGAGAGGCTCACGCGGGGCGCGTAGCTAGAAAGAACGCTCCGCACAAAGGCCTAAAATGACCAGCCCGGAGCAGGGATCCCGGGCTCTCCGGGAGCGCAGGAGTTCTCACGTCCTTACTGAGCAGAGACCGCTGCCCGTGAAACACGAGACGCCGCAGCGACGCCGATCGTTGGAGGGAAGCCTGCAATAAGAGCGAAAGAAAAGCAGACGTTGAGGACAAAGACCAAGTTACGAGCCCCTCGCGATTCAGACACGCTTCTAGATTTACCGCCTATTTCAAGGCGCGCCTTCGGCAATTCCGTCCAATTGATTTTCCCCGAAGCCCGAGACGCGGACGAAACGCCTCTCAAAGGAAGGTACGGCATAACCGCTCTGGCCTATAAACTACCGGTTTCGACGCAGGAAAAGCACAGGGAAAGCACTAGCGTTCCCCCCAAGAAACCACGTCCAAGCGGACCGATGAAGTAGGCCCCAAGTCTGAAAGTGGACCTAAAGGAGCCCGTTTGGCGGTCGCGAGCTGGAATACACCGTTCTCCTTCTCACTAACAACCTCCCGTAGAGACCGGCAGCTGTACAGCGCCTTCTACGCTACACGGAGGAGTCGGATAGCGGGCAGATGCCGCGTCCCGAATGCGCAACTAGAGATTGGAACGCACGGACGTAAACAAACGCCCGTGACGTAGCGGAGGTCTAGCGTATTCACGTTTACCGTGCGTCAGTTCTCCTCTGCGGACAGGCCGTTCCATCTTCTTTACTCGTTAGCTGACAGACGCCCTAGGAGAAAGCAAAGAAAGGAAGAAATTCAAAAGGAAATGAAACAGATCGGAGGGAGCCTCAAAGGCTTTGATCCATCCCCCCAGGCAGCCGAACCACCTTCGCAAAGGCACACCTCAAAAGACACGTCCTTCCGGGATCGCTGCACAGCCCAGCCAGAAAAGAGGAACAGAAACAAACAGAACGAGAAGGCTGCAGAGGGGGACGGAGGGCCGGAAAGGAGCCTGCTGTCCAGCGATGGTATTTTACCGCTCCTTGCGCGTTAGCAGCCCCTTTCAGATGCTTAAGCCCAAATTCTCTCAGCCCTTAACAGCTTCAGTACCCGCGGCACCTAGTTTTTCCACGCTCTCCAGTCTTCCTCGCTCTTTCCCGTCTCGGGCGAAAAGCCTCCCAGACCCCGTCTGCACTTACGCGCTTCCTTAAAACAGGATCGCCGAAATCAACCGAACGGGCTGAGCTGCTCCTCTTCCGCTCGCCGGCCCTCGGAACGTCAGCCTGCAAACGAATCGGACCACCGAGGTCACCGGCAGAGTCTCCTTTCGGAGCTCGCCCCCCCCCCCCCAAGCTTTAACGACGGTTTCCCAAGCGGGGCAAACGCAGGGCCTCCCTTCGGCCCCGGAACGGTTTTTATCGCGGGCTCCCAAGTCGCCGTTACGACACTAAGCGGCAAAGCAAGGCAAAGACAGCTGGGGTCGCAGCTTACCCACCTAGGCACGAAAATTCTTCTTTGAGGCCTCCCTCGCTGCTTTTGCCAGGTAAACACACCAAAACAAAGCTCCCGACAGGCAGCTGAGGCTTCACATGGACCTCGGGGCCCCGCTAGCAACGGCGACGCCGGAGCCGCCGGGCTACCAGGCGCTATTCCCCCCCCCCCCTCCCCTCCCCTCCCCTGCCCTGCCGGCCCGCGAACCGCGGCTTATTACTCACGAGTCCGGGAAGGACGCCGCCGACCTTCCCGCGGCCGAAGGCTCCTCGTCAGGAGCGGGCAGAGAACCTTTCCGCCGGCATTCGGAG
Source organism: Apteryx mantelli (assembly GCF_036417845.1). Taxonomy (NCBI): domain Eukaryota; kingdom Metazoa; phylum Chordata; class Aves; order Apterygiformes; family Apterygidae; genus Apteryx; species Apteryx mantelli. The sequence continues at coordinate 270,909 of NW_027118485.1, read as the reverse complement.
TCTCCCGGCCGCTCTCGACACCCGATAACTTGCCGAGAAAGGGCTGAGGGCGGGAGCCTGCAGTTCTTCACGGCAGCACACAGTCGTTCCCCGATGTGCCGAACGCCTAGCATTAACACAATTTAGAAATACAAAAATACCACCGCTACAGGGCGCAAAGCCAAGCTGAAATTTCGGCAGCCAAAGCAAACCTCTTCGCGCCCGACAGAACGAGCCACGTGCATCGGCGCCTACAGCTCCTCAAGGCTAGCGAGGCCTCGTGGGCGACGTTCCTCTGGCAGGCTGCGCAGCTGAACTCCCCCGTGTCGCCTAAGAGTCCGTGACGTGACGTATTCAAAGCTCAGCAGAAATTAACAATCCAAAGTTGTTTCTAAGCACAAAAGCGGATCTACTACACGAGAAGGAAGGAGTCCTAATTCCGCAAGGCTTTACCTTTTCTTCTAGCTGCCGTCTTCCTGCTGCCCCAAAGACCATTGCCAGGCAATTAACCTGGGGTCGCGCTAAATGAGCCTTCCTCTTCGTTTTACAATTCGCACGCTTGCCTCTCCCTCTCTCTCTGGCCACCTGACCGCCGTTCCCCGAAGACGGGAATTTGCCGTCTTGGAGCTCTTAAAGCACGACGCTTCACAGATGCAGAGAGTCACGCGCACGGAAACGGATGGACGCAGCGTCCTTTCCGTAACGCGTACGCACCTTCCGTTAGATGTCGCTCATCTGTTATTCCGATCGCTATTACCGGCGAACCTTCCTCACCGGGAGGAACGGGCTTTCCCTTTCGGGGCGACGGAGACGGCTCTCGCTCGGTTCCCTTTAATTTTATTACTTCGGCTCGCTTACGTTTCTCTGTCTCTTCAGCTTCAGCCGTGGCAACGAATCTAAAAATTAAATATCCTATCTTTCCTTTTCTACGTACGCGTGTACGATAACAAAACAAAATACAAACGACCGAAGCAAAACTAAGGCAGCTACGGTTAACAAGAGGCGCAGGGCAGCAACGGGTCGCTTAGTCCTCAGCGCTGCCTCCGGGAGGGAGGCCGAAAGAACGAACGTTCCGCATCAAGAGTTACCTTGGTTACCCGGGCCAGAACGCCTCCTACTGTCGCAGCTTCTGGGGAGATCGAGGGTCCGCTGCTGCATTTTTGCTTCCTCCTTTCAGCCCGCCCCTTCGGGAGTAAACGCAAAAAACCGCTCGCTCGTCCGGCTTTGCTCTTTGTCAGCATTTGCTATTGTCGGTTCCGCCTCTGTAACAAAGACAGAAAATTGCATTTCGCTTCCAACAAAACACTTCGATTTACACGCGTTCTTTTTCTCTTTCCCGTGGTTTTTTTTTTTTTCTTTCCCCCCTTTCTTTCTTTTTCCTTCTTTCCCTCAAAGGAAAGGTCTTAATACACCGCTTTGCATCGTACGTTACGGGGTAAGCCGTTTGGAAACACTACAGGGCCGACGCCGCGCCGCAACCCTGCTCCGGGGCCCGCCTGCCCCCCCGCTCCGCTCCGCCGCGCCGCCTCCGCAGGGGCGAGCGCGTGCCCCGGCCCGCGCTGCCAACGAAACTGGCGCCCTAAACGCCGCGCACGCAAAACGCAAAGTCACACCCGCGCTCCCGGCGCGGCGCCGGGTCCCAGCCCGCCCCCCCACTCGCCCCGCACCGCCGCCTCCACGCAGCGACGGCCGCAGCGGGCAGGATGCAGCCCGACGCCCCCCGAACCTATGCGTTCGCCTCACCCGGGGGCCCCACATCCTTCACTCCACGCCACCTCCGCACTCACCCGCCGCCGCCGCCGCCGAGCGAAAACGCCCTCCCTGCTCGCCGCCATCTTGCTTCCCCGCCGCCGCGCATGCGCCGCTCGCCAACGGACTGCGGCGGCAGTGACGCTTGAGCACCGCGCACGTGCCGGCTCGGACAGCGCGGGGGGGGGGAGCGAGGGGAGCGGGAGGGGCGGGGGGGAGCGAGGGGAGCGGGAGGGGAGCAGAGGGAGCCCGAGGGGCGGGGGGGAGCGAGGGGAGCCCGAGGGGCGGGGCGGAGTGCGAGGGGAGCGCGAGAGGCGGGGGGGGAGCGTGAGGGGAGCAGGGGGGCCCGAGGAGCGGGGGGGAGCACGAGGGGAGCCCGAGAAGCGGGGGGGGGAGCGCGGGGGCGGGGGGGAGCGCGAGGGGACCAGGGGGAGCGCGAGGGGCGGGGCGGAGCGCGAGGGGAGCAAGGGGAGCCCGAGAGGAGCCTGAGAAGCAGGGGGGAGCCCGAGAAGCGGGGGGGAGCGCGAGGGGAGCAGGGGGAGTGCGAGGGGCGGGGCAGAGCGCGAGGGGAGCAAGGGGAGCCCGAGGAGCGGGGGGGAGCGTGAGAAGAGCCTGAGAAGCAGGGGGGAGCCCGAGAAGCGGGGGGGAGCGCGAGGGGAGCCCGAGAAGCGGGGGGGAGCGCGAGGGGAGCAGGGGGAGCCCGAGGGGCGGGGCGGAGCGCGAGGGGAGCAGGGGGAGCGCGAGGGGAGCAGGGGGAGCCCGAGGGGAGCCCGAGAAGCGGGGGGGAGCGCGAGGGGCGGGGCGGAGCGCGAGGGGAGCAGGGGGAGCCCGAGGAGCGGGGGGGGAGCGCGAGGGGAGCCCGAGAAGCAGGGGGGAGCGCGGGGGTGGGGGGGAGCGCGAGGGGAGCCCGAGAAGCGGGGGGGAGCGCGAGGGGCGGGTGGAGCGGGGAATCCCGAGGGGCGGGGGGGAGCCGGGGAGCCCGAGGGGCGGGGGGGAGCACGAAGGGAGGCGAGACCCGCAATGGCATGCTCGCGCCGCGGCGCTGCAGCCGGGCGGCTCACGCGTGCGAACCGCAGCCCGCCGCGGCAGCCCGGGACTCCCAGCGAGCGCCCCGAGGCTGCCCGAGCCCGTGGCCGCTCCAAGAGCACCGGGAAGGGGCGACGAGCACGCTCCATTCGCTTACCCGTTACCGAAACGGCGGAGAGCAGCAGCAAACATGGCGACCGGCACTGAGCATGTGCGCGCCGGCTGTCTGCGCATGCGCGCCCCCCCCACCGGGTGCAGTACCGCTTTTTGGACACAGGGTGGCAGCAGTGAGCGCGGCGGAACGCTGTGCGCGTGCGCGCCCCCCCCACCGGGTGCAGTACCGCTTTTTGGACACAGGGTGGCAGCAGTGAGCACGGCGGAACCCAGTGCGCACACGAGCCCCCCCACAGGGTGCAGTACCGATTTTTGGACACAGGGTGGCAGCAGTGAGCACGGAGGAACCCAGTGCGCACGCGCGCCCCCCCCACCGGGTGCAGTACCGCTTTTTGGACACAGGGTGGCAGCAGTGAGCGCGGCGGAACGCTGTGCGCACGCGCGCCCCCCCCACAGGGTGCAGTACCGATTTTTGGACACAGGGTGGCAGCAGTGAGCACGGCGGAACCCAGTGCGCATGCGCGCCCCCCTTTATCGTGCCGTACCGCTTTTTGGACGCCCCGAGGGCAGCAGGGCGCGCGGCCGCCCCCGGCACGCGCACACCGCTGCAGAGCCCCCCCGCCCGCCCTTTGCAGACATTTCACCACCCTCGCCTCGGCTCATCTGCCCTTATTTACAGCGCCTGCTGCGAGGCGCAGCGTCGCCGCGTGTCGTGCTCGAGCCGCTGCTCCTAGAGGCTTCAGTAACAGCGCTTTCCTTTGAACATCGTTGCAAAATACTCCACAGACAAAAAAGAGTCAGAGGCTGCACTTAAAAAAACAAAACGAAAACAAAAAAACCACCCACCTACTTAACGGGACAATTTGCAAGCGTTCCAAGAAGCAGCCGTTCTTCTTTAGAACTTTCGACCTCTCGCCTTTACTGATCGTTAAACAAAATAAACAGCCCAAAGCAAGCCGCGCTATTTGCTTGACAGACTGCTCGGTTTTTATTATTAAACGGTACGAGATGCTGGCACGCGGCATGTCTTCTTCGGATTCTTGGGCTGACGTTCCTTCGGCCGCACGCACGCGGTCAAAGGCGTCTTTTTCACGTCCCGCCGTCAGGGCCTCCCCAGCAATTCCCGCAGCGACTCCCCCCTCGGGACAAACAGCTCGAGGACACGCACGGTCTTGCTAAAAGAACGGGGGGGGGGGGGGGAACAAACGCGTGCGCTGAGCGCGGCACTCGCAGACCCGATCTTCGGGTCCAAAAGAAAACTCTCTAAAGCGGACCAGGCGGGCCAAAGAGGTCCCTTCTTTGCGCCACGCTTCTTTCCTCGCACAGACGTCGGCCGCCTCTGCCCGCTCTCACGGTATCCCCTACCGGCAAGGACACGGCGAAACGTTTCGGCAACGACGGCGTTTCCCAGAAGCGTTTCCGCCGCCTTGGGAAAACGGCCGAAGGAGAGGCTCACGCGGGGCGCGTAGCTAGAAAGAACGCTCCGCACAAAGGCCTAAAATGACCAGCCCGGAGCAGGGATCCCGGGCTCTCCGGGAGCGCAGGAGTTCTCACGTCCTTACTGAGCAGAGACCGCTGCCCGTGAAACACGAGACGCCGCAGCGACGCCGATCGTTGGAGGGAAGCCTGCAATAAGAGCGAAAGAAAAGCAGACGTTGAGGACAAAGACCAAGTTACGAGCCCCTCGCGATTCAGACACGCTTCTAGATTTACCGCCTATTTCAAGGCGCGCCTTCGGCAATTCCGTCCAATTGATTTTCCCCGAAGCCCGAGACGCGGACGAAACGCCTCTCAAAGGAAGGTACGGCATAACCGCTCTGGCCTATAAACTACCGGTTTCGACGCAGGAAAAGCACAGGGAAAGCACTAGCGTTCCCCCCAAGAAACCACGTCCAAGCGGACCGATGAAGTAGGCCCCAAGTCTGAAAGCGGACCTAAAGGAGCCCGTTTGGCGGTCGCGAGCTGGAATACACCGTTCTCCTTCTCACTAACAACCTCCCGTAGAGACCGGCAGCTGTACAGCGCCTTCTACGCTACACGGAGGAGTCGGATAGCGGGCAGATGCCGCGTCCCGAATGCGCAACTAGAGATTGGAACGCACGGACGTAAACAAACGCCCGTGACGTAGCGGAGGTCTAGCGTATTCACGTTTACCGTGCGTCAGTTCTCCTCTGCGGACAGGCCGTTCCATCTTCTTTACTCGTTAGCTGACAGACGCCCTAGGAGAAAGCAAAGAAAGGAAGAAATTCAAAAGGAAATGAAACAGATCGGAGGGAGCCTCAAAGGCTTTGATCCATCCCCCCAGGCAGCCGAACCACCTTCGCAAAGGCACACCTCAAAAGACACGTCCTTCCGGGATCGCTGCACAGCCCAGCCAGAAAAGAGGAACAGAAACAAACAGAACGAGAAGGCTGCAGAGGGGGACGGAGGGCCGGAAAGGAGCCTGCTGTCCAGCGATGGTATTTTACCGCTCCTTGCGCGTTAGCAGCCCCTTTCAGATGCTTAAGCCCAAATTCTCTCAGCCCTTAACAGCTTCAGTACCCGCGGCACCTAGTTTTTCCACGCTCTCCAGTCTTCCTCGCTCTTTCCCGTCTCGGGCGAAAAGCCTCCCAGACCCCGTCTGCACTTACGCGCTTCCTTAAAACAGGATCGCCGAAATCAACCGAACGGGCTGAGCTGCTCCTCTTCCGCTCGCCGGCCCTCGGAACGTCAGCCTGCAAACGAATCGGACCACCGAGGTCACCGGCAGAGTCTCCTTTCGGAGCTCGCCCCCCCCCCCCAAGCTTTAACGACGGTTTCCCAAGCGGGGCAAACGCAGGGCCTCCCTTCGGCCCCGGAACGGTTTTTATCGCGGGCTCCCAAGTCGCCGTTACGACACTAAGCGGCAAAGCAAGGCAAAGACAGCTGGGGTCGCAGCTTACCCACCTAGGCACGAAAATTCTTCTTTGAGGCCTCCCTCGCTGCTTTTGCCAGGTAAACACACCAAAACAAAGCTCCCGACAGGCAGCTGAGGCTTCACATGGACCTCGGGGCCCCGCTAGCAACGGCGACGCCGGAGCCGCCGGGCTACCAGGCGCTATTCCCCCCCCCCCTCCCCTCCCCTCCCCTGCCCTGCCGGCCCGCGAACCGCGGCTTATTACTCACGAGTCCGGGAAGGACGCCGCCGACCTTCCCGCGGCCGAAGGCTCCTCGTCAGGAGCGGGCAGAGAACCTTTCCGCCGGCATTCGGAGTCTCCCGGCCGCTCTCGACACCCGATAACTTGCCGAGAAAGGGCTGAGGGCGGGAGCCTGCAGTTCTTCACGGCAGCACACAGTCGTTCCCCGATGTGCCGAACGCCTAGCATTAACACAATTTAGAAATACAAAAATACCACCGCTACAGGGCGCAAAGCCAAGCTGAAATTTCGGCAGCCAAAGCAAACCTCTGCGCGCCCGACAGAACGAGCCACGTGCATCGGCGCCTACAGCTCCTCAAGGCTAGCGAGGCCTCGTGGGCGACGTTCCTCTGGCAGGCTGCGCAGCTGAACTCCCCCGTGTCGCCTAAGAGTCCGTGACGTGACGTATTCAAAGCTCAGCAGAAATTAACAATCCAAAGTTGTTTCTAAGCACAAAAGCGGATCTACTACACGAGAAGGAAGGAGTCCTAATTCCGCAAGGCTTTACCTTTTCTTCTAGCTGCCGTCTTCCTGCTGCCCCAAAGACCATTGCCAGGCAATTAACCTGGGGTCGCGCTAAATGAGCCTTCCTCTTCGTTTTACAATTCGCACGCTTGCCTCTCCCTCTCTCTCTGGCCACCTGACCGCCGTTCCCCGAAGACGGGAATTTGCCGTCTTGGAGCTCTTAAAGCACGACGCTTCACAGATGCAGAGAGTCACGCGCACGGAAACGGATGGACGCAGCGTCCTTTCCGTAACGCGTACGCACCTTCCGTTAGATGTCGCTCATCTGTTATTCCGATCGCTATTACCGGCGAACCTTCCTCACCGGGAGGAACGGGCTTTCCCTTTCGGGGCGACGGAGACGGCTCTCGCTCGGTTCCCTTTAATTTTATTACTTCGGCTCGCTTACGTTTCTCTGTCTCTTCAGCTTCAGCCGTGGCAACGAATCTAAAAATTAAATATCCTATCTTTCCTTTTCTACGTACGCGTGTACGATAACAAAACAAAATACAAACGACCGAAGCAAAACTAAGGCAGCTACGGTTAACAAGAGGCGCAGGGCAGCAACGGGTCGCTTAGTCCTCAGCGCTGCCTCCGGGAGGGAGGCCGAAAGAACGAACGTTCCGCATCAAGAGTTACCTTGGTTACCCGGGCCAGAACGCCTCCTACTGTCGCAGCTTCTGGGGAGATCGAGGGTCCGCTGCTGCATTTTTGCTTCCTCCTTTCAGCCCGCCCCTTCGGGAGTAAACGCAAAAAACCGCTCGCTCGTCCGGCTTTGCTCTTTGTCAGCATTTGCTATTGTCGGTTCCGCCTCTGTAACAAAGACAGAAAATTGCATTTCGCTTCCAACAAAACACTTCGATTTACACGCGTTCTTTTTCTCTTTCCCGTGGTTTTTTTTTTTTTCTTTCCCCCCTTTCTTTCTTTTTCCTTCTTTCCCTCAAAGGAAAGGTCTTAATACACCGCTTTGCATCGTACGTTACGGGGTAAGCCGTTTGGAAACACTACAGGGCCGACGCCGCGCCGCAACCCTGCTCCGGGGCCCGCCTGCCCCCCCGCTCCGCTCCGCCGCGCCGCCTCCGCAGGGGCGAGCGCGTGCCCCGGCCCGCGCTGCCAACGAACTGGCGCCCTAAACGCCGCGCACGCAAAACGCAAAGTCACACCCGCGCTCCCGGCGCGGCGCCGGGTCCCAGCCCGCCCCCCCACTCGCCCCGCACCGCCGCCTCCACGCAGCGACGGCCGCAGCGGGCAGGATGCAGCCCGACGCCCCCCGAACCTATGCGTTCGCCTCACCCGGGGGCCCCACATCCTTCACTCCACGCCACCTCCGCACTCACCCGCCGCCGCCGCCGCCGAGCGAAAACGCCCTCCCTGCTCGCCGCCATCTTGCTTCCCCGCCGCCGCGCATGCGCCGCTCGCCAACGGACTGCGGCGGCAGTGACGCTTGAGCACCGCGCACGTGCCGGCTCGGACAGCGCGGGGGGGGGGAGCGAGGGGAGCGGGAGGGGCGGGGGGGAGCGAGGGGAGCGGGAGGGGAGCAGAGGGAGCCCGAGGGGCGGGGGGGAGCGAGGGGAGCCCGAGGGGCGGGGCGGAGTGCGAGGGGAGCGCGAGAGGCGGGGGGGGAGCGTGAGGGGAGCAGGGGGGCCCGAGGAGCGGGGGGGAGCACGAGGGGAGCCCGAGAAGCGGGGGGGGAGCGCGGGGGCGGGGGGGAGCGCGAGGGGACCAGGGGGAGCGCGAGGGGCGGGGCGGAGCGCGAGGGGAGCAAGGGGAGCCCGAGAGGAGCCTGAGAAGCAGGGGGGAGCCCGAGAAGCGGGGGGGAGCGCGAGGGGAGCAGGGGGAGTGCGAGGGGCGGGGCAGAGCGCGAGGGGAGCAAGGGGAGCCCGAGGAGCGGGGGGGAGCGTGAGAAGAGCCTGAGAAGCAGGGGGGAGCCCGAGAAGCGGGGGGGAGCGCGAGGGGAGCCCGAGAAGCGGGGGGGAGCGCGAGGGGAGCAGGGGGAGCCCGAGGGGCGGGGCGGAGCGCGAGGGGAGCAGGGGGAGCGCGAGGGGAGCAGGGGGAGCCCGAGGGGAGCCCGAGAAGCGGGGGGGAGCGCGAGGGGCGGGGCGGAGCGCGAGGGGAGCAGGGGGAGCCCGAGGAGCGGGGGGGGAGCGCGAGGGGAGCCCGAGAAGCAGGGGGGAGCGCGGGGGTGGGGGGGAGCGCGAGGGGAGCCCGAGAAGCGGGGGGGAGCGCGAGGGGCGGGTGGAGCGGGGAATCCCGAGGGGCGGGGGGGAGCCGGGGAGCCCGAGGGGCGGGGGGGAGCACGAAGGGAGGCGAGACCCGCAATGGCATGCTCGCGCCGCGGCGCTGCAGCCGGGCGGCTCACGCGTGCGAACCGCAGCCCGCCGCGGCAGCCCGGGACTCCCAGCGAGCGCCCCGAGGCTGCCCGAGCCCGTGGCCGCTCCAAGAGCACCGGGAAGGGGCGACGAGCACGCTCCATTCGGTTACCCGTTACCGAAACGGCGGAGAGCAGCAGCAAACATGGCGACCGGCACTGAGCATGTGCGCGCCGGCTGTCTGCGCATGCGCGCCCCCCCCACCGGGTGCAGTACCGCTTTTTGGACACAGGGTGGCAGCAGTGAGCGCGGCGGAACGCTGTGCGCGTGCGCGCCCCCCCCACCGGGTGCAGTACCGCTTTTTGGACACAGGGTGGCAGCAGTGAGCACGGCGGAACCCAGTGCGCACACGAGCCCCCCCACAGGGTGCAGTACCGATTTTTGGACACAGGGTGGCAGCAGTGAGCACGGAGGAACCCAGTGCGCACGCGCGCCCCCCCACCGGGTGCAGTACCGCTTTTTGGACACAGGGTGGCAGCAGTGAGCGCGGCGGAACGCTGTGCGCACGCGCGCCCCCCCCACAGGGTGCAGTACCGATTTTTGGACACAGGGTGGCAGCAGTGAGCACGGCGGAACCCAGTGCGCATGCGCGCCCCCCTTTATCGTGCCGTACCACTTTTTGGACGCCCCGAGGGCAGCAGGGCGCGCGGCCGCCCCCGGCACGCGCACACCGCTGCAGAGCCCCCCCGCCCGCCCTTTGCAGACATTTCACCACCCTCGCCTCGGCTCATCTGCCCTTATTTACAGCGCCTGCTGCGAGGCGCAGCGTCGCCGCGTGTCGTGCTCGAGCCGCTGCTCCTAGAGGCTTCAGTAACAGCGCTTTCCTTTGAACATCGTTGCAAAATACTCCACAGACAAAAAAGAGTCAGAGGCTGCACTTAAAAAAACAAAACGAAAACAAAAAAACCACCCACCTACTTAACGGGACAATTTGCAAGCGTTCCAAGAAGCAGCCGTTCTTCTTTAGAACTTTCGACCTCTCGCCTTTACTGATCGTTAAACAAAATAAACAGCCCAAAGCAAGCCGCGCTATTTGCTTGACAGACTGCTCGGTTTTTATTATTAAACGGTACGAGATGCTGGCACGCGGCATGTCTTCTTCGGATTCTTGGGCTGACGTTCCTTCGGCCGCACGCACGCGGTCAAAGGCGTCTTTTTCACGTCCCGCCGTCAGGGCCTCCCCAGCAATTCCCGCAGCGACTCCCCCCTCGGGACAAACAGCTCGAGGACACGCACGGTCTTGCTAAAAGAACGGGGGGGGGGGGGGGAACAAACGCGTGCGCTGAGCGCGGCACTCGCAGACCCGATCTTCGGGTCCAAAAGAAAACTCTCTAAAGCGGACCAGGCGGGCCAAAGAGGTCCCTTCTTTGCGCCACGCTTCTTTCCTCGCACAGACGTCGGCCGCCTCTGCCCGCTCTCACGGTATCCCCTACCGGCAAGGACACGGCGAAACGTTTCGGCAACGACGGCGTTTCCCAGAAGCGTTTCCGCCGCCTTGGGAAAACGGCCGAAGGAGAGGCTCACGCGGGGCGCGTAGCTAGAAAGAACGCTCCGCACAAAGGCCTAAAATGACCAGCCCGGAGCAGGGATCCCGGGCTCTCCGGGAGCGCAGGAGTTCTCACGTCCTTACTGAGCAGAGACCGCTGCCCGTGAAACACGAGACGCCGCAGCGACGCCGATCGTTGGAGGGAAGCCTGCAATAAGAGCGAAAGAAAAGCAGACGTTGAGGACAAAGACCAAGTTACGAGCCCCTCGCGATTCAGACACGCTTCTAGATTTACCGCCTATTTCAAGGCGCGCCTTCGGCAATTCCGTCCAATTGATTTTCCCCGAAGCCCGAGACGCGGACGAAACGCCTCTCAAAGGAAGGTACGGCATAACCGCTCTGGCCTATAAACTACCGGTTTCGACGCAGGAAAAGCACAGGGAAAGCACTAGCGTTCCCCCCAAGAAACCACGTCCAAGCGGACCGATGAAGTAGGCCCCAAGTCTGAAAGCGGACCTAAAGGAGCCCGTTTGGCGGTCGCGAGCTGGAATACACCGTTCTCCTTCTCACTAACAACCTCCCGTAGAGACCGGCAGCTGTACAGCGCCTTCTACGCTACACGGAGGAGTCGGATAGCGGGCAGATGCCGCGTCCCGAATGCGCAACTAGAGATTGGAACGCACGGACGTAAACAAACGCCCGTGACGTAGCGGAGGTCTAGCGTATTCACGTTTACCGTGCGTCAGTTCTCCTCTGCGGACAGGCCGTTCCATCTTCTTTACTCGTTAGCTGACAGACGCCCTAGGAGAAAGCAAAGAAAGGAAGAAATTCAAAAGGAAATGAAACAGATCGGAGGGAGCCTCAAAGGCTTTGATCCATCCCCCCAGGCAGCCGAACCACCTTCGCAAAGGCACACCTCAAAAGACACGTCCTTCCGGGATCGCTGCACAGCCCAGCCAGAAAAGAGGAACAGAAACAAACAGAACGAGAAGGCTGCAGAGGGGGACGGAGGGCCGGAAAGGAGCCTGCTGTCCAGCGATGGTATTTTACCGCTCCTTGCGCGTTAGCAGCCCCTTTCAGATGCTTAAGCCCAAATTCTCTCAGCCCTTAACAGCTTCAGTACCCGCGGCACCTAGTTTTTCCACGCTCTCCAGTCTTCCTCGCTCTTTCCCGTCTCGGGCGAAAAGCCTCCCAGACCCCGTCTGCACTTACGCGCTTCCTTAAAACAGGATCGCCGAAATCAACCGAACGGGCTGAGCTGCTCCTCTTCCGCTCGCCGGCCCTCGGAACGTCAGCCTGCAAACGAATCGGACCACCGAGGTCACCGGCAGAGTCTCCTTTCGGAGCTCGGCCCCCCCCCCCAAGCTTTAACGACGGTTTCCCAAGCGGGGCAAACGCAGGGCCTCCCTTCGGCCCCGGAACGGTTTTTATCGCGGGCTCCCAAGTCGCCGTTACGACACTAAGCGGCAAAGCAAGGCAAAGACAGCTGGGGTCGCAGCTTACCCACCTAGGCACGAAAATTCTTCTTTGAGGCCTCCCTCGCTGCTTTTGCCAGGTAAACACACCAAAACAAAGCTCCCGACAGGCAGCTGAGGCTTCACATGGACCTCGGGGCCCCGCTAGCAACGGCGACGCCGGAGCCGCCGGGCTACCAGGCGCTATTCCCCCCCCCCCCTCCCCTCCCCTCCCCTGCCCTGCCGGCCCGCGAACCGCGGCTTATTACTCACGAGTCCGGGAAGGACGCCGCCGACCTTCCCGCGGCCGAAGGCTCCTCGTCAGGAGCGGGCAGAGAACCTTTCCGCCGGCATTCGGAGTCTCCCGGCCGCTCTCGACACCCGATAACTTGCCGAGAAAGGGCTGAGGGCGGGAGCCTGCAGTTCTTCACGGCAGCACACAGTCGTTCCCCGATGTGCCGAACGCCTAGCATTAACACAATTTAGAAATACAAAAATACCACCGCTACAGGGCGCAAAGCCAAGCTGAAATTTCGGCAGCCAAAGCAAACCTCTTCGCGCCCGACAGAACGAGCCACGTGCATCGGCGCCTACAGCTCCTCAAGGCTAGCGAGGCCTCGTGGGCGACGTTCCTCTGGCAGGCTGCGCAGCTGAACTCCCCCGTGTCGCCTAAGAGTCCGTGACGTGACGTATTCAAAGCTCAGCAGAAATTAACAATCCAAAGTTGTTTCTAAGCACAAAAGCGGATCTACTACACGAGAAGGAAGGAGTCCTAATTCCGCAAGGCTTTACCTTTTCTTCTAGCTGCCGTCTTCCTGCTGCCCCAAAGACCATTGCCAGGCAATTAACCTGGGGTCGCGCTAAATGAGCCTTCCTCTTCGTTTTACAATTCGCACGCTTGCCTCTCCCTCTCTCTCTGGCCACCTGACCGCCGTTCCCCGAAGACGGGAATTTGCCGTCTTGGAGCTCTTAAAGCACGACGCTTCACAGATGCAGAGAGTCACGCGCACGGAAACGGATGGACGCAGCGTCCTTTCCGTAACGCGTACGCACCTTCCGTTAGATGTCGCTCATCTGTTATTCCGATCGCTATTACCGGCGAACCTTCCTCACCGGGAGGAACGGGCTTTCCCTTTCGGGGCGACGGAGACGGCTCTCGCTCGGTTCCCTTTAATTTTATTACTTCGGCTCGCTTACGTTTCTCTGTCTCTTCAGCTTCAGCCGTGGCAACGAATCTAAAAATTAAATATCCTATCTTTCCTTTTCTACGTACGCGTGTACGATAACAAAACAAAATACAAACGACCGAAGCAAAACTAAGGCAGCTACGGTTAACAAGAGGCGCAGGGCAGCAACGGGTCGCTTAGTCCTCAGCGCTGCCTCCGGGAGGGAGGCCGAAAGAACGAACGTTCCGCATCAAGAGTTACCTTGGTTACCCGGGCCAGAACGCCTCCTACTGTCGCAGCTTCTGGGGAGATCGAGGGTCCGCTGCTGCATTTTTGCTTCCTCCTTTCAGCCCGCCCCTTCGGGAGTAAACGCAAAAAACCGCTCGCTCGTCCGGCTTTGCTCTTTGTCAGCATTTGCTATTGTCGGTTCCGCCTCTGTAACAAAGACAGAAAATTGCATTTCGCTTCCAACAAAACACTTCGATTTACACGCGTTCTTTTTCTCTTTCCCGTGGTTTTTTTTTTTTTCTTTCCCCCCTTTCTTTCTTTTTCCTTCTTTCCCTCAAAGGAAAGGTCTTAATACACCGCTTTGCATCGTACGTTACGGGGTAAGCCGTTTGGAAACACTACAGGGCCGACGCCGCGCCGCAACCCTGCTCCGGGGCCCGCCTGCCCCCCCGCTCCGCTCCGCCGCGCCGCCTCCGCAGGGGCGAGCGCGTGCCCCGGCCCGCGCTGCCAACGAACTGGCGCCCTAAACGCCGCGCACGCAAAACGCAAAGTCACACCCGCGCTCCCGGCGCGGCGCCGGGTCCCAGCCCGCCCCCCCACTCGCCCCGCACCGCCGCCTCCACGCAGCGACGGCCGCAGCGGGCAGGATGCAGCCCGACGCCCCCCGAACCTATGCGTTCGCCTCACCCGGGGGCCCCACATCCTTCACTCCACGCCACCTCCGCACTCACCCGCTGCCGCCGCCGCCGAGCGAAAACGCCCTCCCTGCTCGCCGCCATCTTGCTTCCCCGCCGCCGCGCATGCGCCGCTCGCCAACGGACTGCGGCGGCAGTGACGCTTGAGCACCGCGCACGTGCCGGCTCGGACAGCGCGGGGGGGGGGAGCGAGGGGAGCGGGAGGGGCGGGGGGGAGCGAGGGGAGCGGGAGGGGAGCAGAGGGAGCCCGAGGGGCGGGGGGGAGCGAGGGGAGCCCGAGGGGCGGGGCGGAGTGCGAGGGGAGCGCGAGAGGCGGGGGGGGAGCGTGAGGGGAGCAGGGGGGCCCGAGGAGCGGGGGGGAGCACGAGGGGAGCCCGAGAAGCGGGGGGGGAGCGCGGGGGCGGGGGGGAGCGCGAGGGGACCAGGGGGAGCGCGAGGGGCGGGGCGGAGCGCGAGGGGAGCAAGGGGAGCCCGAGAGGAGCCTGAGAAGCAGGGGGGAGCCCGAGAAGCGGGGGGGAGCGCGAGGGGAGCCCGAGAAGCGGGGGGGAGCGCGAGGGGAGCAGGGGGAGCCCGAGGGGCGGGGCGGAGCGCGAGGGGAGCAGGGGGAGCGCGAGGGGAGCAGGGGGAGCGCGAGGGGAGCCCGAGAAGCGGGGGGGAGCGCGAGGGGCGGGGCGGAGCGCGAGGGGAGCAGGGGGAGCCCGAGGAGCGGGGGGGGAGCGCGAGGGGAGCCCGAGAAGCGGGGGGGAGCGCGAGGGGCGGGTGGAGCGGGGAATCCCGAGGGGCGGGGGGGAGCCGGGGAGCCCGAGGGGCGGGGGGGAGCACGAAGGGAGGCGAGACCCGCAATGGCATGCTCGCGCCGCGGCGCTGCAGCCGGGCGGCTCACGCGTGCGAACCGCAGCCCGCCGCGGCAGCCCGGGACTCCCAGCGAGCGCCCCGAGGCTGCCCGAGCCCGTGGCCGCTCCAAGAGCACCGGGAAGGGGCGACGAGCACGCTCCATTCGCTTACCCGTTACCGAAACGGCGGAGAGCAGCAGCAAACATGGCGACCGGCACTGAGCATGTGCGCGCCGGCTGTCTGCGCATGCGCGCCCCCCCCACCGGGTGCAGTACCGCTTTTTGGACACAGGGTGGCAGCAGTGAGCGCGGCGGAACGCTGTGCGCGTGCGCGCCCCCCCCACCGGGTGCAGTACCGCTTTTTGGACACAGGGTGGCAGCAGTGAGCACGGAGGAACCCAGTGCGCACGCGCGCCCCCCCACCGGGTGCAGTACCGCTTTTTGGACACAGGGTGGCAGCAGTGAGCACGGAGGAACCCAGTGCGCACGCGCGCCCCCCCACCGGGTGCAGTACCGCTTTTTGGACACAGGGTGGCAGCAGTGAGCGCGGCGGAACGCTGTGCGCACGCGCGCCCCCCCCACAGGGTGCAGTACCGATTTTTGGACACAGGGTGGCAGCAGTGAGCACGGCGGAACCCAGTGCGCATGCGCGCCCCCCTTTATCGTGCCGTACCGCTTTTTGGACGCCCCGAGGGCAGCAGGGCGCGCGGCCGCCCCCGGCACGCGCACACCGCTGCAGAGCCCCCCCGCCCGCCCTTTGCAGACATTTCACCACCCTCGCCTCGGCTCATCTGCCCTTATTTACAGCGCCTGCTGCGAGGCGCAGCGTCGCCGCGTGTCGTGCTCGAGCCGCTGCTCCTAGAGGCTTCAGTAACAGCGCTTTCCTTTGAACATCGTTGCAAAATACTCCACAGACAAAAAAGAGTCAGAGGCTGCACTTAAAAAAACAAAACGAAAACAAAAAAACCACCCACCTACTTAACGGGACAATTTGCAAGCGTTCCAAGAAGCAGCCGTTCTTCTTTAGAACTTTCGACCTCTCGCCTTTACTGATCGTTAAACAAAATAAACAGCCCAAAGCAAGCCGCGCTATTTGCTTGACAGACTGCTCGGTTTTTATTATTAAACGGTACGAGATGCTGGCACGCGGCATGTCTTCTTCGGATTCTTGGGCTGACGTTCCTTCGGCCGCACGCACGCGGTCAAAGGCGTCTTTTTCACGTCCCGCCGTCAGGGCCTCCCCAGCAATTCCCGCAGCGACTCCCCCCTCGGGACAAACAGCTCGAGGACACGCACGGTCTTGCTAAAAGAACGGGGGGGGGGGGGGGAACAAACGCGTGCGCTGAGCGCGGCACTCGCAGACCCGATCTTCGGGTCCAAAAGAAAACTCTCTAAAGCGGACCAGGCGGGCCAAAGAGGTCCCTTCTTTGCGCCACGCTTCTTTCCTCGCACAGACGTCGGCCGCCTCTGCCCGCTCTCACGGGTATCCCCTACCGGCAAGGACACGGCGAAACGTTTCGGAAACGACGGCGTTTCCCAGAAGCGTTTCCGCCGCCTTGGGAAAACGGCCGAAGGAGAGGCTCACGCGGGGCGCGTAGCTAGAAAGAACGCTCCGCACAAAGGCCTAAAATGACCAGCCCGGAGCAGGGATCCCGGGCTCTCCGGGAGCGCAGGAGTTCTCACGTCCTTACTGAGCAGAGACCGCTGCCCGTGAAACACGAGACGCCGCAGCGACGCCGATCGTTGGAGGGAAGCCTGCAATAAGAGCGAAAGAAAAGCAGACGTTGAGGACAAAGACCAAGTTACGAGCCCCTCGCGATTCAGACACGCTTCTAGATTTACCGCCTATTTCAAGGCGCGCCTTCGGCAATTCCGTCCAATTGATTTTCCCCGAAGCCCGAGACGCGGACGAAACGCCTCTCAAAGGAAGGTACGGCATAACCGCTCTGGCCTATAAACTACCGGTTTCGACGCAGGAAAAGCACAGGGAAAGCACTAGCGTTCCCCCCAAGAAACCACGTCCAAGCGGACCGATGAAGTAGGCCCCAAGTCTGAAAGCGGACCTAAAGGAGCCCGTTTGGCGGTCGCGAGCTGGAATACACCGTTCTCCTTCTCACTAACAACCTCCCGTAGAGACCGGCAGCTGTACAGCGCCTTCTACGCTACACGGAGGAGTCGGATAGCGGGCAGATGCCGCGTCCCGAATGCGCAACTAGAGATTGGAACGCACGGACGTAAACAAACGCCCGTGACGTAGCGGAGGTCTAGCGTATTCACGTTTACCGTGCGTCAGTTCTCCTCTGCGGACAGGCCGTTCCATCTTCTTTACTCGTTAGCTGACAGACGCCCTAGGAGAAAGCAAAGAAAGGAAGAAATTCAAAAGGAAATGAAACAGATCGGAGGGAGCCTCAAAGGCTTTGATCCATCCCCCCAGGCAGCCGAACCACCTTCGCAAAGGCACACCTCAAAAGACACGTCCTTCCGGGATCGCTGCACAGCCCAGCCAGAAAAGAGGAACAGAAACAAACAGAACGAGAAGGCTGCAGAGGGGGACGGAGGGCCGGAAAGGAGCCTGCTGTCCAGCGATGGTATTTTACCGCTCCTTGCGCGTTAGCAGCCCCTTTCAGATGCTTAAGCCCAAATTCTCTCAGCCCTTAACAGCTTCAGTACCCGCGGCACCTAGTTTTTCCACGCTCTCCAGTCTTCCTCGCTCTTTCCCGTCTCGGGCGAAAAGCCTCCCAGACCCCGTCTGCACTTACGCGCTTCCTTAAAACAGGATCGCCGAAATCAACCGAACGGGCTGAGCTGCTCCTCTTCCGCTCGCCGGCCCTCGGAACGTCAGCCTGCAAACGAATCGGACCACCGAGGTCACCGGCAGAGTCTCCTTTCGGAGCTCGGCCCCCCCCCCAAGCTTTAACGACGGTTTCCCAAGCGGGGCAAACGCAGGGCCTCCCTTCGGCCCCGGAACGGTTTTTATCGCGGGCTCCCAAGTCGCCGTTACGACACTAAGCGGCAAAGCAAGGCAAAGACAGCTGGGGTCGCAGCTTACCCACCTAGGCACGAAAATTCTTCTTTGAGGCCTCCCTCGCTGCTTTTGCCAGGTAAACACACCAAAACAAAGCTCCCGACAGGCAGCTGAGGCTTCACATGGACCTCGGGGCCCCGCTAGCAACGGCGACGCCGGAGCCGCCGGGCTACCAGGCGCTATTCCCCCCCCCCCCCTCCCCTCCCCTCCCCTGCCCTGCCGGCCCGCGAACCGCGGCTTATTACTCACGAGTCCGGGAAGGACGCCGCCGACCTTCCCGCGGCCGAAGGCTCCTCGTCAGGAGCGGGCAGAGAACCTTTCCGCCGGCATTCGGAGTCTCCCGGCCGCTCTCGACACCCGATAACTTGCCGAGAAAGGGCTGAGGGCGGGAGCCTGCAGTTCTTCACGGCAGCACACAGTCGTTCCCCGATGTGCCGAACGCCTAGCATTAACACAATTTAGAAATACAAAAATACCACCGCTACAGGGCGCAAAGCCAAGCTGAAATTTCGGCAGCCAAAGCAAACCTCTTCGCGCCCGACAGAACGAGCCACGTGCATCGGCGCCTACAGCTCCTCAAGGCTAGCGAGGCCTCGTGGGCGACGTTCCTCTGGCAGGCTGCGCAGCTGAACTCCCCCGTGTCGCCTAAGAGTCCGTGACGTGACGTATTCAAAGCTCAGCAGAAATTAACAATCCAAAGTTGTTTCTAAGCACAAAAGCGGATCTACTACACGAGAAGGAAGGAGTCCTAATTCCGCAAGGCTTTACCTTTTCTTCTAGCTGCCGTCTTCCTGCTGCCCCAAAGACCATTGCCAGGCAATTAACCTGGGGTCGCGCTAAATGAGCCTTCCTCTTCGTTTTACAATTCGCACGCTTGCCTCTCCCTCTCTCTCTGGCCACCTGACCGCCGTTCCCCGAAGACGGGAATTTGCCGTCTTGGAGCTCTTAAAGCACGACGCTTCACAGATGCAGAGAGTCACGCGCACGGAAACGGATGGACGCAGCGTCCTTTCCGTAACGCGTACGCACCTTCCGTTAGATGTCGCTCATCTGTTATTCCGATCGCTATTACCGGCGAACCTTCCTCACCGGGAGGAACGGGCTTTCCCTTTCGGGGCGACGGAGACGGCTCTCGCTCGGTTCCCTTTAATTTTATTACTTCGGCTCGCTTACGTTTCTCTGTCTCTTCAGCTTCAGCCGTGGCAACGAATCTAAAAATTAAATATCCTATCTTTCCTTTTCTACGTACGCGTGTACGATAACAAAACAAAATACAAACGACCGAAGCAAAACTAAGGCAGCTACGGTTAACAAGAGGCGCAGGGCAGCAACGGGTCGCTTAGTCCTCAGCGCTGCCTCCGGGAGGGAGGCCGAAAGAACGAACGTTCCGCATCAAGAGTTACCTTGGTTACCCGGGCCAGAACGCCTCCTACTGTCGCAGCTTCTGGGGAGATCGAGGGTCCGCTGCTGCATTTTTGCTTCCTCCTTTCAGCCCGCCCCTTCGGGAGTAAACGCAAAAAACCGCTCGCTCGTCCGGCTTTGCTCTTTGTCAGCATTTGCTATTGTCGGTTCCGCCTCTGTAACAAAGACAGAAAATTGCATTTCGCTTCCAACAAAACACTTCGATTTACACGCGTTCTTTTTCTCTTTCCCGTGGTTTTTTTTTTTTTCTTTCCCCCCTTTCTTTCTTTTTCCTTCTTTCCCTCAAAGGAAAGGTCTTAATACACCGCTTTGCATCGTACGTTACGGGGTAAGCCGTTTGGAAACACTACAGGGCCGACGCCGCGCCGCAACCCTGCTCCGGGGCCCGCCTGCCCCCCCGCTCCGCTCCGCCGCGCCGCCTCCGCAGGGGCGAGCGCGTGCCCCGGCCCGCGCTGCCAACGAACTGGCGCCCTAAACGCCGCGCACGCAAAACGCAAAGTCACACCCGCGCTCCCGGCGCGGCGCCGGGTCCCAGCCCGCCGCCCCACTCGCCCCGCACCGCCGCCTCCACGCAGCGACGGCCGCAGCGGGCAGGATGCAGCCCGACGCCCCCCGAACCTATGCGTTCGCCTCACCCGGGGGCCCCACATCCTTCACTCCACGCCACCTCCGCACTCACCCGCCGCCGCCGCCGCCGAGCGAAAACGCCCTCCCTGCTCGCCGCCATCTTGCTTCCCCGCCGCCGCGCATGCGCCGCTCGCCAACGGACTGCGGCGGCAGTGACGCTTGAGCACCGCGCACGTGCCGGCTCGGACAGCGCGGGGGGGGGGGAGCGAGGGGAGCGGGAGGGGCGGGGGGGAGCGAGGGGAGCGGGAGGGGAGCAGAGGGAGCCCGAGGGGCGGGGGGGAGCGAGGGGAGCCCGAGGGGCGGGGCGGAGTGCGAGGGGAGCGCGAGAGGCGGGGGGGGAGCGTGAGGGGAGCAGGGGGGCCCGAGGAGCGGGGGGGAGCACGAGGGGAGCCCGAGAAGCGGGGGGGGAGCGCGGGGGCGGGGGGGAGCGCGAGGGGACCAGGGGGAGCGCGAGGGGCGGGGCGGAGCGCGAGGGGAGCAAGGGGAGCCCGAGAGGAGCCTGAGAAGCAGGGGGGAGCCCGAGAAGCGGGGGGGAGCGCGAGGGGAGCAGGGGGAGTGCGAGGGGCGGGGCAGAGCGCGAGGGGAGCAAGGGGAGCCCGAGGAGCGGGGGGGAGCGTGAGAAGAGCCTGAGAAGCAGGGGGGAGCCCGAGAAGCGGGGGGGAGCGCGAGGGGAGCCCGAGAAGCGGGGGGGAGCGCGAGGGGAGCAGGGGGAGCCCGAGGGGCGGGGCGGAGCGCGAGGGGAGCAGGGGGAGCGCGAGGGGAGCAGGGGGAGCGCGAGGGGAGCCCGAGAAGCGGGGGGGAGCGCGAGGGGCGGGGCGGAGCGCGAGGGGAGCAGGGGGAGCCCGAGGAGCGGGGGGGGAGCGCGAGGGGAGCCCGAGAAGCAGGGGGGAGCGCGGGGGTGGGGGGGAGCGCGAGGGGAGCCCGAGAAGCGGGGGGGAGCGCGAGGGGCGGGTGGAGCGGGGAATCCCGAGGGGCGGGGGGGAGCCGGGGAGCCCGAGGGGCGGGGGGGAGCACGAAGGGAGGCGAGACCCGCAATGGCATGCTCGCGCCGCGGCGCTGCAGCCGGGCGGCTCACGCGTGCGAACCGCAGCCCGCCGCGGCAGCCCGGGACTCCCAGCGAGCGCCCCGAGGCTGCCCGAGCCCGTGGCCGCTCCAAGAGCACCGGGAAGGGGCGACGAGCACGCTCCATTCGCTTACCCGTTACCGAAACGGCGGAGAGCAGCAGCAAACATGGCGACCGGCACTGAGCATGTGCGCGCCGGCTGTCTGCGCATGCGCGCCCCCCCCACCGGGTGCAGTACCGCTTTTTGGACACAGGGTGGCAGCAGTGAGCGCGGCGGAACGCTGTGCGCGTGCGCGCCCCCCCCACCGGGTGCAGTACCGCTTTTTGGACACAGGGTGGCAGCAGTGAGCACGGCGGAACCCAGTGCGCACACGAGCCCCCCCACAGGGTGCAGTACCGATTTTTGGACACAGGGTGGCAGCAGTGAGCACGGAGGAACCCAGTGCGCACGCGCGCCCCCCCACCGGGTGCAGTACCGCTTTTTGGACACAGGGTGGCAGCAGTGAGCGCGGCGGAACGCTGTGCGCACGCGCGCCCCCCCCACAGGGTGCAGTACCGATTTTTGGACACAGGGTGGCAGCAGTGAGCACGGCGGAACCCAGTGCGCATGCGCGCCCCCCTTTATCGTGCCGTACCGCTTTTTGGACGCCCCGAGGGCAGCAGGGCGCGCGGCCGCCCCCGGCACGCGCACACCGCTGCAGAGCCCCCCCGCCCGCCCTTTGCAGACATTTCACCACCCTCGCCTCGGCTCATCTGCCCTTATTTACAGCGCCTGCTGCGAGGCGCAGCGTCGCCGCGTGTCGTGCTCGAGCCGCTGCTCCTAGAGGCTTCAGTAACAGCGCTTTCCTTTGAACATCGTTGCAAAATACTCCACAGACAAAAAAGAGTCAGAGGCTGCACTTAAAAAAACAAAACGAAAACAAAAAAACCACCCACCTACTTAACGGGACAATTTGCAAGCGTTCCAAGAAGCAGCCGTTCTTCTTTAGAACTTTCGACCTCTCGCCTTTACTGATCGTTAAACAAAATAAACAGCCCAAAGCAAGCCGCGCTATTTGCTTGACAGACTGCTCGGTTTTTATTATTAAACGGTACGAGATGCTGGCACGCGGCATGTCTTCTTCGGATTCTTGGGCTGACGTTCCTTCGGCCGCACGCACGCGGTCAAAGGCGTCTTTTTCACGTCCCGCCGTCAGGGCCTCCCCAGCAATTCCCGCAGCGACTCCCCCCTCGGGACAAACAGCTCGAGGACACGCACGGTCTTGCTAAAAGAACGGGGGGGGGGGGGGGAACAAACGCGTGCGCTGAGCGCGGCACTCGCAGACCCGATCTTCGGGTCCAAAAGAAAACTCTCTAAAGCGGACCAGGCGGGCCAAAGAGGTCCCTTCTTTGCGCCACGCTTCTTTCCTCGCACAGACGTCGGCCGCCTCTGCCCGCTCTCACGGTATCCCCTACCGGCAAGGACACGGCGAAACGTTTCGGAAACGACGGCGTTTCCCAGAAGCGTTTCCGCCGCCTTGGGAAAACGGCCGAAGGAGAGGCTCACGCGGGGCGCGTAGCTAGAAAGAACGCTCCGCACAAAGGCCTAAAATGACCAGCCCGGAGCAGGGATCCCGGGCTCTCCGGGAGCGCAGGAGTTCTCACGTCCTTACTGAGCAGAGACCGCTGCCCGTGAAACACGAGACGCCGCAGCGACGCCGATCGTTGGAGGGAAGCCTGCAATAAGAGCGAAAGAAAAGCAGACGTTGAGGACAAAGACCAAGTTACGAGCCCCTCGCGATTCAGACACGCTTCTAGATTTACCGCCTATTTCAAGGCGCGCCTTCGGCAATTCCGTCCAATTGATTTTCCCCGAAGCCCGAGACGCGGACGAAACGCCTCTCAAAGGAAGGTACGGCATAACCGCTCTGGCCTAT
This sequence comes from Apteryx mantelli, assembly GCF_036417845.1. Classification (NCBI taxonomy): domain Eukaryota; kingdom Metazoa; phylum Chordata; class Aves; order Apterygiformes; family Apterygidae; genus Apteryx; species Apteryx mantelli. The sequence continues at coordinate 248,098 of NW_027118485.1, read as the reverse complement.
AAACTACCGGTTTCGACGCAGGAAAAGCACAGGGAAAGCACTAGCGTTCCCCCCAAGAAACCACGTCCAAGCGGACCGATGAAGTAGGCCCCAAGTCTGAAAGCGGACCTAAAGGAGCCCGTTTGGCGGTCGCGAGCTGGAATACACCGTTCTCCTTCTCACTAACAACCTCCCGTAGAGACCGGCAGCTGTACAGCGCCTTCTACGCTACACGGAGGAGTCGGATAGCGGGCAGATGCCGCGTCCCGAATGCGCAACTAGAGATTGGAACGCACGGACGTAAACAAACGCCCGTGACGTAGCGGAGGTCTAGCGTATTCACGTTTACCGTGCGTCAGTTCTCCTCTGCGGACAGGCCGTTCCATCTTCTTTACTCGTTAGCTGACAGACGCCCTAGGAGAAAGCAAAGAAAGGAAGAAATTCAAAAGGAAATGAAACAGATCGGAGGGAGCCTCAAAGGCTTTGATCCATCCCCCCAGGCAGCCGAACCACCTTCGCAAAGGCACACCTCAAAAGACACGTCCTTCCGGGATCGCTGCACAGCCCAGCCAGAAAAGAGGAACAGAAACAAACAGAACGAGAAGGCTGCAGAGGGGGACGGAGGGCCGGAAAGGAGCCTGCTGTCCAGCGATGGTATTTTACCGCTCCTTGCGCGTTAGCAGCCCCTTTCAGATGCTTAAGCCCAAATTCTCTCAGCCCTTAACAGCTTCAGTACCCGCGGCACCTAGTTTTTCCACGCTCTCCAGTCTTCCTCGCTCTTTCCCGTCTCGGGCGAAAAGCCTCCCAGACCCCGTCTGCACTTACGCGCTTCCTTAAAACAGGATCGCCGAAATCAACCGAACGGGCTGAGCTGCTCCTCTTCCGCTCGCCGGCCCTCGGAACGTCAGCCTGCAAACGAATCGGACCACCGAGGTCACCGGCAGAGTCTCCTTTCGGAGCTCGGCCCCCCCCCCCAAGCTTTAACGACGGTTTCCCAAGCGGGGCAAACGCAGGGCCTCCCTTCGGCCCCGGAACGGTTTTTATCGCGGGCTCCCAAGTCGCCGTTACGACACTAAGCGGCAAAGCAAGGCAAAGACAGCTGGGGTCGCAGCTTACCCACCTAGGCACGAAAATTCTTCTTTGAGGCCTCCCTCGCTGCTTTTGCCAGGTAAACACACCAAAACAAAGCTCCCGACAGGCAGCTGAGGCTTCACATGGACCTCGGGGCCCCGCTAGCAACGGCGACGCCGGAGCCGCCGGGCTACCAGGCGCTATTCCCCCCCCCCTCCCCTCCCCTCCCCTGCCCTGCCGGCCCGCGAACCGCGGCTTATTACTCACGAGTCCGGGAAGGACGCCGCCGACCTTCCCGCGGCCGAAGGCTCCTCGTCAGGAGCGGGCAGAGAACCTTTCCGCCGGCATTCGGAGTCTCCCGGCCACTCTCGACACCCGATAACTTGCCGAGAAAGGGCTGAGGGCGGGAGCCTGCAGTTCTTCACGGCAGCACACAGTCGTTCCCCGATGTGCCGAACGCCTAGCATTAACACAATTTAGAAATACAAAAATACCACCGCTACAGGGCGCAAAGCCAAGCTGAAATTTCGGCAGCCAAAGCAAACCTCTTCGCGCCCGACAGAACGAGCCACGTGCATCGGCGCCTACAGCTCCTCAAGGCTAGCGAGGCCTCGTGGGCGACGTTCCTCTGGCAGGCTGCGCAGCTGAACTCCCCCGTGTCGCCTAAGAGTCCGTGACGTGACGTATTCAAAGCTCAGCAGAAATTAACAATCCAAAGTTGTTTCTAAGCACAAAAGCGGATCTACTACACGAGAAGGAAGGAGTCCTAATTCCGCAAGGCTTTACCTTTTCTTCTAGCTGCCGTCTTCCTGCTGCCCCAAATACCATTGCCAGGCAATTAACCTGGGGTCGCGCTAAATGAGCCTTCCTCTTCGTTTTACAATTCGCACGCTTGCCTCTCCCTCTCTCTCTGGCCACCTGACCGCCGTTCCCCGAAGACGGGAATTTGCCGTCTTGGAGCTCTTAAAGCACGACGCTTCACAGATGCAGAGAGTCACGCGCACGGAAACGGATGGACGCAGCGTCCTTTCCGTAACGCGTACGCACCTTCCGTTAGATGTCGCTCATCTGTTATTCCGATCGCTATTACCGGCGAACCTTCCTCACCGGGAGGAACGGGCTTTCCCTTTCGGGGCGACGGAGACGGCTCTCGCTCGGTTCCCTTTAATTTTATTACTTCGGCTCGCTTACGTTTTTCTGTCTCTTCAGCTTCAGCCGTGGCAACGAATCTAAAAATTAAATATCCTATCTTTCCTTTTCTACGTACGCGTGTACGATAACAAAACAAAATACAAACGACCGAAGCAAAACTAAGGCAGCTACGGTTAACAAGAGGCGCAGGGCAGCAACGGGTCGCTTAGTCCTCAGCGCTGCCTCCGGGAGGGAGGCCGAAAGAACGAACGTTCCGCATCAAGAGTTACCTTGGTTACCCGGGCCAGAACGCCTCCTACTGTCGCAGCTTCTGGGGAGATCGAGGGTCCGCTGCTGCATTTTTGCTTCCTCCTTTCAGCCCGCCCCTTCGGGAGTAAACGCAAAAAACCGCTCGCTCGTCCGGCTTTGCTCTTTGTCAGCATTTGCTATTGTCGGTTCCGCCTCTGTAACAAAGACAGAAAATTGCATTTCGCTTCCAACAAAACACTTCGATTTACACGCGTTCTTTTTCTCTTTCCCGTGGTTTTTTTTTTTTTCTTTCCCCCCTTTCTTTCTTTTTCCTTCTTTCCCTCAAAGGAAAGGTCTTAATACACCGCTTTGCATCGTACGTTGCGGGGTAAGCCGTTTGGAAACACTACAGGGCCGACGCCGCGCCGCAACCCTGCTCCGGGGCCCGCCTGCCCCCCCGCTCCGCTCCGCCGCGCCGCCTCCGCAGGGGCGAGCGCGTGCCCCGGCCCGCGCTGCCAACGAACTGGCGCCCTAAACGCCGCGCACGCAAAACGCAAAGTCACACCCGCGCTCCCGGCGCGGCGCCGGGTCCCAGCCCGCCCCCCCACTCGCCCCGCACCGCCGCCTCCACGCAGCGACGGCCGCAGCGGGCAGGATGCAGCCCGACGCCCCCCGAACCTATGCGTTCGCCTCACCCGGGGGCCCCACATCCTTCACTCCACGCCACCTCCGCACTCACCCGCCGCCGCCGCTGCCGAGCGAAAACGCCCTCCCTGCTCGCCGCCATCTTGCTTCCCCGCCGCCGCGCATGCGCCGCTCGCCAACGGACTGCGGCGGCAGTGACGCTTGAGCACCGCGCACGTGCCGGCTCGGACAGCGCGGGGGGGGGGGAGCGAGGGGAGCGGGAGGGGCGGGGGGGAGCGAGGGGAGCGGGAGGGGAGCAGAGGGAGCCCGAGGGGCGGGGGGGAGCGAGGGGAGCCCGAGGGGCGGGGCGGAGTGCGAGGGGAGCGCGAGAGGCGGGGGGGGAGCGTGAGGGGAGCAGGGGGGCCCGAGGAGCGGGGGGGAGCACGAGGGGAGCCCGAGAAGCGGGGGGGGAGCGCGGGGGCGGGGGGGAGCGCGAGGGGACCAGGGGGAGCGCGAGGGGCGGGGCGGAGCGCGAGGGGAGCAAGGGGAGCCCGAGAGGAGCCTGAGAAGCAGGGGGGAGCCCGAGAAGCGGGGGGGAGCGCGAGGGGAGCAGGGGGAGTGCGAGGGGCGGGGCAGAGCGCGAGGGGAGCAAGGGGAGCCCGAGGAGCGGGGGGGAGCGTGAGAAGAGCCTGAGAAGCAGGGGGGAGCCCGAGAAGCGGGGGGGAGCGCGAGGGGAGCCCGAGAAGCGGGGGGGAGCGCGAGGGGAGCAGGGGGAGCCCGAGGGGCGGGGCGGAGCGCGAGGGGAGCAGGGGGAGCCCGAGGGGAGCAGGGGGAGCGCGAGGGGAGCCCGAGAAGCGGGGGGGAGCGCGAGGGGCGGGGCGGAGCGCGAGGGGAGCAGGGGGAGCCCGAGGAGCGGGGGGGGAGCGCGAGGGGAGCCCGAGAAGCAGGGGGGAGCGCGGGGGTGGGGGGGAGCGCGAGGGGAGCCCGAGAAGCGGGGGGGAGCGCGAGGGGCGGGTGGAGCGGGGAATCCCGAGGGGCGGGGGGGAGCCGGGGAGCCCGAGGGGCGGGGGGGAGCACGAAGGGAGGCGAGACCCGCAATGGCATGCTCGCGCCGCGGCGCTGCAGCCGGGCGGCTCACGCGTGCGAACCGCAGCCCGCCGCGGCAGCCCGGGACTCCCAGCGAGCGCCCCGAGGCTGCCCGAGCCCGTGGCCGCTCCAAGAGCACCGGGAAGGGGCGACGAGCACGCTCCATTCGCTTACCCGTTACCGAAACGGCGGAGAGCAGCAGCAAACATGGCGACCGGCACTGAGCATGTGCGCGCCGGCTGTCTGCGCATGCGCGCCCCCCCCACCGGGTGCAGTACCGCTTTTTGGACACAGGGTGGCAGCAGTGAGCACGGCGGAACCCAGTGCGCACACGAGCCCCCCCACAGGGTGCAGTACCGCTTTTTGGACACAGGGTGGCAGCAGTGAGCACGGAGGAACCCAGTGCGCACGCGCGCCCCCCCCCACCGGGTGCAGTACCGCTTTTTGGACACAGGGTGGCAGCAGTGAGCGCGGCGGAACGCTGTGCGCGTGCGCGCCCCCCCCACCGGGTGCAGTACCGCTTTTTGGACACAGGGTGGCAGCAGTGAGCACGGCGGAACCCAGTGCGCACACGAGCCCCCCCACAGGGTGCAGTACCGATTTTTGGACACAGGGTGGCAGCAGTGAGCACGGCGGAACCCAGTGCGCATGCGCGCCCCCCTTTATCGTGCCGTACCGCTTTTTGGACGCCCCGAGGGCAGCAGGGCGCGCGGCCGCCCCCGGCACGCGCACACCGCTGCAGAGCCCCCCCGCCCGCCCTTTGCAGACATTTCACCACCCTCGCCTCGGCTCATCTGCCCTTATTTACAGCGCCTGCTGCGAGGCGCAGCGTCGCCGCGTGTCGTGCTCGAGCCGCTGCTCCTAGAGGCTTCAGTAACAGCGCTTTCCTTTGAACATCGTTGCAAAATACTCCACAGACAAAAAAGAGTCAGAGGCTGCACTTAAAAAAACAAAACGAAAACAAAAAAACCACCCACCTACTTAACGGGACAATTTGCAAGCGTTCCAAGAAGCAGCCGTTCTTCTTTAGAACTTTCGACCTCTCGCCTTTACTGATCGTTAAACAAAATAAACAGCCCAAAGCAAGCCGCGCTATTTGCTTGACAGACTGCTCGGTTTTTATTATTAAACGGTACGAGATGCTGGCACGCGGCATGTCTTCTTCGGATTCTTGGGCTGACGTTCCTTCGGCCGCACGCACGCGGTCAAAGGCGTCTTTTTCACGTCCCGCCGTCAGGGCCTCCCCAGCAATTCCCGCAGCGACTCCCCCCTCGGGACAAACAGCTCGAGGACACGCACGGTCTTGCTAAAAGAACGGGGGGGGGGGGGAACAAACGCGTGCGCTGAGCGCGGCACTCGCAGACCCGATCTTCGGGTCCAAAAGAAAACTCTCTAAAGCGGACCAGGCGGGCCAAAGAGGTCCCTTCTTTGCGCCACGCTTCTTTCCTCGCACAGACGTCGGCCGCCTCTGCCCGCTCTCACGGTATCCCCTACCGGCAAGGACACGGCGAAACGTTTCGGCAACGACGGCGTTTCCCAGAAGCGTTTCCGCCGCCTTGGGAAAACGGCCGAAGGAGAGGCTCACGCGGGGCGCGTAGCTAGAAAGAACGCTCCGCACAAAGGCCTAAAATGACCAGCCCGGAGCAGGGATCCCGGGCTCTCTGGGAGCGCAGGAGTTCTCACGTCCTTACTGAGCAGAGACCGCTGCCCGTGAAACACGAGACGCCGCAGCGACGCCGATCGTTGGAGGGAAGCCTGCAATAAGAGCGAAAGAAAAGCAGACGTTGAGGACAAAGACCAAGTTACGAGCCCCTCGCGATTCAGACACGCTTCTAGATTTACCGCCTATTTCAAGGCGCGCCTTCGGCAATTCCGTCCAATTGATTTTCCCCGAAGCCCGAGACGCGGACGAAACGCCTCTCAAAGGAAGGTACGGCATAACCGCTCTGGCCTATAAACTACCGGTTTCGACGCAGGAAAAGCACAGGGAAAGCACTAGCGTTCCCCCCAAGAAACCACGTCCAAGCGGACCGATGAAGTAGGCCCCAAGTCTGAAAGCGGACCTAAAGGAGCCCGTTTGGCGGTCGCGAGCTGGAATACACCGTTCTCCTTCTCACTAACAACCTCCCGTAGAGACCGGCAGCTGTACAGCGCCTTCTACGCTACACGGAGGAGTCGGATAGCGGGCAGATGCCGCGTCCCGAATGCGCAACTAGAGATTGGAACGCACGGACGTAAACAAACGCCCGTGACGTAGCGGAGGTCTAGCGTATTCACGTTTACCGTGCGTCAGTTCTCCTCTGCGGACAGGCCGTTCCATCTTCTTTACTCGTTAGCTGACAGACGCCCTAGGAGAAAGCAAAGAAAGGAAGAAATTCAAAAGGAAATGAAACAGATCGGAGGGAGCCTCAAAGGCTTTGATCCATCCCCCCAGGCAGCCGAACCACCTTCGCAAAGGCACACCTCAAAAGACACGTCCTTCCGGGATCGCTGCACAGCCCAGCCAGAAAAGAGGAACAGAAACAAACAGAACGAGAAGGCTGCAGAGGGGGACGGAGGGCCGGAAAGGAGCCTGCTGTCCAGCGATGGTATTTTACCGCTCCTTGCGCGTTAGCAGCCCCTTTCAGATGCTTAAGCCCAAATTCTCTCAGCCCTTAACAGCTTCAGTACCCGCGGCACCTAGTTTTTCCACGCTCTCCAGTCTTCCTCGCTCTTTCCCGTCTCGGGCGAAAAGCCTCCCAGACCCCGTCTGCACTTACGCGCTTCCTTAAAACAGGATCGCCGAAATCAACCGAACGGGCTGAGCTGCTCCTCTTCCGCTCGCCGGCCCTCGGAACGTCAGCCTGCAAACGAATCGGACCACCGAGGTCACCGGCAGAGTCTCCTTTCGGAGCTCGGCCCCCCCCCCCAAGCTTTAACGACGGTTTCCCAAGCGGGGCAAACGCAGGGCCTCCCTTCGGCCCCGGAACGGTTTTTATCGCGGGCTCCCAAGTCGCCGTTACGACACTAAGCGGCAAAGCAAGGCAAAGACAGCTGGGGTCGCAGCTTACCCACCTAGGCACGAAAATTCTTCTTTGAGGCCTCCCTCGCTGCTTTTGCCAGGTAAACACACCAAAACAAAGCTCCCGACAGGCAGCTGAGGCTTCACATGGACCTCGGGGCCCCGCTAGCAACGGCGACGCCGGAGCCGCCGGGCTACCAGGCGCTATTCCCCCCCCCCCCTCCCCTCCCCTCCCCTGCCCTGCCGGCCCGCGAACCGCGGCTTATTACTCACGAGTCCGGGAAGGACGCCGCCGACCTTCCCGCGGCCGAAGGCTCCTCGTCAGGAGCGGGCAGAGAACCTTTCCGCCGGCATTCGGAGTCTCCCGGCCGCTCTCGACACCCGATAACTTGCCGAGAAAGGGCTGAGGGCGGGAGCCTGCAGTTCTTCACGGCAGCACACAGTCGTTCCCCGATGTGCCGAACGCCTAGCATTAACACAATTTAGAAATACAAAAATACCACCGCTACAGGGCGCAAAGCCAAGCTGAAATTTCGGCAGCCAAAGCAAACCTCTTCGCGCCCGACAGAACGAGCCACGTGCATCGGCGCCTACAGCTCCTCAAGGCTAGCGAGGCCTCGTGGGCGACGTTCCTCTGGCAGGCTGCGCAGCTGAACTCCCCCGTGTCGCCTAAGAGTCCGTGACGTGACGTATTCAAAGCTCAGCAGAAATTAACAATCCAAAGTTGTTTCTAAGCACAAAAGCGGATCTACTACACGAGAAGGAAGGAGTCCTAATTCCGCAAGGCTTTACCTTTTCTTCGAGCTGCCGTCTTCCTGCTGCCCCAAAGACCATTGCCAGGCAATTAACCTGGGGTCGCGCTAAATGAGCCTTCCTCTTCGTTTTACAATTCGCACGCTTGCCTCTCCCTCTCTCTCTGGCCACCTGACCGCCGTTCCCCGAAGACGGGAATTTGCCGTCTTGGAGCTCTTAAAGCACGACGCTTCACAGATGCAGAGAGTCACGCGCACGGAAACGGATGGACGCAGCGTCCTTTCCGTAACGCGTACGCACCTTCCGTTAGATGTCGCTCATCTGTTATTCCGATCGCTATTACCGGCGAACCTTCCTCACCGGGAGGAACGGGCTTTCCCTTTCGGGGCGACGGAGACGGCTCTCGCTCGGTTCCCTTTAATTTTATTACTTCGGCTCGCTTACGTTTTTCTGTCTCTTCAGCTTCAGCCGTGGCAACGAATCTAAAAATTAAATATCCTATCTTTCCTTTTCTACGTACGCGTGTACGATAACAAAACAAAATACAAACGACCGAAGCAAAACTAAGGCAGCTACGGTTAACAAGAGGCGCAGGGCAGCAACGGGTCGCTTAGTCCTCAGCGCTGCCTCCGGGAGGGAGGCCGAAAGAACGAACGTTCCGCATCAAGAGTTACCTTGGTTACCCGGGCCAGAACGCCTCCTACTGTCGCAGCTTCTGGGGAGATCGAGGGTCCGCTGCTGCATTTTTGCTTCCTCCTTTCAGCCCGCCCCTTCGGGAGTAAACGCAAAAAACCGCTCGCTCGTCCGGCTTTGCTCTTTGTCAGCATTTGCTATTGTCGGTTCCGCCTCTGTAACAAAGACAGAAAATTGCATTTCGCTTCCAACAAAACACTTCGATTTACACGCGTTCTTTTTCTCTTTCCCGTGGTTTTTTTTTTTTTCTTTCCCCCCTTTCTTTCTTTTTCCTTCTTTCCCTCAAAGGAAAGGTCTTAATACACCGCTTTGCATCGTACGTTGCGGGGTAAGCCGTTTGGAAACACTACAGGGCCGACGCCGCGCCGCAACCCTGCTCCGGGGCCCGCCTGCCCCCCCGCTCCGCTCCGCCGCGCCGCCTCCGCAGGGGCGAGCGCGTGCCCCGGCCCGCGCTGCCAACGAACTGGCGCCCTAAACGCCGCGCACGCAAAACGCAAAGTCACACCCGCGCTCCCGGCGCGGCGCCGGGTCCCAGCCCGCCCCCCCACTCGCCCCGCACCGCCGCCTCCACGCAGCGACGGCCGCAGCGGGCAGGATGCAGCCCGACGCCCCCCGAACCTATGCGTTCGCCTCACCCGGGGGCCCCACATCCTTCACTCCACGCCACCTCCGCACTCACCCGCCGCCGCCGCCGCCGAGCGAAAACGCCCTCCCTGCTCGCCGCCATCTTGCTTCCCCGCCGCCGCGCATGCGCCGCTCGCCAACGGACTGCGGCGGCAGTGACGCTTGAGCACCGCGCACGTGCCGGCTCGGACAGCGCGGGGGGGGGGAGCGAGGGGAGCGGGAGGGGCGGGGGGGAGCGAGGGGAGCGGGAGGGGAGCAGAGGGAGCCCGAGGGGCGGGGGGGAGCGAGGGGAGCCCGAGGGGCGGGGCGGAGTGCGAGGGGAGCGCGAGGGGAGCAGGGGGGCCCGAGGAGCGGGGGGGAGCACGAGGGGAGCCCGAGAAGCAGGGGGGGAGCGCGGGGGCGGGGGGGAGCGCGAGGGGACCAGGGGGAGCGCGAGGGGCGGGGCGGAGCGCGAGGGGAGCAAGGGGAGCCCGAGGAGCGGGGGGGAGCGTGAGAAGAGCCTGAGAAGCAGGGGGGAGCCCGAGAAGCGGGGGGGAGCGCGAGGGGAGCCCGAGAAGCGGGGGGGAGCGCGAGGGGAGCAGGGGGAGCCCGAGGGGCGGGGCGGAGCGCGAGGGGAGCAGGGGGAGCGCGAGGGGAGCAGGGGGAGCGCGAGGGGAGCAGGGGGAGCGGGGGGGAGCGCGAGGGGCGGGGGGGAGCGCGAGGGGCGGGGCGGAGCGCGAGGGGAGCAGGGGGAGCCCGAGGAGCGGGGGGGGAGCGCGAGGGGAGCCCGAGAAGCAGGGGGGAGCGCGGGGGTGGGGGGGAGCGCGAGGGGAGCCCGAGAAGCGGGGGGGAGCGCGAGGGGCGGGTGGAGCGGGGAATCCCGAGGGGCGGGGGGGAGCCGGGGAGCCCGAGGGGCGGGGGGGAGCACGAAGGGAGGCGAGACCCGCAATGGCATGCTCGCGCCGCGGCGCTGCAGCCGGGCGGCTCACGCGTGCGAACCGCAGCCCGCCGCGGCAGCCCGGGACTCCCAGCGAGCGCCCCGAGGCTGCCCGAGCCCGTGGCCGCTCCAAGAGCACCGGGAAGGGGCGACGAGCACGCTCCATTCGCTTACCCGTTACCGAAACGGCGGAGAGCAGCAGCAAACATGGCGACCGGCACTGAGCATGTGCGCGCCGGCTGTCTGCGCATGCGCGCCCCCCCCACCGGGTGCAGTACCGCTTTTTGGACACAGGGTGGCAGCAGTGAGCACGGCGGAACCCAGTGCGCACACGAGCCCCCCCACAGGGTGCAGTACCGCTTTTTGGACACAGGGTGGCAGCAGTGAGCACGGCGGAACCCAGTGCGCACACGAGCCCCCCCACAGGGTGCAGTACCGATTTTTGGACACAGGGTGGCAGCAGTGAGCACGGAGGAACCCAGTGCGCACGCGCGCCCCCCCACCGGGTGCAGTACCGCTTTTTGGACACAGGGTGGCAGCAGTGAGCGCGGCGGAACGCTGTGCGCACGCGCGCCCCCCCCACAGGGTGCAGTACCGATTTTTGGACACAGGGTGGCAGCAGTGAGCGCGGCGGAACGCTGTGCGCACACGAGCCCCCCCACAGGGTGCAGTACCGCTTTTTGGACACAGGGTGGCAGCAGTGAGCACGGCGGAACCCAGTGCGCACACGAGCCCCCCCCACCGGGTGCAGTACCGCTTTTTGGACACAGGGTGGCAGCAGTGAGCGCGGCGGAACGCTGTGCGCACGCGCGCCCCCCCCACAGGGTGCAGTACCGATTTTTGGACACAGGGTGGCAGCAGTGAGCACGGCGGAACCCAGTGCGCATGCGCGCCCCCCTTTATCGTGCCGTACCGCTTTTTGGACGCCCCGAGGGCAGCAGGGCGCGCGGCCGCCCCCGGCACGCGCACACCGCTGCAGAGCCCCCCCGCCCGCCCTTTGCAGACATTTCACCACCCTCGCCTCGGCTCATCTGCCCTTATTTACAGCGCCTGCTGCGAGGCGCAGCGTCGCCGCGTGTCGTGCTCGAGCCGCTGCTCCTAGAGGCTTCAGTAACAGCGCTTTCCTTTGAACATCGTTGCAAAATACTCCACAGACAAAAAAGAGTCAGAGGCTGCACTTAAAAAAACAAAACGAAAACAAAAAAACCACCCACCTACTTAACGGGACAATTTGCAAGCGTTCCAAGAAGCAGCCGTTCTTCTTTAGAACTTTCGACCTCTCGCCTTTACTGATCGTTAAACAAAATAAACAGCCCAAAGCAAGCCGCGCTATTTGCTTGACAGACTGCTCGGTTTTTATTATTAAACGGTACGAGATGCTGGCACGCGGCATGTCTTCTTCGGATTCTTGGGCTGACGTTCCTTCGGCCGCACGCACGCGGTCAAAGGCGTCTTTTTCACGTCCCGCCGTCAGGGCCTCCCCAGCAATTCCCGCAGCGACTCCCCCCTCGGGACAAACAGCTCGAGGACACGCACGGTCTTGCTAAAAGAACGGGGGGGGGGGGGGAACAAACGCGTGCGCTGAGCGCGGCACTCGCAGACCCGATCTTCGGGTCCAAAAGAAAACTCTCTAAAGCGGACCAGGCGGGCCAAAGAGGTCCCTTCTTTGCGCCACGCTTCTTTCCTCGCACAGACGTCGGCCGCCTCTGCCCGCTCTCACGGTATCCCCTACCGGCAAGGACACGGCGAAACGTTTCGGCAACGACGGCGTTTCCCAGAAGCGTTTCCGCCGCCTTGGGAAAACGGCCGAAGGAGAGGCTCACGCGGGGCGCGTAGCTAGAAAGAACGCTCCGCACAAAGGCCTAAAATGACCAGCCCGGAGCAGGGATCCCGGGCTCTCCGGGAGCGCAGGAGTTCTCACGTCCTTACTGAGCAGAGACCGCTGCCCGTGAAACACGAGACGCCGCAGCGACGCCGATCGTTGGAGGGAAGCCTGCAATAAGAGCGAAAGAAAAGCAGACGTTGAGGACAAAGACCAAGTTACGAGCCCCTCGCGATTCAGACACGCTTCTAGATTTACCGCCTATTTCAAGGCGCGCCTTCGGCAATTCCGTCCAATTGATTTTCCCCGAAGCCCGAGACGCGGACGAAACGCCTCTCAAAGGAAGGTACGGCATAACCGCTCTGGCCTATAAACTACCGGTTTCGACGCAGGAAAAGCACAGGGAAAGCACTAGCGTTCCCCCCAAGAAACCACGTCCAAGCGGACCGATGAAGTAGGCCCCAAGTCTGAAAGCGGACCTAAAGGAGCCCGTTTGGCGGTCGCGAGCTGGAATACACCGTTCTCCTTCTCACTAACAACCTCCCGTAGAGACCGGCAGCTGTACAGCGCCTTCTACGCTACACGGAGGAGTCGGATAGCGGGCAGATGCCGCGTCCCGAATGCGCAACTAGAGATTGGAACGCACGGACGTAAACAAACGCCCGTGACGTAGCGGAGGTCTAGCGTATTCACGTTTACCGTGCGTCAGTTCTCCTCTGCGGACAGGCCGTTCCATCTTCTTTACTCGTTAGCTGACAGACGCCCTAGGAGAAAGCAAAGAAAGGAAGAAATTCAAAAGGAAATGAAACAGATCGGAGGGAGCCTCAAAGGCTTTGATCCATCCCCCCAGGCAGCCGAACCACCTTCGCAAAGGCACACCTCAAAAGACACGTCCTTCCGGGATCGCTGCACAGCCCAGCCAGAAAAGAGGAACAGAAACAAACAGAACGAGAAGGCTGCAGAGGGGGACGGAGGGCCGGAAAGGAGCCTGCTGTCCAGCGATGGTATTTTACCGCTCCTTGCGCGTTAGCAGCCCCTTTCAGATGCTTAAGCCCAAATTCTCTCAGCCCTTAACAGCTTCAGTACCCGCGGCACCTAGTTTTTCCACGCTCTCCAGTCTTCCTCGCTCTTTCCCGTCTCGGGCGAAAAGCCTCCCAGACCCCGTCTGCACTTACGCGCTTCCTTAAAACAGGATCGCCGAAATCAACCGAACGGGCTGAGCTGCTCCTCTTCCGCTCGCCGGCCCTCGGAACGTCAGCCTGCAAACGAATCGGACCACCGAGGTCACCGGCAGAGTCTCCTTTCGGAGCTCGGCCCCCCCCCCCAAGCTTTAACGACGGTTTCCCAAGCGGGGCAAACGCAGGGCCTCCCTTCGGCCCCGGAACGGTTTTTATCGCGGGCTCCCAAGTCGCCGTTACGACACTAAGCGGCAAAGCAAGGCAAAGACAGCTGGGGTCGCAGCTTACCCACCTAGGCACGAAAATTCTTCTTTGAGGCCTCCCTCGCTGCTTTTGCCAGGTAAACACACCAAAACAAAGCTCCCGACAGGCAGCTGAGGCTTCACATGGACCTCGGGGCCCCGCTAGCAACGGCGACGCCGGAGCCGCCGGGCTACCAGGCGCTATTCCCCCCCCCCCTCCCCTCCCCTCCCCTGCCCTGCCGGCCCGCGAACCGCGGCTTATTACTCACGAGTCCGGGAAGGACGCCGCCGACCTTCCCGCGGCCGAAGGCTCCTCGTCAGGAGCGGGCAGAGAACCTTTCCGCCGGCATTCGGAGTCTCCCGGCCGCTCTCGACACCCGATAACTTGCCGAGAAAGGGCTGAGGGCGGGAGCCTGCAGTTCTTCACGGCAGCACACAGTCGTTCCCCGATGTGCCGAACGCCTAGCATTAACACAATTTAGAAATACAAAAATACCACCGCTACAGGGCGCAAAGCCAAGCTGAAATTTCGGCAGCCAAAGCAAACCTCTTCGCGCCCGACAGAACGAGCCACGTGCATCGGCGCCTACAGCTCCTCAAGGCTAGCGAGGCCTCGTGGGCGACGTTCCTCTGGCAGGCTGCGCAGCTGAACTCCCCCGTGTCGCCTAAGAGTCCGTGACGTGACGTATTCAAAGCTCAGCAGAAATTAACAATCCAAAGTTGTTTCTAAGCACAAAAGCGGATCTACTACACGAGAAGGAAGGAGTCCTAATTCCGCAAGGCTTTACCTTTTCTTCTAGCTGCCGTCTTCCTGCTGCCCCAAATACCATTGCCAGGCAATTAACCTGGGGTCGCGCTAAATGAGCCTTCCTCTTCGTTTTACAATTCGCACGCTTGCCTCTCCCTCTCTCTCTGGCCACCTGACCGCCGTTCCCCGAAGACGGGAATTTGCCGTCTTGGAGCTCTTAAAGCACGACGCTTCACAGATGCAGAGAGTCACGCGCACGGAAACGGATGGACGCAGCGTCCTTTCCGTAACGCGTACGCACCTTCCGTTAGATGTCGCTCATCTGTTATTCCGATCGCTATTACCGGCGAACCTTCCTCACCGGGAGGAACGGGCTTTCCCTTTCGGGGCGACGGAGACGGCTCTCGCTCGGTTCCCTTTAATTTTATTACTTCGGCTCGCTTACGTTTTTCTGTCTCTTCAGCTTCAGCCGTGGCAACGAATCTAAAAATTAAATATCCTATCTTTCCTTTTCTACGTACGCGTGTACGATAACAAAACAAAATACAAACGACCGAAGCAAAACTAAGGCAGCTACGGTTAACAAGAGGCGCAGGGCAGCAACGGGTCGCTTAGTCCTCAGCGCTGCCTCCGGGAGGGAGGCCGAAAGAACGAACGTTCCGCATCAAGAGTTACCTTGGTTACCCGGGCCAGAACGCCTCCTACTGTCGCAGCTTCTGGGGAGATCGAGGGTCCGCTGCTGCATTTTTGCTTCCTCCTTTCAGCCCGCCCCTTCGGGAGTAAACGCAAAAAACCGCTCGCTCGTCCGGCTTTGCTCTTTGTCAGCATTTGCTATTGTCGGTTCCGCCTCTGTAACAAAGACAGAAAATTGCATTTCGCTTCCAACAAAACACTTCGATTTACACGCGTTCTTTTTCTCTTTCCCGTGGTTTTTTTTTTTTTCTTTCCCCCCTTTCTTTCTTTTTCCTTCTTTCCCTCAAAGGAAAGGTCTTAATACACCGCTTTGCATCGTACGTTGCGGGGTAAGCCGTTTGGAAACACTACAGGGCCGACGCCGCGCCGCAACCCTGCTCCGGGGCCCGCCTGCCCCCCCGCTCCGCTCCGCCGCGCCGCCTCCGCAGGGGCGAGCGCGTGCCCCGGCCCGCGCTGCCAACGAACTGGCGCCCTAAACGCCGCGCACGCAAAACGCAAAGTCACACCCGCGCTCCCGGCGCGGCGCCGGGTCCCAGCCCGCCCCCCCACTCGCCCCGCACCGCCGCCTCCACGCAGCGACGGCCGCAGCGGGCAGGATGCAGCCCGACGCCCCCCGAACCTATGCGTTCGCCTCACCCGGGGGCCCCACATCCTTCACTCCACGCCACCTCCGCACTCACCCGCCGCCGCCGCTGCCGAGCGAAAACGCCCTCCCTGCTCGCCGCCATCTTGCTTCCCCGCCGCCGCGCATGCGCCGCTCGCCAACGGACTGCGGCGGCAGTGACGCTTGAGCACCGCGCACGTGCCGGCTCGGACAGCGCGGGGGGGGGGGGAGCGAGGGGAGCGGGAGGGGCGGGGGGGAGCGAGGGGAGCGGGAGGGGAGCAGAGGGAGCCCGAGGGGCGGGGGGGAGCGAGGGGAGCCCGAGGGGCGGGGCGGAGTGCGAGGGGAGCGCGAGAGGCGGGGGGGGAGCGTGAGGGGAGCAGGGGGGCCCGAGGAGCGGGGGGGAGCACGAGGGGAGCCCGAGAAGCGGGGGGGGAGCGCGGGGGCGGGGGGGAGCGCGAGGGGACCAGGGGGAGCGCGAGGGGCGGGGCGGAGCGCGAGGGGAGCAAGGGGAGCCCGAGAGGAGCCTGAGAAGCAGGGGGGAGCCCGAGAAGCGGGGGGGAGCGCGAGGGGAGCAGGGGGAGTGCGAGGGGCGGGGCAGAGCGCGAGGGGAGCAAGGGGAGCCCGAGGAGCGGGGGGGAGCGTGAGAAGAGCCTGAGAAGCAGGGGGGAGCCCGAGAAGCGGGGGGGAGCGCGAGGGGAGCCCGAGAAGCGGGGGGGAGCGCGAGGGGAGCAGGGGGAGCCCGAGGGGCGGGGCGGAGCGCGAGGGGAGCAGGGGGAGCCCGAGGGGAGCAGGGGGAGCGCGAGGGGAGCCCGAGAAGCGGGGGGGAGCGCGAGGGGCGGGGCGGAGCGCGAGGGGAGCAGGGGGAGCCCGAGGAGCGGGGGGGGAGCGCGAGGGGAGCCCGAGAAGCAGGGGGGAGCGCGGGGGTGGGGGGGAGCGCGAGGGGAGCCCGAGAAGCGGGGGGGAGCGCGAGGGGCGGGTGGAGCGGGGAATCCCGAGGGGCGGGGGGGAGCCGGGGAGCCCGAGGGGCGGGGGGGAGCACGAAGGGAGGCGAGACCCGCAATGGCATGCTCGCGCCGCGGCGCTGCAGCCGGGCGGCTCACGCGTGCGAACCGCAGCCCGCCGCGGCAGCCCGGGACTCCCAGCGAGCGCCCCGAGGCTGCCCGAGCCCGTGGCCGCTCCAAGAGCACCGGGAAGGGGCGACGAGCACGCTCCATTCGCTTACCCGTTACCGAAACGGCGGAGAGCAGCAGCAAACATGGCGACCGGCACTGAGCATGTGCGCGCCGGCTGTCTGCGCATGCGCGCCCCCCCCACCGGGTGCAGTACCGCTTTTTGGACACAGGGTGGCAGCAGTGAGCACGGCGGAACCCAGTGCGCACACGAGCCCCCCCACAGGGTGCAGTACCGCTTTTTGGACACAGGGTGGCAGCAGTGAGCACGGAGGAACCCAGTGCGCACGCGCGCCCCCCCCCACCGGGTGCAGTACCGCTTTTTGGACACAGGGTGGCAGCAGTGAGCGCGGCGGAACGCTGTGCGCGTGCGCGCCCCCCCCACCGGGTGCAGTACCGCTTTTTGGACACAGGGTGGCAGCAGTGAGCACGGCGGAACCCAGTGCGCACACGAGCCCCCCCACAGGGTGCAGTACCGATTTTTGGACACAGGGTGGCAGCAGTGAGCACGGCGGAACCCAGTGCGCATGCGCGCCCCCCTTTATCGTGCCGTACCGCTTTTTGGACGCCCCGAGGGCAGCAGGGCGCGCGGCCGCCCCCGGCACGCGCACACCGCTGCAGAGCCCCCCCGCCCGCCCTTTGCAGACATTTCACCACCCTCGCCTCGGCTCATCTGCCCTTATTTACAGCGCCTGCTGCGAGGCGCAGCGTCGCCGCGTGTCGTGCTCGAGCCGCTGCTCCTAGAGGCTTCAGTAACAGCGCTTTCCTTTGAACATCGTTGCAAAATACTCCACAGACAAAAAAGAGTCAGAGGCTGCACTTAAAAAAACAAAACGAAAACAAAAAAACCACCCACCTACTTAACGGGACAATTTGCAAGCGTTCCAAGAAGCAGCCGTTCTTCTTTAGAACTTTCGACCTCTCGCCTTTACTGATCGTTAAACAAAATAAACAGCCCAAAGCAAGCCGCGCTATTTGCTTGACAGACTGCTCGGTTTTTATTATTAAACGGTACGAGATGCTGGCACGCGGCATGTCTTCTTCGGATTCTTGGGCTGACGTTCCTTCGGCCGCACGCACGCGGTCAAAGGCGTCTTTTTCACGTCCCGCCGTCAGGGCCTCCCCAGCAATTCCCGCAGCGACTCCCCCCTCGGGACAAACAGCTCGAGGACACGCACGGTCTTGCTAAAAGAACGGGGGGGGGGGGGAACAAACGCGTGCGCTGAGCGCGGCACTCGCAGACCCGATCTTCGGGTCCAAAAGAAAACTCTCTAAAGCGGACCAGGCGGGCCAAAGAGGTCCCTTCTTTGCGCCACGCTTCTTTCCTCGCACAGACGTCGGCCGCCTCTGCCCGCTCTCACGGTATCCCCTACCGGCAAGGACACGGCGAAACGTTTCGGCAACGACGGCGTTTCCCAGAAGCGTTTCCGCCGCCTTGGGAAAACGGCCGAAGGAGAGGCTCACGCGGGGCGCGTAGCTAGAAAGAACGCTCCGCACAAAGGCCTAAAATGACCAGCCCGGAGCAGGGATCCCGGGCTCTCCGGGAGCGCAGGAGTTCTCACGTCCTTACTGAGCAGAGACCGCTGCCCGTGAAACACGAGACGCCGCAGCGACGCCGATCGTTGGAGGGAAGCCTGCAATAAGAGCGAAAGAAAAGCAGACGTTGAGGACAAAGACCAAGTTACGAGCCCCTCGCGATTCAGACACGCTTCTAGATTTACCGCCTATTTCAAGGCGCGCCTTCGGCAATTCCGTCCAATTGATTTTCCCCGAAGCCCGAGACGCGGACGAAACGCCTCTCAAAGGAAGGTACGGCATAACCGCTCTGGCCTATAAACTACCGGTTTCGACGCAGGAAAAGCACAGGGAAAGCACTAGCGTTCCCCCCAAGAAACCACGTCCAAGCGGACCGATGAAGTAGGCCCCAAGTCTGAAAGCGGACCTAAAGGAGCCCGTTTGGCGGTCGCGAGCTGGAATACACCGTTCTCCTTCTCACTAACAACCTCCCGTAGAGACCGGCAGCTGTACAGCGCCTTCTACGCTACACGGAGGAGTCGGATAGCGGGCAGATGCCGCGTCCCGAATGCGCAACTAGAGATTGGAACGCACGGACGTAAACAAACGCCCGTGACGTAGCGGAGGTCTAGCGTATTCACGTTTACCGTGCGTCAGTTCTCCTCTGCGGACAGGCCGTTCCATCTTCTTTACTCGTTAGCTGACAGACGCCCTAGGAGAAAGCAAAGAAAGGAAGAAATTCAAAAGGAAATGAAACAGATCGGAGGGAGCCTCAAAGGCTTTGATCCATCCCCCCAGGCAGCCGAACCACCTTCGCAAAGGCACACCTCAAAAGACACGTCCTTCCGGGATCGCTGCACAGCCCAGCCAGAAAAGAGGAACAGAAACAAACAGAACGAGAAGGCTGCAGAGGGGGACGGAGGGCCGGAAAGGAGCCTGCTGTCCAGCGATGGTATTTTACCGCTCCTTGCGCGTTAGCAGCCCCTTTCAGATGCTTAAGCCCAAATTCTCTCAGCCCTTAACAGCTTCAGTACCCGCGGCACCTAGTTTTTCCACGCTCTCCAGTCTTCCTCGCTCTTTCCCGTCTCGGGCGAAAAGCCTCCCAGACCCCGTCTGCACTTACGCGCTTCCTTAAAACAGGATCGCCGAAATCAACCGAACGGGCTGAGCTGCTCCTCTTCCGCTCGCCGGCCCTCGGAACGTCAGCCTGCAAACGAATCGGACCACCGAGGTCACCGGCAGAGTCTCCTTTCGGAGCTCGGCCCCCCCCCCCAAGCTTTAACGACGGTTTCCCAAGCGGGGCAAACGCAGGGCCTCCCTTCGGCCCCGGAACGGTTTTTATCGCGGGCTCCCAAGTCGCCGTTACGACACTAAGCGGCAAAGCAAGGCAAAGACAGCTGGGGTCGCAGCTTACCCACCTAGGCACGAAAATTCTTCTTTGAGGCCTCCCTCGCTGCTTTTGCCAGGTAAACACACCAAAACAAAGCTCCCGACAGGCAGCTGAGGCTTCACATGGACCTCGGGGCCCCGCTAGCAACGGCGACGCCGGAGCCGCCGGGCTACCAGGCGCTATTCCCCCCCCCCCCTCCCCTCCCCTCCCCTGCCCTGCCGGCCCGCGAACCGCGGCTTATTACTCACGAGTCCGGGAAGGACGCCGCCGACCTTCCCGCGGCCGAAGGCTCCTCGTCAGGAGCGGGCAGAGAACCTTTCCGCCGGCATTCGGAGTCTCCCGGCCGCTCTCGACACCCGATAACTTGCCGAGAAAGGGCTGAGGGCGGGAGCCTGCAGTTCTTCACGGCAGCACACAGTCGTTCCCCGATGTGCCGAACGCCTAGCATTAACACAATTTAGAAATACAAAAATACCACCGCTACAGGGCGCAAAGCCAAGCTGAAATTTCGGCAGCCAAAGCAAACCTCTTCGCGCCCGACAGAACGAGCCACGTGCATCGGCGCCTACAGCTCCTCAAGGCTAGCGAGGCCTCGTGGGCGACGTTCCTCTGGCAGGCTGCGCAGCTGAACTCCCCCGTGTCGCCTAAGAGTCCGTGACGTGACGTATTCAAAGCTCAGCAGAAATTAACAATCCAAAGTTGTTTCTAAGCACAAAAGCGGATCTACTACACGAGAAGGAAGGAGTCCTAATTCCGCAAGGCTTTACCTTTTCTTCTAGCTGCCGTCTTCCTGCTGCCCCAAAGACCATTGCCAGGCAATTAACCTGGGGTCGCGCTAAATGAGCCTTCCTCTTCGTTTTACAATTCGCACGCTTGCCTCTCCCTCTCTCTCTGGCCACCTGACCGCCGTTCCCCGAAGACGGGAATTTGCCGTCTTGGAGCTCTTAAAGCACGACGCTTCACAGATGCAGAGAGTCACGCGCACGGAAACGGATGGACGCAGCGTCCTTTCCGTAACGCGTACGCACCTTCCGTTAGATGTCGCTCATCTGTTATTCCGATCGCTATTACCGGCGAACCTTCCTCACCGGGAGGAACGGGCTTTCCCTTTCGGGGCGACGGAGACGGCTCTCGCTCGGTTCCCTTTAATTTTATTACTTCGGCTCGCTTACGTTTTTCTGTCTCTTCAGCTTCAGCCGTGGCAACGAATCTAAAAATTAAATATCCTATCTTTCCTTTTCTACGTACGCGTGTACGATAACAAAACAAAATACAAACGACCGAAGCAAAACTAAGGCAGCTACGGTTAACAAGAGGCGCAGGGCAGCAACGGGTCGCTTAGTCCTCAGCGCTGCCTCCGGGAGGGAGGCCGAAAGAACGAACGTTCCGCATCAAGAGTTACCTTGGTTACCCGGGCCAGAACGCCTCCTACTGTCGCAGCTTCTGGGGAGATCGAGGGTCCGCTGCTGCATTTTTGCTTCCTCCTTTCAGCCCGCCCCTTCGGGAGTAAACGCAAAAAACCGCTCGCTCGTCCGGCTTTGCTCTTTGTCAGCATTTGCTATTGTCGGTTCCGCCTCTGTAACAAAGACAGAAAATTGCATTTCGCTTCCAACAAAACACTTCGATTTACACGCGTTCTTTTTCTCTTTCCCGTGGTTTTTTTTTTTTTCTTTCCCCCCTTTCTTTCTTTTTCCTTCTTTCCCTCAAAGGAAAGGTCTTAATACACCGCTTTGCATCGTACGTTGCGGGGTAAGCCGTTTGGAAACACTACAGGGCCGACGCCGCGCCGCAACCCTGCTCCGGGGCCCGCCTGCCCCCCCGCTCCGCTCCGCCGCGCCGCCTCCGCAGGGGCGAGCGCGTGCCCCGGCCCGCGCTGCCAACGAACTGGCGCCCTAAACGCCGCGCACGCAAAACGCAAAGTCACACCCGCGCTCCCGGCGCGGCGCCGGGTCCCAGCCCGCCCCCCCACTCGCCCCGCACCGCCGCCTCCACGCAGCGACGGCCGCAGCGGGCAGGATGCAGCCCGACGCCCCCCGAACCTATGCGTTCGCCTCACCCGGGGGCCCCACATCCTTCACTCCACGCCACCTCCGCACTCACCCGCCGCCGCCGCCGCCGAGCGAAAACGCCCTCCCTGCTCGCCGCCATCTTGCTTCCCCGCCGCCGCGCATGCGCCGCTCGCCAACGGACTGCGGCGGCAGTGACGCTTGAGCACCGCGCACGTGCCGGCTCGGACAGCGCGGGGGGGGGGAGCGAGGGGAGCGGGAGGGGCGGGGGGGAGCGAGGGGAGCGGGAGGGGAGCAGAGGGAGCCCGAGGGGCGGGGGGGAGCGAGGGGAGCCCGAGGGGCGGGGCGGAGTGCGAGGGGAGCGCGAGGGGAGCAGGGGGGCCCGAGGAGCGGGGGGGAGCACGAGGGGAGCCCGAGAAGCAGGGGGGGAGCGCGGGGGCGGGGGGGGAGCGCGAGGGGACCAGGGGGAGCGCGAGGGGCGGGGCGGAGCGCGAGGGGAGCAAGGGGAGCCCGAGGAGCGGGGGGGAGCGTGAGAAGAGCCTGAGAAGCAGGGGGGAGCCCGAGAAGCGGGGGGGAGCGCGAGGGGAGCCCGAGAAGCGGGGGGGAGCGCGAGGGGAGCAGGGGGAGCCCGAGGGGCGGGGCGGAGCGCGAGGGGAGCAGGGGGAGCGCGAGGGGAGCAGGGGGAGCGCGAGGGGAGCAGGGGGAGCGGGGGGGAGCGCGAGGGGCGGGGGGGAGCGCGAGGGGCGGGGCGGAGCGCGAGGGGAGCAGGGGGAGCCCGAGGAGCGGGGGGGGAGCGCGAGGGGAGCCCGAGAAGCAGGGGGGAGCGCGGGGGTGGGGGGGAGCGCGAGGGGAGCCCGAGAAGCGGGGGGGAGCGCGAGGGGCGGGTGGAGCGGGGAATCCCGAGGGGCGGGGGGGAGCCGGGGAGCCCGAGGGGCGGGGGGGAGCACGAAGGGAGGCGAGACCCGCAATGGCATGCTCGCGCCGCGGCGCTGCAGCCGGGCGGCTCACGCGTGCGAACCGCAGCCCGCCGCGGCAGCCCGGGACTCCCAGCGAGCGCCCCGAGGCTGCCCGAGCCCGTGGCCGCTCCAAGAGCACCGGGAAGGGGCGACGAGCACGCTCCATTCGCTTACCCGTTACCGAAACGGCGGAGAGCAGCAGCAAACATGGCGACCGGCACTGAGCATGTGCGCGCCGGCTGTCTGCGCATGCGCGCCCCCCCCACCGGGTGCAGTACCGCTTTTTGGACACAGGGTGGCAGCAGTGAGCGCGGCGGAACGCTGTGCGCGTGCGCGCCCCCCCCACCGGGTGCAGTACCGCTTTTTGGACACAGGGTGGCAGCAGTGAGCACGGCGGAACCCAGTGCGCACACGAGCCCCCCCACAGGGTGCAGTACCGATTTTTGGACACAGGGTGGCAGCAGTGAGCACGGAGGAACCCAGTGCGCACGCGCGCCCCCCCACCGGGTGCAGTACCGCTTTTTGGACACAGGGTGGCAGCAGTGAGCGCGGCGGAACGCTGTGCGCACGCGCGCCCCCCCCACAGGGTGCAGTACCGATTTTTGGACACAGGGTGGCAGCAGTGAGCGCGGCGGAACGCTGTGCGCACACGAGCCCCCCCACAGGGTGCAGTACCGCTTTTTGGACACAGGGTGGCAGCAGTGAGCACGGCGGAACCCAGTGCGCACACGAGCCCCCCCCACCGGGTGCAGTACCGCTTTTTGGACACAGGGTGGCAGCAGTGAGCGCGGCGGAACGCTGTGCGCACGCGCGCCCCCCCCACAGGGTGCAGTACCGATTTTTGGACACAGGGTGGCAGCAGTGAGCACGGCGGAACCCAGTGCGCATGCGCGCCCCCCTTTATCGTGCCGTACTGCTTTTTGGACGCCCCGAGGGCAGCAGGGCGCGCGGCCGCCCCCGGCACGCGCACACCGCTGCAGAGCCCCCCCGCCCGCCCTTTGCAGACATTTCACCACCCTCGCCTCGGCTCATCTGCCCTTATTTACAGCGCCTGCTGCGAGGCGCAGCGTCGCCGCGTGTCGTGCTCGAGCCGCTGCTCCTAGAGGCTTCAGTAACAGCGCTTTCCTTTGAACATCGTTGCAAAATACTCCACAGACAAAAAAGAGTCAGAGGCTGCACTTAAAAAAACAAAACGAAAACAAAAAAACCACCCACCTACTTAACGGGACAATTTGCAAGCGTTCCAAGAAGCAGCCGTTCTTCTTTAGAACTTTCGACCTCTCGCCTTTACTGATCGTTAAACAAAATAAACAGCCCAAAGCAAGCCGCGCTATTTGCTTGACAGACTGCTCGGTTTTTATTATTAAACGGTACGAGATGCTGGCACGCGGCATGTCTTCTTCGGATTCTTGGGCTGACGTTCCTTCGGCCGCACGCACGCGGTCAAAGGCGTCTTTTTCACGTCCCGCCGTCAGGGCCTCCCCAGCAATTCCCGCAGCGACTCCCCCCTCGGGACAAACAGCTCGAGGACACGCACGGTCTTGCTAAAAGAACGGGGGGGGGGGGGGGAACAAACGCGTGCGCTGAGCGCGGCACTCGCAGACCCGATCTTCGGGTCCAAAAGAAAACTCTCTAAAGCGGACCAGGCGGGCCAAAGAGGTCCCTTCTTTGCGCCACGCTTCTTTCCTCGCACAGACGTCGGCCGCCTCTGCCCGCTCTCACGGTATCCCCTACCGGCAAGGACACGGCGAAACGTTTCGGAAACGACGGCGTTTCCCAGAAGCGTTTCCGCCGCCTTGGGAAAACGGCCGAAGGAGAGGCTCACGCGGGGCGCGTAGCTAGAAAGAACGCTCCGCACAAAGGCCTAAAATGACCAGCCCGGAGCAGGGATCCCGGGCTCTCCGGGAGCGCAGGAGTTCTCACGTCCTTACTGAGCAGAGACCGCTGCCCGTGAAACACGAGACGCCGCAGCGACGCCGATCGTTGGAGGGAAGCCTGCAATAAGAGCGAAAGAAAAGCAGACGTTGAGGACAAAGACCAAGTTACGAGCCCCTCGCGATTCAGACACGCTTCTAGATTTACCGCCTATTTCAAGGCGCGCCTTCGGCAATTCCGTCCAATTGATTTTCCCCGAAGCCCGAGACGCGGACGAAACGCCTCTCAAAGGAAGGTACGGCATAACCGCTCTGGCCTATAAACTACCGGTTTCGACGCAGGAAAAGCACAGGGAAAGCACTAGCGTTCCCCCCAAGAAACCACGTCCAAGCGGACCGATGAAGTAGGCCCCAAGTCTGAAAGCGGACCTAAAGGAGCCCGTTTGGCGGTCGCGAGCTGGAATACACCGTTCTCCTTCTCACTAACAACCTCCCGTAGAGACCGGCAGCTGTACAGCGCCTTCTACGCTACACGGAGGAGTCGGATAGCGGGCAGATGCCGCGTCCCGAATGCGCAACTAGAGATTGGAACGCACGGACGTAAACAAACGCCCGTGACGTAGCGGAGGTCTAGCGTATTCACGTTTACCGTGCGTCAGTTCTCCTCTGCGGACAGGCCGTTCCATCTTCTTTACTCGTTAGCTGACAGACGCCCTAGGAGAAAGCAAAGAAAGGAAGAAATTCAAAAGGAAATGAAACAGATCGGAGGGAGCCTCAAAGGCTTTGATCCATCCCCCCAGGCAGCCGAACCACCTTCGCAAAGGCACACCTCAAAAGACACGTCCTTCCGGGATCGCTGCACAGCCCAGCCAGAAAAGAGGAACAGAAACAAACAGAACGAGAAGGCTGCAGAGGGGGACGGAGGGCCGGAAAGGAGCCTGCTGTCCAGCGATGGTATTTTACCGCTCCTTGCGCGTTAGCAGCCCCTTTCAGATGCTTAAGCCCAAATTCTCTCAGCCCTTAACAGCTTCAGTACCCGCGGCACCTAGTTTTTCCACGCTCTCCAGTCTTCCTCGCTCTTTCCCGTCTCGGGCGAAAAGCCTCCCAGACCCCGTCTGCACTTACGCGCTTCCTTAAAACAGGATCGCCGAAATCAACCGAACGGGCTGAGCTGCTCCTCTTCCGCTCGCCGGCCCTCGGAACGTCAGCCTGCAAACGAATCGGACCACCGAGGTCACCGGCAGAGTCTCCTTTCGGAGCTCGGCCCCCCCCCCAAGCTTTAACGACGGTTTCCCAAGCGGGGCAAACGCAGGGCCTCCCTTCGGCCCCGGAACGGTTTTTATCGCGGGCTCCCAAGTCGCCGTTACGACACTAAGCGGCAAAGCAAGGCAAAGACAGCTGGGGTCGCAGCTTACCCACCTAGGCACGAAAATTCTTCTTTGAGGCCTCCCTCGCTGCTTTTGCCAGGTAAACACACCAAAACAAAGCTCCCGACAGGCAGCTGAGGCTTCACATGGACCTCGGGGCCCCGCTAGCAACGGCGACGCCGGAGCCGCCGGGCTACCAGGCGCTATTCCCCCCCCCCCCTCCCCTCCCCTCCCCTGCCCTGCCGGCCCGCGAACCGCGGCTTATTACTCACGAGTCCGGGAAGGACGCCGCCGACCTTCCCGCGGCCGAAGGCTCCTCGTCAGGAGCGGGCAGAGAACCTTTCCGCCGGCATTCGGAGTCTCCCGGCCGCTCTCGACACCCGATAACTTGCCGAGAAAGGGCTGAGGGCGGGAGCCTGCAGTTCTTCACGGCAGCACACAG
Organism: Apteryx mantelli; assembly: GCF_036417845.1. NCBI lineage: Eukaryota > Metazoa > Chordata > Aves > Apterygiformes > Apterygidae > Apteryx > Apteryx mantelli. The sequence goes on along the minus strand of NW_027118485.1, from coordinate 221,965 downwards.
TCGTTCCCCGATGTGCCGAACGCCTAGCATTAACACAATTTAGAAATACAAAAATACCACCGCTACAGGGCGCAAAGCCAAGCTGAAATTTCGGCAGCCAAAGCAAACCTCTTCGCGCCCGACAGAACGAGCCACGTGCATCGGCGCCTACAGCTCCTCAAGGCTAGCGAGGCCTCGTGGGCGACGTTCCTCTGGCAGGCTGCGCAGCTGAACTCCCCCGTGTCGCCTAAGAGTCCGTGACGTGACGTATTCAAAGCTCAGCAGAAATTAACAATCCAAAGTTGTTTCTAAGCACAAAAGCGGATCTACTACACGAGAAGGAAGGAGTCCTAATTCCGCAAGGCTTTACCTTTTCTTCGAGCTGCCGTCTTCCTGCTGCCCCAAAGACCATTGCCAGGCAATTAACCTGGGGTCGCGCTAAATGAGCCTTCCTCTTCGTTTTACAATTCGCACGCTTGCCTCTCCCTCTCTCTCTGGCCACCTGACCGCCGTTCCCCGAAGACGGGAATTTGCCGTCTTGGAGCTCTTAAAGCACGACGCTTCACAGATGCAGAGAGTCACGCGCACGGAAACGGATGGACGCAGCGTCCTTTCCGTAACGCGTACGCACCTTCCGTTAGATGTCGCTCATCTGTTATTCCGATCGCTATTACCGGCGAACCTTCCTCACCGGGAGGAACGGGCTTTCCCTTTCGGGGCGACGGAGACGGCTCTCGCTCGGTTCCCTTTAATTTTATTACTTCGGCTCGCTTACGTTTTTCTGTCTCTTCAGCTTCAGCCGTGGCAACGAATCTAAAAATTAAATATCCTATCTTTCCTTTTCTACGTACGCGTGTACGATAACAAAACAAAATACAAACGACCGAAGCAAAACTAAGGCAGCTACGGTTAACAAGAGGCGCAGGGCAGCAACGGGTCGCTTAGTCCTCAGCGCTGCCTCCGGGAGGGAGGCCGAAAGAACGAACGTTCCGCATCAAGAGTTACCTTGGTTACCCGGGCCAGAACGCCTCCTACTGTCGCAGCTTCTGGGGAGATCGAGGGTCCGCTGCTGCATTTTTGCTTCCTCCTTTCAGCCCGCCCCTTCGGGAGTAAACGCAAAAAACCGCTCGCTCGTCCGGCTTTGCTCTTTGTCAGCATTTGCTATTGTCGGTTCCGCCTCTGTAACAAAGACAGAAAATTGCATTTCGCTTCCAACAAAACACTTCGATTTACACGCGTTCTTTTTCTCTTTCCCGTGGTTTTTTTTTTTTTCTTTCCCCCCTTTCTTTCTTTTTCCTTCTTTCCCTCAAAGGAAAGGTCTTAATACACCGCTTTGCATCGTACGTTGCGGGGTAAGCCGTTTGGAAACACTACAGGGCCGACGCCGCGCCGCAACCCTGCTCCGGGGCCCGCCTGCCCCCCCGCTCCGCTCCGCCGCGCCGCCTCCGCAGGGGCGAGCGCGTGCCCCGGCCCGCGCTGCCAACGAACTGGCGCCCTAAACGCCGCGCACGCAAAACGCAAAGTCACACCCGCGCTCCCGGCGCGGCGCCGGGTCCCAGCCCGCCCCCCCACTCGCCCCGCACCGCCGCCTCCACGCAGCGACGGCCGCAGCGGGCAGGATGCAGCCCGACGCCCCCCGAACCTATGCGTTCGCCTCACCCGGGGGCCCCACATCCTTCACTCCACGCCACCTCCGCACTCACCCGCCGCCGCCGCCGCCGAGCGAAAACGCCCTCCCTGCTCGCCGCCATCTTGCTTCCCCGCCGCCGCGCATGCGCCGCTCGCCAACGGACTGCGGCGGCAGTGACGCTTGAGCACCGCGCACGTGCCGGCTCGGACAGCGTGGGGGGGGGGGAGCGAGGGGAGCGGGAGGGGCGGGGGGGAGCGAGGGGAGCGGGAGGGGAGCAGAGGGAGCCCGAGGGGCGGGGGGGAGCGAGGGGAGCCCGAGGGGCGGGGCGGAGTGCGAGGGGAGCGCGAGAGGCGGGGGGGGAGCGTGAGGGGAGCAGGGGGGCCCGAGGAGCGGGGGGGAGCACGAGGGGAGCCCGAGAAGCGGGGGGGGAGCGCGGGGGCGGGGGGGAGCGCGAGGGGACCAGGGGGAGCGCGAGGGGCGGGGCGGAGCGCGAGGGGAGCAAGGGGAGCCCGAGAGGAGCCTGAGAAGCAGGGGGGAGCCCGAGAAGCGGGGGGGAGCGCGAGGGGAGCAGGGGGAGTGCGAGGGGCGGGGCAGAGCGCGAGGGGAGCAAGGGGAGCCCGAGGAGCGGGGGGGAGCGTGAGAAGAGCCTGAGAAGCAGGGGGGAGCCCGAGAAGCGGGGGGGAGCGCGAGGGGAGCCCGAGAAGCGGGGGGGAGCGCGAGGGGAGCAGGGGGAGCCCGAGGGGCGGGGCGGAGCGCGAGGGGAGCAGGGGGAGCGCGAGGGGAGCAGGGGGAGCGCGAGGGGAGCAGGGGGAGCGCGAGGGGAGCCCGAGAAGCGGGGGGGAGCGCGAGGGGCGGGGCGGAGCGCGAGGGGAGCAGGGGGAGCCCGAGGAGCGGGGGGGGAGCGCGAGGGGAGCCCGAGAAGCAGGGGGGAGCGCGGGGGTGGGGGGGAGCGCGAGGGGAGCCCGAGAAGCGGGGGGGAGCGCGAGGGGCGGGTGGAGCGGGGAATCCCGAGGGGCGGGGGGGAGCCGGGGAGCCCGAGGGGCGGGGGGGAGCACGAAGGGAGGCGAGACCCGCAATGGCATGCTCGCGCCGCGGCGCTGCAGCCGGGCGGCTCACGCGTGCGAACCGCAGCCCGCCGCGGCAGCCCGGGACTCCCAGCGAGCGCCCCGAGGCTGCCCGAGCCCGTGGCCGCTCCAAGAGCACCGGGAAGGGGCGACGAGCACGCTCCATTCGCTTACCCGTTACCGAAACGGCGGAGAGCAGCAGCAAACATGGCGACCGGCACTGAGCATGTGCGCGCCGGCTGTCTGCGCATGCGCGCCCCCCCCACAGGGTGCAGTACCGCTTTTTGGACACAGGGTGGCAGCAGTGAGCACGGCGGAACCCAGTGCGCACGCGGGCCCCCCCCACCGGGTGCAGTACCGCTTTTTGGACACAGGGTGGCAGCAGTGAGCGCGGCGGAACGCTGTGCACACGCGCGCCCCCCCCACAGGGTGCAGTACCGATTTTTGGACACAGGGTGGCAGCAGTGAGCACGGCGGAACCCAGTGCGCATGCGCGCCCCCCTTTATCGTGCCGTACCGCTTTTTGGACGCCCCGAGGGCAGCAGGGCGCGCGGCCGCCCCCGGCACGCGCACACCGCTGCAGAGCCCCCCCCGCCCGCCCTTTGCAGACATTTCACCACCCTCGCCTCGGCTCATCTGCCCTTATTTACAGCGCCTGCTGCGAGGCGCAGCGTCGCCGCGTGTCGTGCTCGAGCCGCTGCTCCTAGAGGCTTCAGTAACAGCGCTTTCCTTTGAACATCGTTGCAAAATACTCCACAGACAAAAAAGAGTCAGAGGCTGCACTTAAAAAAACAAAACGAAAACAAAAAAACCACCCACCTACTTAACGGGACAATTTGCAAGCGTTCCAAGAAGCAGCCGTTCTTCTTTAGAACTTTCGACCTCTCGCCTTTACTGATCGTTAAACAAAATAAACAGCCCAAAGCAAGCCGCGCTATTTGCTTGACAGACTGCTCGGTTTTTATTATTAAACGGTACGAGATGCTGGCACGCGGCATGTCTTCTTCGGATTCTTGGGCTGACGTTCCTTCGGCCGCACGCACGCGGTCAAAGGCGTCTTTTTCACGTCCCGCCGTCAGGGCCTCCCCAGCAATTCCCGCAGCGACTCCCCCCTCGGGACAAACAGCTCGAGGACACGCACGGTCTTGCTAAAAGAACGGGGGGGGGGGGGGAACAAACGCGTGCGCTGAGCGCGGCACTCGCAGACCCGATCTTCGGGTCCAAAAGAAAACTCTCTAAAGCGGACCAGGCGGGCCAAAGAGGTCCCTTCTTTGCGCCACGCTTCTTTCCTCGCACAGACGTCGGCCGCCTCTGCCCGCTCTCACGGTATCCCCTACCGGCAAGGACACGGCGAAACGTTTCGGCAACGACGGCGTTTCCCAGAAGCGTTTCCGCCGCCTTGGGAAAACGGCCGAAGGAGAGGCTCACGCGGGGCGCGTAGCTAGAAAGAACGCTCCGCACAAAGGCCTAAAATGACCAGCCCGGAGCAGGGATCCCGGGCTCTCCGGGAGCGCAGGAGTTCTCACGTCCTTACTGAGCAGAGACCGCTGCCCGTGAAACACGAGACGCCGCAGCGACGCCGATCGTTGGAGGGAAGCCTGCAATAAGAGCGAAAGAAAAGCAGACGTTGAGGACAAAGACCAAGTTACGAGCCCCTCGCGATTCAGACACGCTTCTAGATTTACCGCCTATTTCAAGGCGCGCCTTCGGCAATTCCGTCCAATTGATTTTCCCCGAAGCCCGAGACGCGGACGAAACGCCTCTCAAAGGAAGGTACGGCATAACCGCTCTGGCCTATAAACTACCGGTTTCGACGCAGGAAAAGCACAGGGAAAGCACTAGCGTTCCCCCCAAGAAACCACGTCCAAGCGGACCGATGAAGTAGGCCCCAAGTCTGAAAGCGGACCTAAAGGAGCCCGTTTGGCGGTCGCGAGCTGGAATACACCGTTCTCCTTCTCACTAACAACCTCCCGTAGAGACCGGCAGCTGTACAGCGCCTTCTACGCTACACGGAGGAGTCGGATAGCGGGCAGATGCCGCGTCCCGAATGCGCAACTAGAGATTGGAACGCACGGACGTAAACAAACGCCCGTGACGTAGCGGAGGTCTAGCGTATTCACGTTTACCGTGCGTCAGTTCTCCTCTGCGGACAGGCCGTTCCATCTTCTTTACTCGTTAGCTGACAGACGCCCTAGGAGAAAGCAAAGAAAGGAAGAAATTCAAAAGGAAATGAAACAGATCGGAGGGAGCCTCAAAGGCTTTGATCCATCCCCCCAGGCAGCCGAACCACCTTCGCAAAGGCACACCTCAAAAGACACGTCCTTCCGGGATCGCTGCACAGCCCAGCCAGAAAAGAGGAACAGAAACAAACAGAACGAGAAGGCTGCAGAGGGGGACGGAGGGCCGGAAAGGAGCCTGCTGTCCAGCGATGGTATTTTACCGCTCCTTGCGCGTTAGCAGCCCCTTTCAGATGCTTAAGCCCAAATTCTCTCAGCCCTTAACAGCTTCAGTACCCGCGGCACCTAGTTTTTCCACGCTCTCCAGTCTTCCTCGCTCTTTCCCGTCTCGGGCGAAAAGCCTCCCAGACCCCGTCTGCACTTACGCGCTTCCTTAAAACAGGATCGCCGAAATCAACCGAACGGGCTGAGCTGCTCCTCTTCCGCTCGCCGGCCCTCGGAACGTCAGCCTGCAAACGAATCGGACCACCGAGGTCACCGGCAGAGTCTCCTTTCGGAGCTCGGCCCCCCCCCCCAAGCTTTAACGACGGTTTCCCAAGCGGGGCAAACGCAGGGCCTCCCTTCGGCCCCGGAACGGTTTTTATCGCGGGCTCCCAAGTCGCCGTTACGACACTAAGCGGCAAAGCAAGGCAAAGACAGCTGGGGTCGCAGCTTACCCACCTAGGCACGAAAATTCTTCTTTGAGGCCTCCCTCGCTGCTTTTGCCAGGTAAACACACCAAAACAAAGCTCCCGACAGGCAGCTGAGGCTTCACATGGACCTCGGGGCCCCGCTAGCAACGGCGACGCCGGAGCCGCCGGGCTACCAGGCGCTATTCCCCCCCCCCCTCCCCTCCCCTCCCCTGCCCTGCCGGCCCGCGAACCGCGGCTTATTACTCACGAGTCCGGGAAGGACGCCGCCGACCTTCCCGCGGCCGAAGGCTCCTCGTCAGGAGCGGGCAGAGAACCTTTCCGCCGGCATTCGGAGTCTCCCGGCCGCTCTCGACACCCGATAACTTGCCGAGAAAGGGCTGAGGGCGGGAGCCTGCAGTTCTTCACGGCAGCACACAGTCGTTCCCCGATGTGCCGAACGCCTAGCATTAACACAATTTAGAAATACAAAAATACCACCGCTACAGGGCGCAAAGCCAAGCTGAAATTTCGGCAGCCAAAGCAAACCTCTTCGCGCCCGACAGAACGAGCCACGTGCATCGGCGCCTACAGCTCCTCAAGGCTAGCGAGGCCTCGTGGGCGACGTTCCTCTGGCAGGCTGCGCAGCTGAACTCCCCCGTGTCGCCTAAGAGTCCGTGACGTGACGTATTCAAAGCTCAGCAGAAATTAACAATCCAAAGTTGTTTCTAAGCACAAAAGCGGATCTACTACACGAGAAGGAAGGAGTCCTAATTCCGCAAGGCTTTACCTTTTCTTCTAGCTGCCGTCTTCCTGCTGCCCCAAAGACCATTGCCAGGCAATTAACCTGGGGTCGCGCTAAATGAGCCTTCCTCTTCGTTTTACAATTCGCACGCTTGCCTCTCCCTCTCTCTCTGGCCACCTGACCGCCGTTCCCCGAAGACGGGAATTTGCCGTCTTGGAGCTCTTAAAGCACGACGCTTCACAGATGCAGAGAGTCACGCGCACGGAAACGGATGGACGCAGCGTCCTTTCCGTAACGCGTACGCACCTTCCGTTAGATGTCGCTCATCTGTTATTCCGATCGCTATTACCGGCGAACCTTCCTCACCGGGAGGAACGGGCTTTCCCTTTCGGGGCGACGGAGACGGCTCTCGCTCGGTTCCCTTTAATTTTATTACTTCGGCTCGCTTACGTTTTTCTGTCTCTTCAGCTTCAGCCGTGGCAACGAATCTAAAAATTAAATATCCTATCTTTCCTTTTCTACGTACGCGTGTACGATAACAAAACAAAATACAAACGACCGAAGCAAAACTAAGGCAGCTACGGTTAACAAGAGGCGCAGGGCAGCAACGGGTCGCTTAGTCCTCAGCGCTGCCTCCGGGAGGGAGGCCGAAAGAACGAACGTTCCGCATCAAGAGTTACCTTGGTTACCCGGGCCAGAACGCCTCCTACTGTCGCAGCTTCTGGGGAGATCGAGGGTCCGCTGCTGCATTTTTGCTTCCTCCTTTCAGCCCGCCCCTTCGGGAGTAAACGCAAAAAACCGCTCGCTCGTCCGGCTTTGCTCTTTGTCAGCATTTGCTATTGTCGGTTCCGCCTCTGTAACAAAGACAGAAAATTGCATTTCGCTTCCAACAAAACACTTCGATTTACACGCGTTCTTTTTCTCTTTCCCGTGGTTTTTTTTTTTTTCTTTCCCCCCTTTCTTTCTTTTTCCTTCTTTCCCTCAAAGGAAAGGTCTTAATACACCGCTTTGCATCGTACGTTGCGGGGTAAGCCGTTTGGAAACACTACAGGGCCGACGCCGCGCCGCAACCCTGCTCCGGGGCCCGCCTGCCCCCCCGCTCCGCTCCGCCGCGCCGCCTCCGCAGGGGCGAGCGCGTGCCCCGGCCCGCGCTGCCAACGAACTGGCGCCCTAAACGCCGCGCACGCAAAACGCAAAGTCACACCCGCGCTCCCGGCGCGGCGCCGGGTCCCAGCCCGCCCCCCCACTCGCCCCGCACCGCCGCCTCCACGCAGCGACGGCCGCAGCGGGCAGGATGCAGCCCGACGCCCCCCGAACCTATGCGTTCGCCTCACCCGGGGGCCCCACATCCTTCACTCCACGCCACCTCCGCACTCACCCGCCGCCGCCGCCGCCGAGCGAAAACGCCCTCCCTGCTCGCCGCCATCTTGCTTCCCCGCCGCCGCGCATGCGCCGCTCGCCAACGGACTGCGGCGGCAGTGACGCTTGAGCACCGCGCACGTGCCGGCTCGGACAGCGCGGGGGGGGGGAGCGAGGGGAGCGGGAGGGGCGGGGGGGAGCGAGGGGAGCGGGAGGGGCGGGGGGGAGCGAGGGGAGCGGGAGGGGAGCAGAGGGAGCCCGAGGGGCGGGGGGGAGCGAGGGGAGCCCGAGGGGCGGGGCGGAGTGCGAGGGGAGCGCGAGGGGAGCAGGGGGGCCCGAGGAGCGGGGGGGAGCACGAGGGGAGCCCGAGAAGCAGGGGGGGAGCGCGGGGGCGGGGGGGAGCGCGAGGGGACCAGGGGGAGCGCGAGGGGCGGGGCGGAGCGCGAGGGGAGCAAGGGGAGCCCGAGGAGCGGGGGGGAGCGTGAGAAGAGCCTGAGAAGCAGGGGGGAGCCCGAGAAGCGGGGGGGAGCGCGAGGGGAGCCCGAGAAGCGGGGGGGAGCGCGAGGGGAGCAGGGGGAGCCCGAGGGGCGGGGCGGAGCGCGAGGGGAGCAGGGGGAGCGCGAGGGGAGCAGGGGGAGCGCGAGGGGAGCAGGGGGAGCGGGGGGGAGCGCGAGGGGCGGGGGGGAGCGCGAGGGGCGGGGCGGAGCGCGAGGGGAGCAGGGGGAGCCCGAGGAGCGGGGGGGGAGCGCGAGGGGAGCCCGAGAAGCAGGGGGGAGCGCGGGGGTGGGGGGGAGCGCGAGGGGAGCCCGAGAAGCGGGGGGGAGCGCGAGGGGCGGGTGGAGCGGGGAATCCCGAGGGGCGGGGGGGAGCCGGGGAGCCCGAGGGGCGGGGGGGAGCACGAAGGGAGGCGAGACCCGCAATGGCATGCTCGCGCCGCGGCGCTGCAGCCGGGCGGCTCACGCGTGCGAACCGCAGCCCGCCGCGGCAGCCCGGGACTCCCAGCGAGCGCCCCGAGGCTGCCCGAGCCCGTGGCCGCTCCAAGAGCACCGGGAAGGGGCGACGAGCACGCTCCATTCGCTTACCCGTTACCGAAACGGCGGAGAGCAGCAGCAAACATGGCGACCGGCACTGAGCATGTGCGCGCCGGCTGTCTGCGCATGCGCGCCCCCCCCACCGGGTGCAGTACCGCTTTTTGGACACAGGGTGGCAGCAGTGAGCGCGGCGGAACGCTGTGCGCGTGCGCGCCCCCCCCACCGGGTGCAGTACCGCTTTTTGGACACAGGGTGGCAGCAGTGAGCACGGCGGAACCCAGTGCGCACACGAGCCCCCCCACAGGGTGCAGTACCGATTTTTGGACACAGGGTGGCAGCAGTGAGCACGGAGGAACCCAGTGCGCACGCGCGCCCCCCCACCGGGTGCAGTACCGCTTTTTGGACACAGGGTGGCAGCAGTGAGCGCGGCGGAACGCTGTGCGCACGCGCGCCCCCCCCACAGGGTGCAGTACCGATTTTTGGACACAGGGTGGCAGCAGTGAGCGCGGCGGAACGCTGTGCGCACACGAGCCCCCCCACAGGGTGCAGTACCGCTTTTTGGACACAGGGTGGCAGCAGTGAGCACGGCGGAACCCAGTGCGCACACGAGCCCCCCCCACCGGGTGCAGTACCGCTTTTTGGACACAGGGTGGCAGCAGTGAGCGCGGCGGAACGCTGTGCGCACGCGCGCCCCCCCCACAGGGTGCAGTACCGATTTTTGGACACAGGGTGGCAGCAGTGAGCACGGCGGAACCCAGTGCGCATGCGCGCCCCCCTTTATCGTGCCGTACTGCTTTTTGGACGCCCCGAGGGCAGCAGGGCGCGCGGCCGCCCCCGGCACGCGCACACCGCTGCAGAGCCCCCCCGCCCGCCCTTTGCAGACATTTCACCACCCTCGCCTCGGCTCATCTGCCCTTATTTACAGCGCCTGCTGCGAGGCGCAGCGTCGCCGCGTGTCGTGCTCGAGCCGCTGCTCCTAGAGGCTTCAGTAACAGCGCTTTCCTTTGAACATCGTTGCAAAATACTCCACAGACAAAAAAGAGTCAGAGGCTGCACTTAAAAAAACAAAACGAAAACAAAAAAACCACCCACCTACTTAACGGGACAATTTGCAAGCGTTCCAAGAAGCAGCCGTTCTTCTTTAGAACTTTCGACCTCTCGCCTTTACTGATCGTTAAACAAAATAAACAGCCCAAAGCAAGCCGCGCTATTTGCTTGACAGACTGCTCGGTTTTTATTATTAAACGGTACGAGATGCTGGCACGCGGCATGTCTTCTTCGGATTCTTGGGCTGACGTTCCTTCGGCCGCACGCACGCGGTCAAAGGCGTCTTTTTCACGTCCCGCCGTCAGGGCCTCCCCAGCAATTCCCGCAGCGACTCCCCCCTCGGGACAAACAGCTCGAGGACACGCACGGTCTTGCTAAAAGAACGGGGGGGGGGGGGGGAACAAACGCGTGCGCTGAGCGCGGCACTCGCAGACCCGATCTTCGGGTCCAAAAGAAAACTCTCTAAAGCGGACCAGGCGGGCCAAAGAGGTCCGTTCTTTGCGCCACGCTTCTTTCCTCGCACAGACGTCGGCCGCCTCTGCCCGCTCTCACGGTATCCCCTACCGGCAAGGACACGGCGAAACGTTTCGGAAACGACGGCGTTTCCCAGAAGCGTTTCCGCCGCCTTGGGAAAACGGCCGAAGGAGAGGCTCACGCGGGGCGCGTAGCTAGAAAGAACGCTCCGCACAAAGGCCTAAAATGACCAGCCCGGAGCAGGGATCCCGGGCTCTCCGGGAGCGCAGGAGTTCTCACGTCCTTACTGAGCAGAGACCGCTGCCCGTGAAACACGAGACGCCGCAGCGACGCCGATCGTTGGAGGGAAGCCTGCAATAAGAGCGAAAGAAAAGCAGACGTTGAGGACAAAGACCAAGTTACGAGCCCCTCGCGATTCAGACACGCTTCTAGATTTACCGCCTATTTCAAGGCGCGCCTTCGGCAATTCCGTCCAATTGATTTTCCCCGAAGCCCGAGACGCGGACGAAACGCCTCTCAAAGGAAGGTACGGCATAACCGCTCTGGCCTATAAACTACCGGTTTCGACGCAGGAAAAGCACAGGGAAAGCACTAGCGTTCCCCCCAAGAAACCACGTCCAAGCGGACCGATGAAGTAGGCCCCAAGTCTGAAAGCGGACCTAAAGGAGCCCGTTTGGCGGTCGCGAGCTGGAATACACCGTTCTCCTTCTCACTAACAACCTCCCGTAGAGACCGGCAGCTGTACAGCGCCTTCTACGCTACACGGAGGAGTCGGATAGCGGGCAGATGCCGCGTCCCGAATGCGCAACTAGAGATTGGAACGCACGGACGTAAACAAACGCCCGTGACGTAGCGGAGGTCTAGCGTATTCACGTTTACCGTGCGTCAGTTCTCCTCTGCGGACAGGCCGTTCCATCTTCTTTACTCGTTAGCTGACAGACGCCCTAGGAGAAAGCAAAGAAAGGAAGAAATTCAAAAGGAAATGAAACAGATCGGAGGGAGCCTCAAAGGCTTTGATCCATCCCCCCAGGCAGCCGAACCACCTTCGCAAAGGCACACCTCAAAAGACACGTCCTTCCGGGATCGCTGCACAGCCCAGCCAGAAAAGAGGAACAGAAACAAACAGAACGAGAAGGCTGCAGAGGGGGACGGAGGGCCGGAAAGGAGCCTGCTGTCCAGCGATGGTATTTTACCGCTCCTTGCGCGTTAGCAGCCCCTTTCAGATGCTTAAGCCCAAATTCTCTCAGCCCTTAACAGCTTCAGTACCCGCGGCACCTAGTTTTTCCACGCTCTCCAGTCTTCCTCGCTCTTTCCCGTCTCGGGCGAAAAGCCTCCCAGACCCCGTCTGCACTTACGCGCTTCCTTAAAACAGGATCGCCGAAATCAACCGAACGGGCTGAGCTGCTCCTCTTCCGCTCGCCGGCCCTCGGAACGTCAGCCTGCAAACGAATCGGACCACCGAGGTCACCGGCAGAGTCTCCTTTCGGAGCTCGGCCCCCCCCCCAAGCTTTAACGACGGTTTCCCAAGCGGGGCAAACGCAGGGCCTCCCTTCGGCCCCGGAACGGTTTTTATCGCGGGCTCCCAAGTCGCCGTTACGACACTAAGCGGCAAAGCAAGGCAAAGACAGCTGGGGTCGCAGCTTACCCACCTAGGCACGAAAATTCTTCTTTGAGGCCTCCCTCGCTGCTTTTGCCAGGTAAACACACCAAAACAAAGCTCCCGACAGGCAGCTGAGGCTTCACATGGACCTCGGGGCCCCGCTAGCAACGGCGACGCCGGAGCCGCCGGGCTACCAGGCGCTATTCCCCCCCCCCCCTCCCCTCCCCTCCCCTGCCCTGCCGGCCCGCGAACCGCGGCTTATTACTCACGAGTCCGGGAAGGACGCCGCCGACCTTCCCGCGGCCGAAGGCTCCTCGTCAGGAGCGGGCAGAGAACCTTTCCGCCGGCATTCGGAGTCTCCCGGCCGCTCTCGACACCCGATAACTTGCCGAGAAAGGGCTGAGGGCGGGAGCCTGCAGTTCTTCACGGCAGCACACAGTCGTTCCCCGATGTGCCGAACGCCTAGCATTAACACAATTTAGAAATACAAAAATACCACCGCTACAGGGCGCAAAGCCAAGCTGAAATTTCGGCAGCCAAAGCAAACCTCTTCGCGCCCGACAGAACGAGCCACGTGCATCGGCGCCTACAGCTCCTCAAGGCTAGCGAGGCCTCGTGGGCGACGTTCCTCTGGCAGGCTGCGCAGCTGAACTCCCCCGTGTCGCCTAAGAGTCCGTGACGTGACGTATTCAAAGCTCAGCAGAAATTAACAATCCAAAGTTGTTTCTAAGCACAAAAGCGGATCTACTACACGAGAAGGAAGGAGTCCTAATTCCGCAAGGCTTTACCTTTTCTTCGAGCTGCCGTCTTCCTGCTGCCCCAAAGACCATTGCCAGGCAATTAACCTGGGGTCGCGCTAAATGAGCCTTCCTCTTCGTTTTACAATTCGCACGCTTGCCTCTCCCTCTCTCTCTGGCCACCTGACCGCCGTTCCCCGAAGACGGGAATTTGCCGTCTTGGAGCTCTTAAAGCACGACGCTTCACAGATGCAGAGAGTCACGCGCACGGAAACGGATGGACGCAGCGTCCTTTCCGTAACGCGTACGCACCTTCCGTTAGATGTCGCTCATCTGTTATTCCGATCGCTATTACCGGCGAACCTTCCTCACCGGGAGGAACGGGCTTTCCCTTTCGGGGCGACGGAGACGGCTCTCGCTCGGTTCCCTTTAATTTTATTACTTCGGCTCGCTTACGTTTTTCTGTCTCTTCAGCTTCAGCCGTGGCAACGAATCTAAAAATTAAATATCCTATCTTTCCTTTTCTACGTACGCGTGTACGATAACAAAACAAAATACAAACGACCGAAGCAAAACTAAGGCAGCTACGGTTAACAAGAGGCGCAGGGCAGCAACGGGTCGCTTAGTCCTCAGCGCTGCCTCCGGGAGGGAGGCCGAAAGAACGAACGTTCCGCATCAAGAGTTACCTTGGTTACCCGGGCCAGAACGCCTCCTACTGTCGCAGCTTCTGGGGAGATCGAGGGTCCGCTGCTGCATTTTTGCTTCCTCCTTTCAGCCCGCCCCTTCGGGAGTAAACGCAAAAAACCGCTCGCTCGTCCGGCTTTGCTCTTTGTCAGCATTTGCTATTGTCGGTTCCGCCTCTGTAACAAAGACAGAAAATTGCATTTCGCTTCCAACAAAACACTTCGATTTACACGCGTTCTTTTTCTCTTTCCCGTGGTTTTTTTTTTTTTCTTTCCCCCCTTTCTTTCTTTTTCCTTCTTTCCCTCAAAGGAAAGGTCTTAATACACCGCTTTGCATCGTACGTTGCGGGGTAAGCCGTTTGGAAACACTACAGGGCCGACGCCGCGCCGCAACCCTGCTCCGGGGCCCGCCTGCCCCCCCGCTCCGCTCCGCCGCGCCGCCTCCGCAGGGGCGAGCGCGTGCCCCGGCCCGCGCTGCCAACGAACTGGCGCCCTAAACGCCGCGCACGCAAAACGCAAAGTCACACCCGCGCTCCCGGCGCGGCGCCGGGTCCCAGCCCGCCCCCCCACTCGCCCCGCACCGCCGCCTCCACGCAGCGACGGCCGCAGCGGGCAGGATGCAGCCCGACGCCCCCCGAACCTATGCGTTCGCCTCACCCGGGGGCCCCACATCCTTCACTCCACGCCACCTCCGCACTCACCCGCCGCCGCCGCCGCCGAGCGAAAACGCCCTCCCTGCTCGCCGCCATCTTGCTTCCCCGCCGCCGCGCATGCGCCGCTCGCCAACGGACTGCGGCGGCAGTGACGCTTGAGCACCGCGCACGTGCCGGCTCGGACAGCGTGGGGGGGGGGGAGCGAGGGGAGCGGGAGGGGCGGGGGGGAGCGAGGGGAGCGGGAGGGGAGCAGAGGGAGCCCGAGGGGCGGGGGGGAGCGAGGGGAGCCCGAGGGGCGGGGCGGAGTGCGAGGGGAGCGCGAGAGGCGGGGGGGGAGCGTGAGGGGAGCAGGGGGGCCCGAGGAGCGGGGGGGAGCACGAGGGGAGCCCGAGAAGCGGGGGGGGAGCGCGGGGGCGGGGGGGAGCGCGAGGGGACCAGGGGGAGCGCGAGGGGCGGGGCGGAGCGCGAGGGGAGCAAGGGGAGCCCGAGAGGAGCCTGAGAAGCAGGGGGGAGCCCGAGAAGCGGGGGGGAGCGCGAGGGGAGCAGGGGGAGTGCGAGGGGCGGGGCAGAGCGCGAGGGGAGCAAGGGGAGCCCGAGGAGCGGGGGGGAGCGTGAGAAGAGCCTGAGAAGCAGGGGGGAGCCCGAGAAGCGGGGGGGAGCGCGAGGGGAGCCCGAGAAGCGGGGGGGAGCGCGAGGGGAGCAGGGGGAGCCCGAGGGGCGGGGCGGAGCGCGAGGGGAGCAGGGGGAGCGCGAGGGGAGCAGGGGGAGCGCGAGGGGAGCAGGGGGAGCGCGAGGGGAGCCCGAGAAGCGGGGGGGAGCGCGAGGGGCGGGGCGGAGCGCGAGGGGAGCAGGGGGAGCCCGAGGAGCGGGGGGGGAGCGCGAGGGGAGCCCGAGAAGCAGGGGGGAGCGCGGGGGTGGGGGGGAGCGCGAGGGGAGCCCGAGAAGCGGGGGGGAGCGCGAGGGGCGGGTGGAGCGGGGAATCCCGAGGGGCGGGGGGGAGCCGGGGAGCCCGAGGGGCGGGGGGGAGCACGAAGGGAGGCGAGACCCGCAATGGCATGCTCGCGCCGCGGCGCTGCAGCCGGGCGGCTCACGCGTGCGAACCGCAGCCCGCCGCGGCAGCCCGGGACTCCCAGCGAGCGCCCCGAGGCTGCCCGAGCCCGTGGCCGCTCCAAGAGCACCGGGAAGGGGCGACGAGCACGCTCCATTCGCTTACCCGTTACCGAAACGGCGGAGAGCAGCAGCAAACATGGCGACCGGCACTGAGCATGTGCGCGCCGGCTGTCTGCGCATGCGCGCCCCCCCCACAGGGTGCAGTACCGCTTTTTGGACACAGGGTGGCAGCAGTGAGCACGGCGGAACCCAGTGCGCACGCGGGCCCCCCCCACCGGGTGCAGTACCGCTTTTTGGACACAGGGTGGCAGCAGTGAGCGCGGCGGAACGCTGTGCACACGCGCGCCCCCCCCACAGGGTGCAGTACCGATTTTTGGACACAGGGTGGCAGCAGTGAGCACGGCGGAACCCAGTGCGCATGCGCGCCCCCCTTTATCGTGCCGTACCGCTTTTTGGACGCCCCGAGGGCAGCAGGGCGCGCGGCCGCCCCCGGCACGCGCACACCGCTGCAGAGCCCCCCCCGCCCGCCCTTTGCAGACATTTCACCACCCTCGCCTCGGCTCATCTGCCCTTATTTACAGCGCCTGCTGCGAGGCGCAGCGTCGCCGCGTGTCGTGCTCGAGCCGCTGCTCCTAGAGGCTTCAGTAACAGCGCTTTCCTTTGAACATCGTTGCAAAATACTCCACAGACAAAAAAGAGTCAGAGGCTGCACTTAAAAAAACAAAACGAAAACAAAAAAACCACCCACCTACTTAACGGGACAATTTGCAAGCGTTCCAAGAAGCAGCCGTTCTTCTTTAGAACTTTCGACCTCTCGCCTTTACTGATCGTTAAACAAAATAAACAGCCCAAAGCAAGCCGCGCTATTTGCTTGACAGACTGCTCGGTTTTTATTATTAAACGGTACGAGATGCTGGCACGCGGCATGTCTTCTTCGGATTCTTGGGCTGACGTTCCTTCGGCCGCACGCACGCGGTCAAAGGCGTCTTTTTCACGTCCCGCCGTCAGGGCCTCCCCAGCAATTCCCGCAGCGACTCCCCCCTCGGGACAAACAGCTCGAGGACACGCACGGTCTTGCTAAAAGAACGGGGGGGGGGGGGGAACAAACGCGTGCGCTGAGCGCGGCACTCGCAGACCCGATCTTCGGGTCCAAAAGAAAACTCTCTAAAGCGGACCAGGCGGGCCAAAGAGGTCCCTTCTTTGCGCCACGCTTCTTTCCTCGCACAGACGTCGGCCGCCTCTGCCCGCTCTCACGGTATCCCCTACCGGCAAGGACACGGCGAAACGTTTCGGCAACGACGGCGTTTCCCAGAAGCGTTTCCGCCGCCTTGGGAAAACGGCCGAAGGAGAGGCTCACGCGGGGCGCGTAGCTAGAAAGAACGCTCCGCACAAAGGCCTAAAATGACCAGCCCGGAGCAGGGATCCCGGGCTCTCCGGGAGCGCAGGAGTTCTCACGTCCTTACTGAGCAGAGACCGCTGCCCGTGAAACACGAGACGCCGCAGCGACGCCGATCGTTGGAGGGAAGCCTGCAATAAGAGCGAAAGAAAAGCAGACGTTGAGGACAAAGACCAAGTTACGAGCCCCTCGCGATTCAGACACGCTTCTAGATTTACCGCCTATTTCAAGGCGCGCCTTCGGCAATTCCGTCCAATTGATTTTCCCCGAAGCCCGAGACGCGGACGAAACGCCTCTCAAAGGAAGGTACGGCATAACCGCTCTGGCCTATAAACTACCGGTTTCGACGCAGGAAAAGCACAGGGAAAGCACTAGCGTTCCCCCCAAGAAACCACGTCCAAGCGGACCGATGAAGTAGGCCCCAAGTCTGAAAGCGGACCTAAAGGAGCCCGTTTGGCGGTCGCGAGCTGGAATACACCGTTCTCCTTCTCACTAACAACCTCCCGTAGAGACCGGCAGCTGTACAGCGCCTTCTACGCTACACGGAGGAGTCGGATAGCGGGCAGATGCCGCGTCCCGAATGCGCAACTAGAGATTGGAACGCACGGACGTAAACAAACGCCCGTGACGTAGCGGAGGTCTAGCGTATTCACGTTTACCGTGCGTCAGTTCTCCTCTGCGGACAGGCCGTTCCATCTTCTTTACTCGTTAGCTGACAGACGCCCTAGGAGAAAGCAAAGAAAGGAAGAAATTCAAAAGGAAATGAAACAGATCGGAGGGAGCCTCAAAGGCTTTGATCCATCCCCCCAGGCAGCCGAACCACCTTCGCAAAGGCACACCTCAAAAGACACGTCCTTCCGGGATCGCTGCACAGCCCAGCCAGAAAAGAGGAACAGAAACAAACAGAACGAGAAGGCTGCAGAGGGGGACGGAGGGCCGGAAAGGAGCCTGCTGTCCAGCGATGGTATTTTACCGCTCCTTGCGCGTTAGCAGCCCCTTTCAGATGCTTAAGCCCAAATTCTCTCAGCCCTTAACAGCTTCAGTACCCGCGGCACCTAGTTTTTCCACGCTCTCCAGTCTTCCTCGCTCTTTCCCGTCTCGGGCGAAAAGCCTCCCAGACCCCGTCTGCACTTACGCGCTTCCTTAAAACAGGATCGCCGAAATCAACCGAACGGGCTGAGCTGCTCCTCTTCCGCTCGCCGGCCCTCGGAACGTCAGCCTGCAAACGAATCGGACCACCGAGGTCACCGGCAGAGTCTCCTTTCGGAGCTCGGCCCCCCCCCCCAAGCTTTAACGACGGTTTCCCAAGCGGGGCAAACGCAGGGCCTCCCTTCGGCCCCGGAACGGTTTTTATCGCGGGCTCCCAAGTCGCCGTTACGACACTAAGCGGCAAAGCAAGGCAAAGACAGCTGGGGTCGCAGCTTACCCACCTAGGCACGAAAATTCTTCTTTGAGGCCTCCCTCGCTGCTTTTGCCAGGTAAACACACCAAAACAAAGCTCCCGACAGGCAGCTGAGGCTTCACATGGACCTCGGGGCCCCGCTAGCAACGGCGACGCCGGAGCCGCCGGGCTACCAGGCGCTATTCCCCCCCCCCCTCCCCTCCCCTCCCCTGCCCTGCCGGCCCGCGAACCGCGGCTTATTACTCACGAGTCCGGGAAGGACGCCGCCGACCTTCCCGCGGCCGAAGGCTCCTCGTCAGGAGCGGGCAGAGAACCTTTCCGCCGGCATTCGGAGTCTCCCGGCCGCTCTCGACACCCGATAACTTGCCGAGAAAGGGCTGAGGGCGGGAGCCTGCAGTTCTTCACGGCAGCACACAGTCGTTCCCCGATGTGCCGAACGCCTAGCATTAACACAATTTAGAAATACAAAAATACCACCGCTACAGGGCGCAAAGCCAAGCTGAAATTTCGGCAGCCAAAGCAAACCTCTTCGCGCCCGACAGAACGAGCCACGTGCATCGGCGCCTACAGCTCCTCAAGGCTAGCGAGGCCTCGTGGGCGACGTTCCTCTGGCAGGCTGCGCAGCTGAACTCCCCCGTGTCGCCTAAGAGTCCGTGACGTGACGTATTCAAAGCTCAGCAGAAATTAACAATCCAAAGTTGTTTCTAAGCACAAAAGCGGATCTACTACACGAGAAGGAAGGAGTCCTAATTCCGCAAGGCTTTACCTTTTCTTCGAGCTGCCGTCTTCCTGCTGCCCCAAAGACCATTGCCAGGCAATTAACCTGGGGTCGCGCTAAATGAGCCTTCCTCTTCGTTTTACAATTCGCACGCTTGCCTCTCCCTCTCTCTCTGGCCACCTGACCGCCGTTCCCCGAAGACGGGAATTTGCCGTCTTGGAGCTCTTAAAGCACGACGCTTCACAGATGCAGAGAGTCACGCGCACGGAAACGGATGGACGCAGCGTCCTTTCCGTAACGCGTACGCACCTTCCGTTAGATGTCGCTCATCTGTTATTCCGATCGCTATTACCGGCGAACCTTCCTCACCGGGAGGAACGGGCTTTCCCTTTCGGGGCGACGGAGACGGCTCTCGCTCGGTTCCCTTTAATTTTATTACTTCGGCTCGCTTACGTTTTTCTGTCTCTTCAGCTTCAGCCGTGGCAACGAATCTAAAAATTAAATATCCTATCTTTCCTTTTCTACGTACGCGTGTACGATAACAAAACAAAATACAAACGACCGAAGCAAAACTAAGGCAGCTACGGTTAACAAGAGGCGCAGGGCAGCAACGGGTCGCTTAGTCCTCAGCGCTGCCTCCGGGAGGGAGGCCGAAAGAACGAACGTTCCGCATCAAGAGTTACCTTGGTTACCCGGGCCAGAACGCCTCCTACTGTCGCAGCTTCTGGGGAGATCGAGGGTCCGCTGCTGCATTTTTGCTTCCTCCTTTCAGCCCGCCCCTTCGGGAGTAAACGCAAAAAACCGCTCGCTCGTCCGGCTTTGCTCTTTGTCAGCATTTGCTATTGTCGGTTCCGCCTCTGTAACAAAGACAGAAAATTGCATTTCGCTTCCAACAAAACACTTCGATTTACACGCGTTCTTTTTCTCTTTCCCGTGGTTTTTTTTTTTTTCTTTCCCCCCTTTCTTTCTTTTTCCTTCTTTCCCTCAAAGGAAAGGTCTTAATACACCGCTTTGCATCGTACGTTACGGGGTAAGCCGTTTGGAAACACTACAGGGCCGACGCCGCGCCGCAACCCTGCTCCGGGGCCCGCCTGCCCCCCCGCTCCGCTCCGCCGCGCCGCCTCCGCAGGGGCGAGCGCGTGCCCCGGCCCGCGCTGCCAACGAACTGGCGCCCTAAACGCCGCGCACGCAAAACGCAAAGTCACACCCGCGCTCCCGGCGCGGCGCCGGGTCCCAGCCCGCCCCCCCACTCGCCCCGCACCGCCGCCTCCACGCAGCGACGGCCGCAGCGGGCAGGATGCAGCCCGACGCCCCCCGAACCTATGCGTTCGCCTCACCCGGGGGCCCCACATCCTTCACTCCACGCCACCTCCGCACTCACCCGCCGCCGCCGCCGCCGAGCGAAAACGCCCTCCCTGCTCGCCGCCATCTTGCTTCCCCGCCGCCGCGCATGCGCCGCTCGCCAACGGACTGCGGCGGCAGTGACGCTTGAGCACCGCGCACGTGCCGGCTCGGACAGCGCGGGGGGGGGGAGCGAGGGGAGCGGGAGGGGCGGGGGGGAGCGAGGGGAGCGGGAGGGGAGCAGAGGGAGCCCGAGGGGCGGGGGGGAGCGAGGGGAGCCCGAGGGGCGGGGCGGAGTGCGAGGGGAGCGCGAGAGGCGGGGGGGGAGCGTGAGGGGAGCAGGGGGGCCCGAGGAGCGGGGGGGAGCACGAGGGGAGCCCGAGAAGCGGGGGGGGAGCGCGGGGGCGGGGGGGAGCGCGAGGGGACCAGGGGGAGCGCGAGGGGCGGGGCGGAGCGCGAGGGGAGCAAGGGGAGCCCGAGAGGAGCCTGAGAAGCAGGGGGGAGCCCGAGAAGCGGGGGGGAGCGCGAGGGGAGCAGGGGGAGTGCGAGGAGCGGGGGGGAGCGTGAGAAGAGCCTGAGAAGCAGGGGGGAGCCCGAGAAGCGGGGGGGAGCGCGAGGGGAGCCCGAGAAGCGGGGGGGAGCGCGAGGGGAGCAGGGGGAGCCCGAGGGGCGGGGCGGAGCGCGAGGGGAGCAGGGGGAGCGCGAGGGGAGCAGGGGGAGCGCGAGGGGAGCAGGGGGAGCGGGGGGGAGCGCGAGGGGAGCAGGGGGAGCCCGAGGAGCGGGGGGGGAGCGCGAGGGGAGCCCGAGAAGCAGGGGGGAGCGCGGGGGTGGGGGGGAGCGCGAGGGGAGCCCGAGAAGCGGGGGGGAGCGCGAGGGGCGGGTGGAGCGGGGAATCCCGAGGGGCGGGGGGGAGCCGGGGAGCCCGAGGGGCGGGGGGGAGCACGAAGGGAGGCGAGACCCGCAATGGCATGCTCGCGCCGCGGCGCTGCAGCCGGGCGGCTCACGCGTGCGAACCGCAGCCCGCCGCGGCAGCCCGGGACTCCCAGCGAGCGCCCCGAGGCTGCCCGAGCCCGTGGCCGCTCCAAGAGCACCGGGAAGGGGCGACGAGCACGCTCCATTCGCTTACCCGTTACCGAAACGGCGGAGAGCAGCAGCAAACATGGCGACCGGCACTGAGCATGTGCGCGCCGGCTGTCTGCGCATGCGCGCCCCCCACCGGGTGCAGTACCGCTTTTTGGACACAGGGTGGCAGCAGTGAGCGCGGCGGAACGCTGTGCGCGTGCGCGCCCCCCCCACAGGGTGCAGTACCGATTTTTGGACACAGGGTGGCAGCAGTGAGCACGGAGGAACCCAGTGCGCACGCGCGCCCCCCCCACCGGGTGCAGTACCGCTTTTTGGACACAGGGTGGCAGCAGTGAGCGCGGCGGAACGCTGTGCGCGTGCGCGCCCCCCCCACCGGGTGCAGTACCGCTTTTTGGACACAGGGTGGCAGCAGTGAGCACGGCGGAACCCAGTGCGCACACGAGCCCCCCCACAGGGTGCAGTACCGATTTTTGGACACAGGGTGGCAGCAGTGAGCACGGCGGAACCCAGTGCGCATGCGCGCCCCCCTTTATCGTGCCGTACCGCTTTTTGGACGCCCCGAGGGCAGCAGGGCGCGCGGCCGCCCCCGGCACGCGCACACCGCTGCAGAGCCCCCCCGCCCGCCCTTTGCAGACATTTCACCACCCTCGCCTCGGCTCATCTGCCCTTATTTACAGCGCCTGCTGCGAGGCGCAGCGTCGCCGCGTGTCGTGCTCGAGCCGCTGCTCCTAGAGGCTTCAGTAACAGCGCTTTCCTTTGAACATCGTTGCAAAATACTCCACAGACAAAAAAGAGTCAGAGGCTGCACTTAAAAAAACAAAACGAAAACAAAAAAACCACCCACCTACTTAACGGGACAATTTGCAAGCGTTCCAAGAAGCAGCCGTTCTTCTTTAGAACTTTCGACCTCTCGCCTTTACTGATCGTTAAACAAAATAAACAGCCCAAAGCAAGCCGCGCTATTTGCTTGACAGACTGCTCGGTTTTTATTATTAAACGGTACGAGATGCTGGCACGCGGCATGTCTTCTTCGGATTCTTGGGCTGACGTTCCTTCGGCCGCACGCACGCGGTCAAAGGCGTCTTTTTCACGTCCCGCCGTCAGGGCCTCCCCAGCAATTCCCGCAGCGACTCCCCCCTCGGGACAAACAGCTCGAGGACACGCACGGTCTTGCTAAAAGAACGGGGGGGGGGGGGGAACAAACGCGTGCGCTGAGCGCGGCACTCGCAGACCCGATCTTCGGGTCCAAAAGAAAACTCTCTAAAGCGGACCAGGCGGGCCAAAGAGGTCCCTTCTTTGCGCCACGCTTCTTTCCTCGCACAGACGTCGGCCGCCTCTGCCCGCTCTCACGGTATCCCCTACCGGCAAGGACACGGCGAAACGTTTCGGAAACGACGGCGTTTCCCAGAAGCGTTTCCGCCGCCTTGGGAAAACGGCCGAAGGAGAGGCTCACGCGGGGCGCGTAGCTAGAAAGAACGCTCCGCACAAAGGCCTAAAATGACCAGCCCGGAGCAGGGATCCCGGGCTCTCCGGGAGCGCAGGAGTTCTCACGTCCTTACTGAGCAGAGACCGCTGCCCGTGAAACACGAGACGCCGCAGCGACGCCGATCGTTGGAGGGAAGCCTGCAATAAGAGCGAAAGAAAAGCAGACGTTGAGGACAAAGACCAAGTTACGAGCCCCTCGCGATTCAGACACGCTTCTAGATTTACCGCCTATTTCAAGGCGCGCCTTCGGCAATTCCGTCCAATTGATTTTCCCCGAAGCCCGAGACGCGGACGAAACGCCTCTCAAAGGAAGGTACGGCATAACCGCTCTGGCCTATAAACTACCGGTTTCGACGCAGGAAAAGCACAGGGAAAGCACTAGCGTTCCCCCCAAGAAACCACGTCCAAGCGGACCGATGAAGTAGGCCCCAAGTCTGAAAGCGGACCTAAAGGAGCCCGTTTGGCGGTCGCGAGCTGGAATACACCGTTCTCCTTCTCACTAACAACCTCCCGTAGAGACCGGCAGCTGTACAGCGCCTTCTACGCTACACGGAGGAGTCGGATAGCGGGCAGATGCCGCGTCCCGAATGCGCAACTAGAGATTGGAACGCACGGACGTAAACAAACGCCCGTGACGTAGCGGAGGTCTAGCGTATTCACGTTTACCGTGCGTCAGTTCTCCTCTGCGGACAGGCCGTTCCATCTTCTTTACTCGTTAGCTGACAGACGCCCTAGGAGAAAGCAAAGAAAGGAAGAAATTCAAAAGGAAATGAAACAGATCGGAGGGAGCCTCAAAGGCTTTGATCCATCCCCCCAGGCAGCCGAACCACCTTCGCAAAGGCACACCTCAAAAGACACGTCCTTCCGGGATCGCTGCACAGCCCAGCCAGAAAAGAGGAACAGAAACAAACAGAACGAGAAGGCTGCAGAGGGGGACGGAGGGCCGGAAAGGAGCCTGCTGTCCAGCGATGGTATTTTACCGCTCCTTGCGCGTTAGCAGCCCCTTTCAGATGCTTAAGCCCAAATTCTCTCAGCCCTTAACAGCTTCAGTACCCGCGGCACCTAGTTTTTCCACGCTCTCCAGTCTTCCTCGCTCTTTCCCGTCTCGGGCGAAAAGCCTCCCAGACCCCGTCTGCACTTACGCGCTTCCTTAAAACAGGATCGCCGAAATCAACCGAACGGGCTGAGCTGCTCCTCTTCCGCTCGCCGGCCCTCGGAACGTCAGCCTGCAAACGAATCGGACCACCGAGGTCACCGGCAGAGTCTCCTTTCGGAGCTCGGCCCCCCCCCCCCAAGCTTTAACGACGGTTTCCCAAGCGGGGCAAACGCAGGGCCTCCCTTCGGCCCCGGAACGGTTTTTATCGCGGGCTCCCAAGTCGCCGTTACGACACTAAGCGGCAAAGCAAGGCA
This sequence comes from Apteryx mantelli, assembly GCF_036417845.1. Lineage (NCBI taxonomy): Eukaryota > Metazoa > Chordata > Aves > Apterygiformes > Apterygidae > Apteryx > Apteryx mantelli. Next base: position 198,173 of record NW_027118485.1, on the reverse strand, counting down.
AAGACAGCTGGGGTCGCAGCTTACCCACCTAGGCACGAAAATTCTTCTTTGAGGCCTCCCTCGCTGCTTTTGCCAGGTAAACACACCAAAACAAAGCTCCCGACAGGCAGCTGAGGCTTCACATGGACCTCGGGGCCCCGCTAGCAACGGCGACGCCGGAGCCGCCGGGCTACCAGGCGCTATTCCCCCCCCCCCTCCCCTCCCCTCCCCTGCCCTGCCGGCCCGCGAACCGCGGCTTATTACTCACGAGTCCGGGAAGGACGCCGCCGACCTTCCCGCGGCCGAAGGCTCCTCGTCAGGAGCGGGCAGAGAACCTTTCCGCCGGCATTCGGAGTCTCCCGGCCGCTCTCGACACCCGATAACTTGCCGAGAAAGGGCTGAGGGCGGGAGCCTGCAGTTCTTCACGGCAGCACACAGTCGTTCCCCGATGTGCCGAACGCCTAGCATTAACACAATTTAGAAATACAAAAATACCACCGCTACAGGGCGCAAAGCCAAGCTGAAATTTCGGCAGCCAAAGCAAACCTCTTCGCGCCCGACAGAACGAGCCACGTGCATCGGCGCCTACAGCTCCTCAAGGCTAGCGAGGCCTCGTGGGCGACGTTCCTCTGGCAGGCTGCGCAGCTGAACTCCCCCGTGTCGCCTAAGAGTCCGTGACGTGACGTATTCAAAGCTCAGCAGAAATTAACAATCCAAAGTTGTTTCTAAGCACAAAAGCGGATCTACTACACGAGAAGGAAGGAGTCCTAATTCCGCAAGGCTTTACCTTTTCTTCTAGCTGCCGTCTTCCTGCTGCCCCAAAGACCATTGCCAGGCAATTAACCTGGGGTCGCGCTAAATGAGCCTTCCTCTTCGTTTTACAATTCGCACGCTTGCCTCTCCCTCTCTCTCTGGCCACCTGACCGCCGTTCCCCGAAGACGGGAATTTGCCGTCTTGGAGCTCTTAAAGCACGACGCTTCACAGATGCAGAGAGTCACGCGCACGGAAACGGATGGACGCAGCGTCCTTTCCGTAACGCGTACGCACCTTCCGTTAGATGTCGCTCATCTGTTATTCCGATCGCTATTACCGGCGAACCTTCCTCACCGGGAGGAACGGGCTTTCCCTTTCGGGGCGACGGAGACGGCTCTCGCTCGGTTCCCTTTAATTTTATTACTTCGGCTCGCTTACGTTTCTCTGTCTCTTCAGCTTCAGCCGTGGCAACGAATCTAAAAATTAAATATCCTATCTTTCCTTTTCTACGTACGCGTGTACGATAACAAAACAAAATACAAACGACCGAAGCAAAACTAAGGCAGCTACGGTTAACAAGAGGCGCAGGGCAGCAACGGGTCGCTTAGTCCTCAGCGCTGCCTCCGGGAGGGAGGCCGAAAGAACGAACGTTCCGCATCAAGAGTTACCTTGGTTACCCGGGCCAGAACGCCTCCTACTGTCGCAGCTTCTGGGGAGATCGAGGGTCCGCTGCTGCATTTTTGCTTCCTCCTTTCAGCCCGCCCCTTCGGGAGTAAACGCAAAAAACCGCTCGCTCGTCCGGCTTTGCTCTTTGTCAGCATTTGCTATTGTCGGTTCCGCCTCTGTAACAAAGACAGAAAATTGCATTTCGCTTCCAACAAAACACTTCGATTTACACGCGTTCTTTTTCTCTTTCCCGTGGTTTTTTTTTTTTTCTTTCCCCCTTTCTTTCTTTTTCCTTCTTTCCCTCAAAGGAAAGGTCTTAATACACCGCTTTGCATCGTACGTTACGGGGTAAGCCGTTTGGAAACACTACAGGGCCGACGCCGCGCCGCAACCCTGCTCCGGGGCCCGCCTGCCCCCCCGCTCCGCTCCGCCGCGCCGCCTCCGCAGGGGCGAGCGCGTGCCCCGGCCCGCGCTGCCAACGAACTGGCGCCCTAAACGCCGCGCACGCAAAACGCAAAGTCACACCCGCGCTCCCGGCGCGGCGCCGGGTCCCAGCCCGCCCCCCCACTCGCCCCGCACCGCCGCCTCCACGCAGCGACGGCCGCAGCGGGCAGGATGCAGCCCGACGCCCCCCGAACCTATGCGTTCGCCTCACCCGGGGGCCCCACATCCTTCACTCCACGCCACCTCCGCACTCACCCGCCGCCGCCGCCGCCGAGCGAAAACGCCCTCCCTGCTCGCCGCCATCTTGCTTCCCCGCCGCCGCGCATGCGCCGCTCGCCAACGGACTGCGGCGGCAGTGACGCTTGAGCACCGCGCACGTGCCGGCTCGGACAGCGCGGGGGGGGGGAGCGAGGGGAGCGGGAGGGGCGGGGGGAGCGAGGGGAGCGGGAGGGGAGCAGAGGGAGCCCGAGGGGCGGGGGGGAGCGAGGGGAGCCCGAGGGGCGGGGCGGAGTGCGAGGGGAGCGCGAGAGGCGGGGCGGAGTGCGAGGGGAGCGCGAGAGGCGGGGGGGGAGCGTGAGGGGAGCAGGGGGGCCCGAGGAGCGGGGGGGAGCACGAGGGGAGCCCGAGAAGCGGGGGGGGAGCGCGGGGGCGGGGGGGAGCGCGAGGGGACCAGGGGGAGCGCGAGGGGCGGGGCGGAGCGCGAGGGGAGCAAGGGGAGCCCGAGAGGAGCCTGAGAAGCAGGGGGGAGCCCGAGAAGCGGGGGGGAGCGCGAGGGGAGCAGGGGGAGTGCGAGGGGCGGGGCAGAGCGCGAGGGGAGCAAGGGGAGCCCGAGGAGCGGGGGGGAGCGTGAGAAGAGCCTGAGAAGCAGGGGGGAGCCCGAGAAGCGGGGGGGAGCGCGAGGGGAGCCCGAGAAGCGGGGGGGAGCGCGAGGGGAGCAGGGGGAGCCCGAGGGGCGGGGCGGAGCGCGAGGGGAGCAGGGGGAGCGCGAGGGGAGCAGGGGGAGCGCGAGGGGAGCCCGAGAAGCGGGGGGGAGCGCGAGGGGCGGGGCGGAGCGCGAGGGGAGCAGGGGGAGCCCGAGGAGCGGGGGGGGAGCGCGAGGGGAGCCCGAGAAGCAGGGGGGAGCGCGGGGGTGGGGGGGAGCGCGAGGGGAGCCCGAGAAGCGGGGGGGAGCGCGAGGGGCGGGTGGAGCGGGGAATCCCGAGGGGCGGGGGGGAGCCGGGGAGCCCGAGGGGCGGGGGGGAGCACGAAGGGAGGCGAGACCCGCAATGGCATGCTCGCGCCGCGGCGCTGCAGCCGGGCGGCTCACGCGTGCGAACCGCAGCCCGCCGCGGCAGCCCGGGACTCCCAGCGAGCGCCCCGAGGCTGCCCGAGCCCGTGGCCGCTCCAAGAGCACCGGGAAGGGGCGACGAGCACGCTCCATTCGCTTACCCGTTACCGAAACGGCGGAGAGCAGCAGCAAACATGGCGACCGGCACTGAGCATGTGCGCGCCGGCTGTCTGCGCATGCGCGCCCCCCCCACCGGGTGCAGTACCGCTTTTTGGACACAGGGTGGCAGCAGTGAGCGCGGCGGAACGCTGTGCGCGTGCGCGCCCCCCCCACCGGGTGCAGTACCGCTTTTTGGACACAGGGTGGCAGCAGTGAGCACGGCGGAACCCAGTGCGCACACGAGCCCCCCCACAGGGTGCAGTACCGATTTTTGGACACAGGGTGGCAGCAGTGAGCACGGAGGAACCCAGTGCGCACGCGCGCCCCCCCACCGGGTGCAGTACCGCTTTTTGGACACAGGGTGGCAGCAGTGAGCGCGGCGGAACGCTGTGCGCACGCGCGCCCCCCCCACAGGGTGCAGTACCGATTTTTGGACACAGGGTGGCAGCAGTGAGCACGGCGGAACCCAGTGCGCATGCGCGCCCCCCTTTATCGTGCCGTACCGCTTTTTGGACGCCCCGAGGGCAGCAGGGCGCGCGGCCGCCCCCGGCACGCGCACACCGCTGCAGAGCCCCCCCGCCCGCCCTTTGCAGACATTTCACCACCCTCGCCTCGGCTCATCTGCCCTTATTTACAGCGCCTGCTGCGAGGCGCAGCGTTGCCGCGTGTCGTGCTCGAGCCGCTGCTCCTAGAGGCTTCAGTAACAGCGCTTTCCTTTGAACATCGTTGCAAAATACTCCACAGACAAAAAAGAGTCAGAGGCTGCACTTAAAAAAACAAAACGAAAACAAAAAAACCACCCACCTACTTAACGGGACAATTTGCAAGCGTTCCAAGAAGCAGCCGTTCTTCTTTAGAACTTTCGACCTCTCGCCTTTACTGATCGTTAAACAAAATAAACAGCCCAAAGCAAGCCGCGCTATTTGCTTGACAGACTGCTCGGTTTTTATTATTAAACGGTACGAGATGCTGGCACGCGGCATGTCTTCTTCGGATTCTTGGGCTGACGTTCCTTCGGCCGCACGCACGCGGTCAAAGGCGTCTTTTTCACGTCCCGCCGTCAGGGCCTCCCCAGCAATTCCCGCAGCGACTCCCCCCTCGGGACAAACAGCTCGAGGACACGCACGGTCTTGCTAAAAGAACGGGGGGGGGGGGGAACAAACGCGTGCGCTGAGCGCGGCACTCGCAGACCCGATCTTCGGGTCCAAAAGAAAACTCTCTAAAGCGGACCAGGCGGGCCAAAGAGGTCCCTTCTTTGCGCCACGCTTCTTTCCTCGCACAGACGTCGGCCGCCTCTGCCCGCTCTCACGGTATCCCCTACCGGCAAGGACACGGCGAAACGTTTCGGCAACGACGGCGTTTCCCAGAAGCGTTTCCGCCGCCTTGGGAAAACGGCCGAAGGAGAGGCTCACGCGGGGCGCGTAGCTAGAAAGAACGCTCCGCACAAAGGCCTAAAATGACCAGCCCGGAGCAGGGATCCCGGGCTCTCCGGGAGCGCAGGAGTTCTCACGTCCTTACTGAGCAGAGACCGCTGCCCGTGAAACACGAGACGCCGCAGCGACGCCGATCGTTGGAGGGAAGCCTGCAATAAGAGCGAAAGAAAAGCAGACGTTGAGGACAAAGACCAAGTTACGAGCCCCTCGCGATTCAGACACGCTTCTAGATTTACCGCCTATTTCAAGGCGCGCCTTCGGCAATTCCGTCCAATTGATTTTCCCCGAAGCCCGAGACGCGGACGAAACGCCTCTCAAAGGAAGGTACGGCATAACCGCTCTGGCCTATAAACTACCGGTTTCGACGCAGGAAAAGCACAGGGAAAGCACTAGCGTTCCCCCCAAGAAACCACGTCCAAGCGGACCGATGAAGTAGGCCCCAAGTCTGAAAGCGGACCTAAAGGAGCCCGTTTGGCGGTCGCGAGCTGGAATACACCGTTCTCCTTCTCACTAACAACCTCCGTAGAGACCGGCAGCTGTACAGCGCCTTCTACGCTACACGGAGGAGTCGGATAGCGGGCAGATGCCGCGTCCCGAATGCGCAACTAGAGATTGGAACGCACGGACGTAAACAAACGCCCGTGACGTAGCGGAGGTCTAGCGTATTCACGTTTACCGTGCGTCAGTTCTCCTCTGCGGACAGGCCGTTCCATCTTCTTTACTCGTTAGCTGACAGACGCCCTAGGAGAAAGCAAAGAAAGGAAGAAATTCAAAAGGAAATGAAACAGATCGGAGGGAGCCTCAAAGGCTTTGATCCATCCCCCAGGCAGCCGAACCACCTTCGCAAAGGCACACCTCAAAAGACACGTCCTTCCGGGATCGCTGCACAGCCCAGCCAGAAAAGAGGAACAGAAACAAACAGAACGAGAAGGCTGCAGAGGGGGACGGAGGGCCGGAAAGGAGCCTGCTGTCCAGCGATGGTATTTTACCGCTCCTTGCGCGTTAGCAGCCCCTTTCAGATGCTTAAGCCCAAATTCTCTCAGCCCTTAACAGCTTCAGTACCCGCGGCACCTAGTTTTTCCACGCTCTCCAGTCTTCCTCGCTCTTTCCCGTCTCGGGCGAAAAGCCTCCCAGACCCCGTCTGCACTTACGCGCTTCCTTAAAACAGGATCGCCGAAATCAACCGAACGGGCTGAGCTGCTCCTCTTCCGCTCGCCGGCCCTCGGAACGTCAGCCTGCAAACGAATCGGACCACCGAGGTCACCGGCAGAGTCTCCTTTCGGAGCTCGGCCCCCCCCCCCAAGCTTTAACGACGGTTTCCCAAGCGGGGCAAACGCAGGGCCTCCCTTCGGCCCCGGAACGGTTTTTATCGCGGGCTCCCAAGTCGCCGTTACGACACTAAGCGGCAAAGCAAGGCAAAGACAGCTGGGGTCGCAGCTTACCCACCTAGGCACGAAAATTCTTCTTTGAGGCCTCCCTCGCTGCTTTTGCCAGGTAAACACACCAAAACAAAGCTCCCGACAGGCAGCTGAGGCTTCACATGGACCTCGGGGCCCCGCTAGCAACGGCGACGCCGGAGCCGCCGGGCTACCAGGCGCTATTCCCCCCCCCCCCTCCCCTCCCCTCCCCTGCCCTGCCGGCCCGCGAACCGCGGCTTATTACTCACGAGTCCGGGAAGGACGCCGCCGACCTTCCCGCGGCCGAAGGCTCCTCGTCAGGAGCGGGCAGAGAACCTTTCCGCCGGCATTCGGAGTCTCCCGGCCGCTCTCGACACCCGATAACTTGCCGAGAAAGGGCTGAGGGCGGGAGCCTGCAGTTCTTCACGGCAGCACACAGTCGTTCCCCGATGTGCCGAACGCCTAGCATTAACACAATTTAGAAATACAAAAATACCACCGCTACAGGGCGCAAAGCCAAGCTGAAATTTCGGCAGCCAAAGCAAACCTCTTCGCGCCCGACAGAACGAGCCACGTGCATCGGCGCCTACAGCTCCTCAAGGCTAGCGAGGCCTCGTGGGCGACGTTCCTCTGGCAGGCTGCGCAGCTGAACTCCCCCGTGTCGCCTAAGAGTCCGTGACGTGACGTATTCAAAGCTCAGCAGAAATTAACAATCCAAAGTTGTTTCTAAGCACAAAAGCGGATCTACTACACGAGAAGGAAGGAGTCCTAATTCCGCAAGGCTTTACCTTTTCTTCTAGCTGCCGTCTTCCTGCTGCCCCAAAGACCATTGCCAGGCAATTAACCTGGGGTCGCGCTAAATGAGCCTTCCTCTTCGTTTTACAATTCGCACGCTTGCCTCTCCCTCTCTCTCTGGCCACCTGACCGCCGTTCCCCGAAGACGGGAATTTGCCGTCTTGGAGCTCTTAAAGCACGACGCTTCACAGATGCAGAGAGTCACGCGCACGGAAACGGATGGACGCAGCGTCCTTTCCGTAACGCGTACGCACCTTCCGTTAGATGTCGCTCATCTGTTATTCCGATCGCTATTACCGGCGAACCTTCCTCACCGGGAGGAACGGGCTTTCCCTTTCGGGGCGACGGAGACGGCTCTCGCTCGGTTCCCTTTAATTTTATTACTTCGGCTCGCTTACGTTTTTCTGTCTCTTCAGCTTCAGCCGTGGCAACGAATCTAAAAATTAAATATCCTATCTTTCCTTTTCTACGTACGCGTGTACGATAACAAAACAAAATACAAACGACCGAAGCAAAACTAAGGCAGCTACGGTTAACAAGAGGCGCAGGGCAGCAACGGGTCGCTTAGTCCTCAGCGCTGCCTCCGGGAGGGAGGCCGAAAGAACGAACGTTCCGCATCAAGAGTTACCTTGGTTACCCGGGCCAGAACGCCTCCTACTGTCGCAGCTTCTGGGGAGATCGAGGGTCCGCTGCTGCATTTTTGCTTCCTCCTTTCAGCCCGCCCCTTCGGGAGTAAACGCAAAAAACCGCTCGCTCGTCCGGCTTTGCTCTTTGTCAGCATTTGCTATTGTCGGTTCCGCCTCTGTAACAAAGACAGAAAATTGCATTTCGCTTCCAACAAAACACTTCGATTTACACGCGTTCTTTTTCTCTTTCCCGTGGTTTTTTTTTTTTTTCTTTCCCCCCTTTCTTTCTTTTTCCTTCTTTCCCTCAAAGGAAAGGTCTTAATACACCGCTTTGCATCGTACGTTACGGGGTAAGCCGTTTGGAAACACTACAGGGCCGACGCCGCGCCGCAACCCTGCTCCGGGGCCCGCCTGCCCCCCCGCTCCGCTCCGCCGCGCCGCCTCCGCAGGGGCGAGCGCGTGCCCCGGCCCGCGCTGCCAACGAACTGGCGCCCTAAACGCCGCGCACGCAAAACGCAAAGTCACACCCGCGCTCCCGGCGCGGCGCCGGGTCCCAGCCCGCCCCCCCACTCGCCCCGCACCGCCGCCTCCACGCAGCGACGGCCGCAGCGGGCAGGATGCAGCCCGACGCCCCCCGAACCTATGCGTTCGCCTCACCCGGGGGCCCCACATCCTTCACTCCACGCCACCTCCGCACTCACCCGCCGCCGCCGCCGCCGAGCGAAAACGCCCTCCCTGCTCGCCGCCATCTTGCTTCCCCGCCGCCGCGCATGCGCCGCTCGCCAACGGACTGCGGCGGCAGTGACGCTTGAGCACCGCGCACGTGCCGGCTCGGACAGCGCGGGGGGGGGGAGCGAGGGGAGCGGGAGGGGCGGGGGGGAGCGAGGGGAGCGGGAGGGGAGCAGAGGGAGCCCGAGGGGCGGGGGGGAGCGAGGGGAGCCCGAGGGGCGGGGCGGAGTGCGAGGGGAGCGCGAGAGGCGGGGGGGGAGCGTGAGGGGAGCAGGGGGGCCCGAGGAGCGGGGGGGAGCACGAGGGGAGCCCGAGAAGCGGGGGGGGAGCGCGGGGGCGGGGGGGAGCGCGAGGGGACCAGGGGGAGCGCGAGGGGCGGGGCGGAGCGCGAGGGGAGCAAGGGGAGCCCGAGAGGAGCCTGAGAAGCAGGGGGGAGCCCGAGAAGCGGGGGGGAGCGCGAGGGGAGCCCGAGAAGCGGGGGGGAGCGCGAGGGGAGCAGGGGGAGCCCGAGGGGCGGGGCGGAGCGCGAGGGGAGCAGGGGGAGCGCGAGGGGAGCAGGGGGAGCGCGAGGGGAGCAGGGGGAGCGCGAGGGGAGCCCGAGAAGCGGGGGGGAGCGCGAGGGGCGGGGCGGAGCGCGAGGGGAGCAGGGGGAGCCCGAGGAGCGGGGGGGGAGCGCGAGGGGAGCCCGAGAAGCAGGGGGGAGCGCGGGGGTGGGGGGGAGCGCGAGGGGAGCCCGAGAAGCGGGGGGGAGCGCGAGGGGCGGGTGGAGCGGGGAATCCCGAGGGGCGGGGGGGAGCCGGGGAGCCCGAGGGGCGGGGGGGAGCACGAAGGGAGGCGAGACCCGCAATGGCATGCTCGCGCCGCGGCGCTGCAGCCGGGCGGCTCACGCGTGCGAACCGCAGCCCGCCGCGGCAGCCCGGGACTCCCAGCGAGCGCCCCGAGGCTGCCCGAGCCCGTGGCCGCTCCAAGAGCACCGGGAAGGGGCGACGAGCACGCTCCATTCGCTTACCCGTTACCGAAACGGCGGAGAGCAGCAGCAAACATGGCGACCGGCACTGAGCATGTGCGCGCCGGCTGTCTGCGCATGCGCGCCCCCCCCACCGGGTGCAGTACCGCTTTTTGGACACAGGGTGGCAGCAGTGAGCGCGGCGGAACGCTGTGCGCGTGCGCGCCCCCCCCACCGGGTGCAGTACCGCTTTTTGGACACAGGGTGGCAGCAGTGAGCACGGAGGAACCCAGTGCGCACGCGCGCCCCCCCACCGGGTGCAGTACCGCTTTTTGGACACAGGGTGGCAGCAGTGAGCACGGAGGAACCCAGTGCGCACGCGCGCCCCCCCACCGGGTGCAGTACCGCTTTTTGGACACAGGGTGGCAGCAGTGAGCGCGGCGGAACGCTGTGCGCACGCGCGCCCCCCCCACAGGGTGCAGTACCGATTTTTGGACACAGGGTGGCAGCAGTGAGCACGGCGGAACCCAGTGCGCATGCGCGCCCCCCTTTATCGTGCCGTACCGCTTTTTGGACGCCCCGAGGGCAGCAGGGCGCGCGGCCGCCCCCGGCACGCGCACACCGCTGCAGAGCCCCCCCGCCCGCCCTTTGCAGACATTTCACCACCCTCGCCTCGGCTCATCTGCCCTTATTTACAGCGCCTGCTGCGAGGCGCAGCGTCGCCGCGTGTCGTGCTCGAGCCGCTGCTCCTAGAGGCTTCAGTAACAGCGCTTTCCTTTGAACATCGTTGCAAAATACTCCACAGACAAAAAAGAGTCAGAGGCTGCACTTAAAAAAACAAAACGAAAACAAAAAAACCACCCACCTACTTAACGGGACAATTTGCAAGCGTTCCAAGAAGCAGCCGTTCTTCTTTAGAACTTTCGACCTCTCGCCTTTACTGATCGTTAAACAAAATAAACAGCCCAAAGCAAGCCGCGCTATTTGCTTGACAGACTGCTCGGTTTTTATTATTAAACGGTACGAGATGCTGGCACGCGGCATGTCTTCTTCGGATTCTTGGGCTGACGTTCCTTCGGCCGCACGCACGCGGTCAAAGGCGTCTTTTTCACGTCCCGCCGTCAGGGCCTCCCCAGCAATTCCCGCAGCGACTCCCCCCTCGGGACAAACAGCTCGAGGACACGCACGGTCTTGCTAAAAGAACGGGGGGGGGGGGGGGGAACAAACGCGTGCGCTGAGCGCGGCACTCGCAGACCCGATCTTCGGGTCCAAAAGAAAACTCTCTAAAGCGGACCAGGCGGGCCAAAGAGGTCCCTTCTTTGCGCCACGCTTCTTTCCTCGCACAGACGTCGGCCGCCTCTGCCCGCTCTCACGGTATCCCCTACCGGCAAGGACACGGCGAAACGTTTCGGAAACGACGGCGTTTCCCAGAAGCGTTTCCGCCGCCTTGGGAAAACGGCCGAAGGAGAGGCTCACGCGGGGCGCGTAGCTAGAAAGAACGCTCCGCACAAAGGCCTAAAATGACCAGCCCGGAGCAGGGATCCCGGGCTCTCCGGGAGCGCAGGAGTTCTCACGTCCTTACTGAGCAGAGACCGCTGCCCGTGAAACACGAGACGCCGCAGCGACGCCGATCGTTGGAGGGAAGCCTGCAATAAGAGCGAAAGAAAAGCAGACGTTGAGGACAAAGACCAAGTTACGAGCCCCTCGCGATTCAGACACGCTTCTAGATTTACCGCCTATTTCAAGGCGCGCCTTCGGCAATTCCGTCCAATTGATTTTCCCCGAAGCCCGAGACGCGGACGAAACGCCTCTCAAAGGAAGGTACGGCATAACCGCTCTGGCCTATAAACTACCGGTTTCGACGCAGGAAAAGCACAGGGAAAGCACTAGCGTTCCCCCCAAGAAACCACGTCCAAGCGGACCGATGAAGTAGGCCCCAAGTCTGAAAGCGGACCTAAAGGAGCCCGTTTGGCGGTCGCGAGCTGGAATACACCGTTCTCCTTCTCACTAACAACCTCCCGTAGAGACCGGCAGCTGTACAGCGCCTTCTACGCTACACGGAGGAGTCGGATAGCGGGCAGATGCCGCGTCCCGAATGCGCAACTAGAGATTGGAACGCACGGACGTAAACAAACGCCCGTGACGTAGCGGAGGTCTAGCGTATTCACGTTTACCGTGCGTCAGTTCTCCTCTGCGGACAGGCCGTTCCATCTTCTTTACTCGTTAGCTGACAGACGCCCTAGGAGAAAGCAAAGAAAGGAAGAAATTCAAAAGGAAATGAAACAGATCGGAGGGAGCCTCAAAGGCTTTGATCCATCCCCCCAGGCAGCCGAACCACCTTCGCAAAGGCACACCTCAAAAGACACGTCCTTCCGGGATCGCTGCACAGCCCAGCCAGAAAAGAGGAACAGAAACAAACAGAACGAGAAGGCTGCAGAGGGGGACGGAGGGCCGGAAAGGAGCCTGCTGTCCAGCGATGGTATTTTACCGCTCCTTGCGCGTTAGCAGCCCCTTTCAGATGCTTAAGCCCAAATTCTCTCAGCCCTTAACAGCTTCAGTACCCGCGGCACCTAGTTTTTCCACGCTCTCCAGTCTTCCTCGCTCTTTCCCGTCTCGGGCGAAAAGCCTCCCAGACCCCGTCTGCACTTACGCGCTTCCTTAAAACAGGATCGCCGAAATCAACCGAACGGGCTGAGCTGCTCCTCTTCCGCTCGCCGGCCCTCGGAACGTCAGCCTGCAAACGAATCGGACCACCGAGGTCACCGGCAGAGTCTCCTTTCGGAGCTCGGCCCCCCCCCCCCAAGCTTTAACGACGGTTTCCCAAGCGGGGCAAACGCAGGGCCTCCCTTCGGCCCCGGAACGGTTTTTATCGCGGGCTCCCAAGTCGCCGTTACGACACTAAGCGGCAAAGCAAGGCAAAGACAGCTGGGGTCGCAGCTTACCCACCTAGGCACGAAAATTCTTCTTTGAGGCCTCCCTCGCTGCTTTTGCCAGGTAAACACACCAAAACAAAGCTCCCGACAGGCAGCTGAGGCTTCACATGGACCTCGGGGCCCCGCTAGCAACGGCGACGCCGGAGCCGCCGGGCTACCAGGCGCTATTCCCCCCCCCCCCTCCCCTCCCCTCCCCTGCCCTGCCGGCCCGCGAACCGCGGCTTATTACTCACGAGTCCGGGAAGGACGCCGCCGACCTTCCCGCGGCCGAAGGCTCCTCGTCAGGAGCGGGCAGAGAACCTTTCCGCCGGCATTCGGAGTCTCCCGGCCGCTCTCGACACCCGATAACTTGCCGAGAAAGGGCTGAGGGCGGGAGCCTGCAGTTCTTCACGGCAGCACACAGTCGTTCCCCGATGTGCCGAACGCCTAGCATTAACACAATTTAGAAATACAAAAATACCACCGCTACAGGGCGCAAAGCCAAGCTGAAATTTCGGCAGCCAAAGCAAACCTCTTCGCGCCCGACAGAACGAGCCACGTGCATCGGCGCCTACAGCTCCTCAAGGCTAGCGAGGCCTCGTGGGCGACGTTCCTCTGGCAGGCTGCGCAGCTGAACTCCCCCGTGTCGCCTAAGAGTCCGTGACGTGACGTATTCAAAGCTCAGCAGAAATTAACAATCCAAAGTTGTTTCTAAGCACAAAAGCGGATCTACTACACGAGAAGGAAGGAGTCCTAATTCCGCAAGGCTTTACCTTTTCTTCTAGCTGCCGTCTTCCTGCTGCCCCAAAGACCATTGCCAGGCAATTAACCTGGGGTCGCGCTAAATGAGCCTTCCTCTTCGTTTTACAATTCGCACGCTTGCCTCTCCCTCTCTCTCTGGCCACCTGACCGCCGTTCCCCGAAGACGGGAATTTGCCGTCTTGGAGCTCTTAAAGCACGACGCTTCACAGATGCAGAGAGTCACGCGCACGGAAACGGATGGACGCAGCGTCCTTTCCGTAACGCGTACGCACCTTCCGTTAGATGTCGCTCATCTGTTATTCCGATCGCTATTACCGGCGAACCTTCCTCACCGGGAGGAACGGGCTTTCCCTTTCGGGGCGACGGAGACGGCTCTCGCTCGGTTCCCTTTAATTTTATTACTTCGGCTCGCTTACGTTTTTCTGTCTCTTCAGCTTCAGCCGTGGCAACGAATCTAAAAATTAAATATCCTATCTTTCCTTTTCTACGTACGCGTGTACGATAACAAAACAAAATACAAACGACCGAAGCAAAACTAAGGCAGCTACGGTTAACAAGAGGCGCAGGGCAGCAACGGGTCGCTTAGTCCTCAGCGCTGCCTCCGGGAGGGAGGCCGAAAGAACGAACGTTCCGCATCAAGAGTTACCTTGGTTACCCGGGCCAGAACGCCTCCTACTGTCGCAGCTTCTGGGGAGATCGAGGGTCCGCTGCTGCATTTTTGCTTCCTCCTTTCAGCCCGCCCCTTCGGGAGTAAACGCAAAAAACCGCTCGCTCGTCCGGCTTTGCTCTTTGTCAGCATTTGCTATTGTCGGTTCCGCCTCTGTAACAAAGACAGAAAATTGCATTTCGCTTCCAACAAAACACTTCGATTTACACGCGTTCTTTTTCTCTTTCCCGTGGTTTTTTTTTTTTTCTTTCCCCCCTTTCTTTCTTTTTCCTTCTTTCCCTCAAAGGAAAGGTCTTAATACACCGCTTTGCATCGTACGTTACGGGGTAAGCCGTTTGGAAACACTACAGGGCCGACGCCGCGCCGCAACCCTGCTCCGGGGCCCGCCTGCCCCCCCGCTCCGCTCCGCCGCGCCGCCTCCGCAGGGGCGAGCGCGTGCCCCGGCCCGCGCTGCCAACGAACTGGCGCCCTAAACGCCGCGCACGCAAAACGCAAAGTCACACCCGCGCTCCCGGCGCGGCGCCGGGTCCCAGCCCGCCGCCCCACTCGCCCCGCACCGCCGCCTCCACGCAGCGACGGCCGCAGCGGGCAGGATGCAGCCCGACGCCCCCCGAACCTATGCGTTCGCCTCACCCGGGGGCCCCACATCCTTCACTCCACGCCACCTCCGCACTCACCCGCCGCCGCCGCCGCCGAGCGAAAACGCCCTCCCTGCTCGCCGCCATCTTGCTTCCCCGCCGCCGCGCATGCGCCGCTCGCCAACGGACTGCGGCGGCAGTGACGCTTGAGCACCGCGCACGTGCCGGCTCGGACAGCGCGGGGGGGGGGGAGCGAGGGGAGCGGGAGGGGCGGGGGGGAGCGAGGGGAGCGGGAGGGGAGCAGAGGGAGCCCGAGGGGCGGGGGGGAGCGAGGGGAGCCCGAGGGGCGGGGCGGAGTGCGAGGGGAGCGCGAGAGGCGGGGGGGGAGCGTGAGGGGAGCAGGGGGGCCCGAGGAGCGGGGGGGAGCACGAGGGGAGCCCGAGAAGCGGGGGGGGAGCGCGGGGGCGGGGGGGAGCGCGAGGGGACCAGGGGGAGCGCGAGGGGCGGGGCGGAGCGCGAGGGGAGCAAGGGGAGCCCGAGAGGAGCCTGAGAAGCAGGGGGGAGCCCGAGAAGCGGGGGGGAGCGCGAGGGGAGCAGGGGGAGTGCGAGGGGCGGGGCAGAGCGCGAGGGGAGCAAGGGGAGCCCGAGGAGCGGGGGGGAGCGTGAGAAGAGCCTGAGAAGCAGGGGGGAGCCCGAGAAGCGGGGGGGAGCGCGAGGGGAGCCCGAGAAGCGGGGGGGAGCGCGAGGGGAGCAGGGGGAGCCCGAGGGGCGGGGCGGAGCGCGAGGGGAGCAGGGGGAGCGCGAGGGGAGCAGGGGGAGCGCGAGGGGAGCAGGGGGAGCGCGAGGGGAGCCCGAGAAGCGGGGGGGAGCGCGAGGGGCGGGGCGGAGCGCGAGGGGAGCAGGGGGAGCCCGAGGAGCGGGGGGGGAGCGCGAGGGGAGCCCGAGAAGCAGGGGGGAGCGCGGGGGTGGGGGGGAGCGCGAGGGGAGCCCGAGAAGCGGGGGGGAGCGCGAGGGGCGGGTGGAGCGGGGAATCCCGAGGGGCGGGGGGGAGCCGGGGAGCCCGAGGGGCGGGGGGGAGCACGAAGGGAGGCGAGACCCGCAATGGCATGCTCGCGCCGCGGCGCTGCAGCCGGGCGGCTCACGCGTGCGAACCGCAGCCCGCCGCGGCAGCCCGGGACTCCCAGCGAGCGCCCCGAGGCTGCCCGAGCCCGTGGCCGCTCCAAGAGCACCGGGAAGGGGCGACGAGCACGCTCCATTCGCTTACCCGTTACCGAAACGGCGGAGAGCAGCAGCAAACATGGCGACCGGCACTGAGCATGTGCGCGCCGGCTGTCTGCGCATGCGCGCCCCCCCCACCGGGTGCAGTACCGCTTTTTGGACACAGGGTGGCAGCAGTGAGCGCGGCGGAACGCTGTGCGCGTGCGCGCCCCCCCCACCGGGTGCAGTACCGCTTTTTGGACACAGGGTGGCAGCAGTGAGCACGGCGGAACCCAGTGCGCACACGAGCCCCCCCACAGGGTGCAGTACCGATTTTTGGACACAGGGTGGCAGCAGTGAGCACGGAGGAACCCAGTGCGCACGCGCGCCCCCCCACCGGGTGCAGTACCGCTTTTTGGACACAGGGTGGCAGCAGTGAGCGCGGCGGAACGCTGTGCGCACGCGCGCCCCCCCCACAGGGTGCAGTACCGATTTTTGGACACAGGGTGGCAGCAGTGAGCACGGCGGAACCCAGTGCGCATGCGCGCCCCCCTTTATCGTGCCGTACCGCTTTTTGGACGCCCCGAGGGCAGCAGGGCGCGCGGCCGCCCCCGGCACGCGCACACCGCTGCAGAGCCCCCCCGCCCGCCCTTTGCAGACATTTCACCACCCTCGCCTCGGCTCATCTGCCCTTATTTACAGCGCCTGCTGCGAGGCGCAGCGTCGCCGCGTGTCGTGCTCGAGCCGCTGCTCCTAGAGGCTTCCGTAACAGCGCTTTCCTTTGAACATCGTTGCAAAATACTCCACAGACAAAAAAGAGTCAGAGGCTGCACTTAAAAAAACAAAACGAAAACAAAAAAACCACCCACCTACTTAACGGGACAATTTGCAAGCGTTCCAAGAAGCAGCCGTTCTTCTTTAGAACTTTCGACCTCTCGCCTTTACTGATCGTTAAACAAAATAAACAGCCCAAAGCAAGCCGCGCTATTTGCTTGACAGACTGCTCGGTTTTTATTATTAAACGGTACGAGATGCTGGCACGCGGCATGTCTTCTTCGGATTCTTGGGCTGACGTTCCTTCGGCCGCACGCACGCGGTCAAAGGCGTCTTTTTCACGTCCCGCCGTCAGGGCCTCCCCAGCAATTCCCGCAGCGACTCCCCCCTCGGGACAAACAGCTCGAGGACACGCACGGTCTTGCTAAAAGAACGGGGGGGGGGGGGGAACAAACGCGTGCGCTGAGCGCGGCACTCGCAGACCCGATCTTCGGGTCCAAAAGAAAACTCTCTAAAGCGGACCAGGCGGGCCAAAGAGGTCCCTTCTTTGCGCCACGCTTCTTTCCTCGCACAGACGTCGGCCGCCTCTGCCCGCTCTCACGGTATCCCCTACCGGCAAGGACACGGCGAAACGTTTCGGAAACGACGGCGTTTCCCAGAAGCGTTTCCGCCGCCTTGGGAAAACGGCCGAAGGAGAGGCTCACGCGGGGCGCGTAGCTAGAAAGAACGCTCCGCACAAAGGCCTAAAATGACCAGCCCGGAGCAGGGATCCCGGGCTCTCCGGGAGCGCAGGAGTTCTCACGTCCTTACTGAGCAGAGACCGCTGCCCGTGAAACACGAGACGCCGCAGCGACGCCGATCGTTGGAGGGAAGCCTGCAATAAGAGCGAAAGAAAAGCAGACGTTGAGGACAAAGACCAAGTTACGAGCCCCTCGCGATTCAGACACGCTTCTAGATTTACCGCCTATTTCAAGGCGCGCCTTCGGCAATTCCGTCCAATTGATTTTCCCCGAAGCCCGAGACGCGGACGAAACGCCTCTCAAAGGAAGGTACGGCATAACCGCTCTGGCCTATAAACTACCGGTTTCGACGCAGGAAAAGCACAGGGAAAGCACTAGCGTTCCCCCCAAGAAACCACGTCCAAGCGGACCGATGAAGTAGGCCCCAAGTCTGAAAGCGGACCTAAAGGAGCCCGTTTGGCGGTCGCGAGCTGGAATACACCGTTCTCCTTCTCACTAACAACCTCCCGTAGAGACCGGCAGCTGTACAGCGCCTTCTACGCTACACGGAGGAGTCGGATAGCGGGCAGATGCCGCGTCCCGAATGCGCAACTAGAGATTGGAACGCACGGACGTAAACAAACGCCCGTGACGTAGCGGAGGTCTAGCGTATTCACGTTTACCGTGCGTCAGTTCTCCTCTGCGGACAGGCCGTTCCATCTTCTTTACTCGTTAGCTGACAGACGCCCTAGGAGAAAGCAAAGAAAGGAAGAAATTCAAAAGGAAATGAAACAGATCGGAGGGAGCCTCAAAGGCTTTGATCCATCCCCCCAGGCAGCCGAACCACCTTCGCAAAGGCACACCTCAAAAGACACGTCCTTCCGGGATCGCTGCACAGCCCAGCCAGAAAAGAGGAACAGAAACAAACAGAACGAGAAGGCTGCAGAGGGGGACGGAGGGCCGGAAAGGAGCCTGCTGTCCAGCGATGGTATTTTACCGCTCCTTGCGCGTTAGCAGCCCCTTTCAGATGCTTAAGCCCAAATTCTCTCAGCCCTTAACAGCTTCAGTACCCGCGGCACCTAGTTTTTCCACGCTCTCCAGTCTTCCTCGCTCTTTCCCGTCTCGGGCGAAAAGCCTCCCAGACCCCGTCTGCACTTACGCGCTTCCTTAAAACAGGATCGCCGAAATCAACCGAACGGGCTGAGCTGCTCCTCTTCCGCTCGCCGGCCCTCGGAACGTCAGCCTGCAAACGAATCGGACCACCGAGGTCACCGGCAGAGTCTCCTTTCGGAGCTCGGCCCCCCCCCCCAAGCTTTAACGACGGTTTCCCAAGCGGGGCAAACGCAGGGCCTCCCTTCGGCCCCGGAACGGTTTTTATCGCGGGCTCCCAAGTCGCCGTTACGACACTAAGCGGCAAAGCAAGGCAAAGACAGCTGGGGTCGCAGCTTACCCACCTAGGCACGAAAATTCTTCTTTGAGGCCTCCCTCGCTGCTTTTGCCAGGTAAACACACCAAAACAAAGCTCCCGACAGGCAGCTGAGGCTTCACATGGACCTCGGGGCCCCGCTAGCAACGGCGACGCCGGAGCCGCCGGGCTACCAGGCGCTATTCCCCCCCCCCTCCCCTCCCCTCCCCTGCCCTGCCGGCCCGCGAACCGCGGCTTATTACTCACGAGTCCGGGAAGGACGCCGCCGACCTTCCCGCGGCCGAAGGCTCCTCGTCAGGAGCGGGCAGAGAACCTTTCCGCCGGCATTCGGAGTCTCCCGGCCACTCTCGACACCCGATAACTTGCCGAGAAAGGGCTGAGGGCGGGAGCCTGCAGTTCTTCACGGCAGCACACAGTCGTTCCCCGATGTGCCGAACGCCTAGCATTAACACAATTTAGAAATACAAAAATACCACCGCTACAGGGCGCAAAGCCAAGCTGAAATTTCGGCAGCCAAAGCAAACCTCTTCGCGCCCGACAGAACGAGCCACGTGCATCGGCGCCTACAGCTCCTCAAGGCTAGCGAGGCCTCGTGGGCGACGTTCCTCTGGCAGGCTGCGCAGCTGAACTCCCCCGTGTCGCCTAAGAGTCCGTGACGTGACGTATTCAAAGCTCAGCAGAAATTAACAATCCAAAGTTGTTTCTAAGCACAAAAGCGGATCTACTACACGAGAAGGAAGGAGTCCTAATTCCGCAAGGCTTTACCTTTTCTTCTAGCTGCCGTCTTCCTGCTGCCCCAAATACCATTGCCAGGCAATTAACCTGGGGTCGCGCTAAATGAGCCTTCCTCTTCGTTTTACAATTCGCACGCTTGCCTCTCCCTCTCTCTCTGGCCACCTGACCGCCGTTCCCCGAAGACGGGAATTTGCCGTCTTGGAGCTCTTAAAGCACGACGCTTCACAGATGCAGAGAGTCACGCGCACGGAAACGGATGGACGCAGCGTCCTTTCCGTAACGCGTACGCACCTTCCGTTAGATGTCGCTCATCTGTTATTCCGATCGCTATTACCGGCGAACCTTCCTCACCGGGAGGAACGGGCTTTCCCTTTCGGGGCGACGGAGACGGCTCTCGCTCGGTTCCCTTTAATTTTATTACTTCGGCTCGCTTACGTTTTTCTGTCTCTTCAGCTTCAGCCGTGGCAACGAATCTAAAAATTAAATATCCTATCTTTCCTTTTCTACGTACGCGTGTACGATAACAAAACAAAATACAAACGACCGAAGCAAAACTAAGGCAGCTACGGTTAACAAGAGGCGCAGGGCAGCAACGGGTCGCTTAGTCCTCAGCGCTGCCTCCGGGAGGGAGGCCGAAAGAACGAACGTTCCGCATCAAGAGTTACCTTGGTTACCCGGGCCAGAACGCCTCCTACTGTCGCAGCTTCTGGGGAGATCGAGGGTCCGCTGCTGCATTTTTGCTTCCTCCTTTCAGCCCGCCCCTTCGGGAGTAAACGCAAAAAACCGCTCGCTCGTCCGGCTTTGCTCTTTGTCAGCATTTGCTATTGTCGGTTCCGCCTCTGTAACAAAGACAGAAAATTGCATTTCGCTTCCAACAAAACACTTCGATTTACACGCGTTCTTTTTCTCTTTCCCGTGGTTTTTTTTTTTTTCTTTCCCCCCTTTCTTTCTTTTTCCTTCTTTCCCTCAAAGGAAAGGTCTTAATACACCGCTTTGCATCGTACGTTGCGGGGTAAGCCGTTTGGAAACACTACAGGGCCGACGCCGCGCCGCAACCCTGCTCCGGGGCCCGCCTGCCCCCCCGCTCCGCTCCGCCGCGCCGCCTCCGCAGGGGCGAGCGCGTGCCCCGGCCCGCGCTGCCAACGAACTGGCGCCCTAAACGCCGCGCACGCAAAACGCAAAGTCACACCCGCGCTCCCGGCGCGGCGCCGGGTCCCAGCCCGCCCCCCCACTCGCCCCGCACCGCCGCCTCCACGCAGCGACGGCCGCAGCGGGCAGGATGCAGCCCGACGCCCCCCGAACCTATGCGTTCGCCTCACCCGGGGGCCCCACATCCTTCACTCCACGCCACCTCCGCACTCACCCGCCGCCGCCGCCGCCGAGCGAAAACGCCCTCCCTGCTCGCCGCCATCTTGCTTCCCCGCCGCCGCGCATGCGCCGCTCGCCAACGGACTGCGGCGGCAGTGACGCTTGAGCACCGCGCACGTGCCGGCTCGGACAGCGCGGGGGGGGGGGAGCGAGGGGAGCGGGAGGGGCGGGGGGGAGCGAGGGGAGCGGGAGGGGAGCAGAGGGAGCCCGAGGGGCGGGGGGGAGCGAGGGGAGCCCGAGGGGCGGGGCGGAGTGCGAGGGGAGCGCGAGAGGCGGGGGGGGAGCGTGAGGGGAGCAGGGGGGCCCGAGGAGCGGGGGGGAGCACGAGGGGAGCCCGAGAAGCGGGGGGGGAGCGCGGGGGCGGGGGGGAGCGCGAGGGGACCAGGGGGAGCGCGAGGGGCGGGGCGGAGCGCGAGGGGAGCAAGGGGAGCCCGAGAGGAGCCTGAGAAGCAGGGGGGAGCCCGAGAAGCGGGGGGGAGCGCGAGGGGAGCAGGGGGAGTGCGAGGGGCGGGGCAGAGCGCGAGGGGAGCAAGGGGAGCCCGAGGAGCGGGGGGGAGCGTGAGAAGAGCCTGAGAAGCAGGGGGGAGCCCGAGAAGCGGGGGGGAGCGCGAGGGGAGCCCGAGAAGCGGGGGGGAGCGCGAGGGGAGCAGGGGGAGCCCGAGGGGCGGGGCGGAGCGCGAGGGGAGCAGGGGGAGCCCGAGGGGAGCAGGGGGAGCGCGAGGGGAGCCCGAGAAGCGGGGGGGAGCGCGAGGGGCGGGGCGGAGCGCGAGGGGAGCAGGGGGAGCCCGAGGAGCGGGGGGGGAGCGCGAGGGGAGCCCGAGAAGCAGGGGGGAGCGCGGGGGTGGGGGGGAGCGCGAGGGGAGCCCGAGAAGCGGGGGGGAGCGCGAGGGGCGGGTGGAGCGGGGAATCCCGAGGGGCGGGGGGGAGCCGGGGAGCCCGAGGGGCGGGGGGGAGCACGAAGGGAGGCGAGACCCGCAATGGCATGCTCGCGCCGCGGCGCTGCAGCCGGGCGGCTCACGCGTGCGAACCGCAGCCCGCCGCGGCAGCCCGGGACTCCCAGCGAGCGCCCCGAGGCTGCCCGAGCCCGTGGCCGCTCCAAGAGCACCGGGAAGGGGCGACGAGCACGCTCCATTCGCTTACCCGTTACCGAAACGGCGGAGAGCAGCAGCAAACATGGCGACCGGCACTGAGCATGTGCGCGCCGGCTGTCTGCGCATGCGCGCCCCCCCCACCGGGTGCAGTACCGCTTTTTGGACACAGGGTGGCAGCAGTGAGCACGGCGGAACCCAGTGCGCACACGAGCCCCCCCACAGGGTGCAGTACCGCTTTTTGGACACAGGGTGGCAGCAGTGAGCACGGAGGAACCCAGTGCGCACGCGCGCCCCCCCCCACCGGGTGCAGTACCGCTTTTTGGACACAGGGTGGCAGCAGTGAGCGCGGCGGAACGCTGTGCGCGTGCGCGCCCCCCCCACCGGGTGCAGTACCGCTTTTTGGACACAGGGTGGCAGCAGTGAGCACGGCGGAACCCAGTGCGCACACGAGCCCCCCCACAGGGTGCAGTACCGATTTTTGGACACAGGGTGGCAGCAGTGAGCACGGCGGAACCCAGTGCGCATGCGCGCCCCCCTTTATCGTGCCGTACCGCTTTTTGGACGCCCCGAGGGCAGCAGGGCGCGCGGCCGCCCCCGGCACGCGCACACCGCTGCAGAGCCCCCCCGCCCGCCCTTTGCAGACATTTCACCACCCTCGCCTCGGCTCATCTGCCCTTATTTACAGCGCCTGCTGCGAGGCGCAGCGTCGCCGCGTGTCGTGCTCGAGCCGCTGCTCCTAGAGGCTTCAGTAACAGCGCTTTCCTTTGAACATCGTTGCAAAATACTCCACAGACAAAAAAGAGTCAGAGGCTGCACTTAAAAAAACAAAACGAAAACAAAAAAACCACCCACCTACTTAACGGGACAATTTGCAAGCGTTCCAAGAAGCAGCCGTTCTTCTTTAGAACTTTCGACCTCTCGCCTTTACTGATCGTTAAACAAAATAAACAGCCCAAAGCAAGCCGCGCTATTTGCTTGACAGACTGCTCGGTTTTTATTATTAAACGGTACGAGATGCTGGCACGCGGCATGTCTTCTTCGGATTCTTGGGCTGACGTTCCTTCGGCCGCACGCACGCGGTCAAAGGCGTCTTTTTCACGTCCCGCCGTCAGGGCCTCCCCAGCAATTCCCGCAGCGACTCCCCCCTCGGGACAAACAGCTCGAGGACACGCACGGTCTTGCTAAAAGAACGGGGGGGGGGGGGAACAAACGCGTGCGCTGAGCGCGGCACTCGCAGACCCGATCTTCGGGTCCAAAAGAAAACTCTCTAAAGCGGACCAGGCGGGCCAAAGAGGTCCCTTCTTTGCGCCACGCTTCTTTCCTCGCACAGACGTCGGCCGCCTCTGCCCGCTCTCACGGTATCCCCTACCGGCAAGGACACGGCGAAACGTTTCGGCAACGACGGCGTTTCCCAGAAGCGTTTCCGCCGCCTTGGGAAAACGGCCGAAGGAGAGGCTCACGCGGGGCGCGTAGCTAGAAAGAACGCTCCGCACAAAGGCCTAAAATGACCAGCCCGGAGCAGGGATCCCGGGCTCTCCGGGAGCGCAGGAGTTCTCACGTCCTTACTGAGCAGAGACCGCTGCCCGTGAAACACGAGACGCCGCAGCGACGCCGATCGTTGGAGGGAAGCCTGCAATAAGAGCGAAAGAAAAGCAGACGTTGAGGACAAAGACCAAGTTACGAGCCCCTCGCGATTCAGACACGCTTCTAGATTTACCGCCTATTTCAAGGCGCGCCTTCGGCAATTCCGTCCAATTGATTTTCCCCGAAGCCCGAGACGCGGACGAAACGCCTCTCAAAGGAAGGTACGGCATAACCGCTCTGGCCTATAAACTACCGGTTTCGACGCAGGAAAAGCACAGGGAAAGCACTAGCGTTCCCCCCAAGAAACCACGTCCAAGCGGACCGATGAAGTAGGCCCCAAGTCTGAAAGCGGACCTAAAGGAGCCCGTTTGGCGGTCGCGAGCTGGAATACACCGTTCTCCTTCTCACTAACAACCTCCCGTAGAGACCGGCAGCTGTACAGCGCCTTCTACGCTACACGGAGGAGTCGGATAGCGGGCAGATGCCGCGTCCCGAATGCGCAACTAGAGATTGGAACGCACGGACGTAAACAAACGCCCGTGACGTAGCGGAGGTCTAGCGTATTCACGTTTACCGTGCGTCAGTTCTCCTCTGCGGACAGGCCGTTCCATCTTCTTTACTCGTTAGCTGACAGACGCCCTAGGAGAAAGCAAAGAAAGGAAGAAATTCAAAAGGAAATGAAACAGATCGGAGGGAGCCTCAAAGGCTTTGATCCATCCCCCCAGGCAGCCGAACCACCTTCGCAAAGGCACACCTCAAAAGACACGTCCTTCCGGGATCGCTGCACAGCCCAGCCAGAAAAGAGGAACAGAAACAAACAGAACGAGAAGGCTGCAGAGGGGGACGGAGGGCCGGAAAGGAGCCTGCTGTCCAGCGATGGTATTTTACCGCTCCTTGCGCGTTAGCAGCCCCTTTCAGATGCTTAAGCCCAAATTCTCTCAGCCCTTAACAGCTTCAGTACCCGCGGCACCTAGTTTTTCCACGCTCTCCAGTCTTCCTCGCTCTTTCCCGTCTCGGGCGAAAAGCCTCCCAGACCCCGTCTGCACTTACGCGCTTCCTTAAAACAGGATCGCCGAAATCAACCGAACGGGCTGAGCTGCTCCTCTTCCGCTCGCCGGCCCTCGGAACGTCAGCCTGCAAACGAATCGGACCACCGAGGTCACCGGCAGAGTCTCCTTTCGGAGCTCGGCCCCCCCCCCCAAGCTTTAACGACGGTTTCCCAAGCGGGGCAAACGCAGGGCCTCCCTTCGGCCCCGGAACGGTTTTTATCGCGGGCTCCCAAGTCGCCGTTACGACACTAAGCGGCAAAGCAAGGCAAAGACAGCTGGGGTCGCAGCTTACCCACCTAGGCACGAAAATTCTTCTTTGAGGCCTCCCTCGCTGCTTTTGCCAGGTAAACACACCAAAACAAAGCTCCCGACAGGCAGCTGAGGCTTCACATGGACCTCGGGGCCCCGCTAGCAACGGCGACGCCGGAGCCGCCGGGCTACCAGGCGCTATTCCCCCCCCCCCCTCCCCTCCCCTCCCCTCCCCTGCCCTGCCGGCCCGCGAACCGCGGCTTATTACTCACGAGTCCGGGAAGGACGCCGCCGACCTTCCCGCGGCCGAAGGCTCCTCGTCAGGAGCGGGCAGAGAACCTTTCCGCCGGCATTCGGAGTCTCCCGGCCGCTCTCGACACCCGATAACTTGCCGAGAAAGGGCTGAGGGCGGGAGCCTGCAGTTCTTCACGGCAGCACACAGTCGTTCCCCGATGTGCCGAACGCCTAGCATTAACACAATTTAGAAATACAAAAATACCACCGCTACAGGGCGCAAAGCCAAGCTGAAATTTCGGCAGCCAAAGCAAACCTCTTCGCGCCCGACAGAACGAGCCACGTGCATCGGCGCCTACAGCTCCTCAAGGCTAGCGAGGCCTCGTGGGCGACGTTCCTCTGGCAGGCTGCGCAGCTGAACTCCCCCGTGTCGCCTAAGAGTCCGTGACGTGACGTATTCAAAGCTCAGCAGAAATTAACAATCCAAAGTTGTTTCTAAGCACAAAAGCGGATCTACTACACGAGAAGGAAGGAGTCCTAATTCCGCAAGGCTTTACCTTTTCTTCGAGCTGCCGTCTTCCTGCTGCCCCAAAGACCATTGCCAGGCAATTAACCTGGGGTCGCGCTAAATGAGCCTTCCTCTTCGTTTTACAATTCGCACGCTTGCCTCTCCCTCTCTCTCTGGCCACCTGACCGCCGTTCCCCGAAGACGGGAATTTGCCGTCTTGGAGCTCTTAAAGCACGACGCTTCACAGATGCAGAGAGTCACGCGCACGGAAACGGATGGACGCAGCGTCCTTTCCGTAACGCGTACGCACCTTCCGTTAGATGTCGCTCATCTGTTATTCCGATCGCTATTACCGGCGAACCTTCCTCACCGGGAGGAACGGGCTTTCCCTTTCGGGGCGACGGAGACGGCTCTCGCTCGGTTCCCTTTAATTTTATTACTTCGGCTCGCTTACGTTTTTCTGTCTCTTCAGCTTCAGCCGTGGCAACGAATCTAAAAATTAAATATCCTATCTTTCCTTTTCTACGTACGCGTGTACGATAACAAAACAAAATACAAACGACCGAAGCAAAACTAAGGCAGCTACGGTTAACAAGAGGCGCAGGGCAGCAACGGGTCGCTTAGTCCTCAGCGCTGCCTCCGGGAGGGAGGCCGAAAGAACGAACGTTCCGCATCAAGAGTTACCTTGGTTACCCGGGC
This sequence comes from Apteryx mantelli, assembly GCF_036417845.1. Taxonomy (NCBI): domain Eukaryota; kingdom Metazoa; phylum Chordata; class Aves; order Apterygiformes; family Apterygidae; genus Apteryx; species Apteryx mantelli. The sequence continues at coordinate 172,426 of NW_027118485.1, read as the reverse complement.
CAGAACGCCTCCTACTGTCGCAGCTTCTGGGGAGATCGAGGGTCCGCTGCTGCATTTTTGCTTCCTCCTTTCAGCCCGCCCCTTCGGGAGTAAACGCAAAAAACCGCTCGCTCGTCCGGCTTTGCTCTTTGTCAGCATTTGCTATTGTCGGTTCCGCCTCTGTAACAAAGACAGAAAATTGCATTTCGCTTCCAACAAAACACTTCGATTTACACGCGTTCTTTTTCTCTTTCCCGTGGTTTTTTTTTTTTTCTTTCCCCCCTTTCTTTCTTTTTCCTTCTTTCCCTCAAAGGAAAGGTCTTAATACACCGCTTTGCATCGTACGTTGCGGGGTAAGCCGTTTGGAAACACTACAGGGCCGACGCCGCGCCGCAACCCTGCTCCGGGGCCCGCCTGCCCCCCCGCTCCGCTCCGCCGCGCCGCCTCCGCAGGGGCGAGCGCGTGCCCCGGCCCGCGCTGCCAACGAACTGGCGCCCTAAACGCCGCGCACGCAAAACGCAAAGTCACACCCGCGCTCCCGGCGCGGCGCCGGGTCCCAGCCCGCCCCCCCACTCGCCCCGCACCGCCGCCTCCACGCAGCGACGGCCGCAGCGGGCAGGATGCAGCCCGACGCCCCCCGAACCTATGCGTTCGCCTCACCCGGGGGCCCCACATCCTTCACTCCACGCCACCTCCGCACTCACCCGCCGCCGCCGCCGCCGAGCGAAAACGCCCTCCCTGCTCGCCGCCATCTTGCTTCCCCGCCGCCGCGCATGCGCCGCTCGCCAACGGACTGCGGCGGCAGTGACGCTTGAGCACCGCGCACGTGCCGGCTCGGACAGCGCGGGGGGGGGGAGCGAGGGGAGCGGGAGGGGCGGGGGGGAGCGAGGGGAGCGGGAGGGGAGCAGAGGGAGCCCGAGGGGCGGGGGGGAGCGAGGGGAGCCCGAGGGGCGGGGCGGAGTGCGAGGGGAGCGCGAGGGGAGCAGGGGGGCCCGAGGAGCGGGGGGGAGCACGAGGGGAGCCCGAGAAGCAGGGGGGGAGCGCGGGGGCGGGGGGGAGCGCGAGGGGACCAGGGGGAGCGCGAGGGGCGGGGCGGAGCGCGAGGGGAGCAAGGGGAGCCCGAGGAGCGGGGGGGAGCGTGAGAAGAGCCTGAGAAGCAGGGGGGAGCCCGAGAAGCGGGGGGGAGCGCGAGGGGAGCCCGAGAAGCGGGGGGGAGCGCGAGGGGAGCAGGGGGAGCCCGAGGGGCGGGGCGGAGCGCGAGGGGAGCAGGGGGAGCGCGAGGGGAGCAGGGGGAGCGCGAGGGGAGCAGGGGGAGCGGGGGGGGAGCGCGAGGGGCGGGGGGGAGCGCGAGGGGCGGGGCGGAGCGCGAGGGGAGCAGGGGGAGCCCGAGGAGCGGGGGGGGGAGCGCGAGGGGAGCCCGAGAAGCAGGGGGGAGCGCGGGGGTGGGGGGGAGCGCGAGGGGAGCCCGAGAAGCGGGGGGGAGCGCGAGGGGCGGGTGGAGCGGGGAATCCCGAGGGGCGGGGGGGAGCCGGGGAGCCCGAGGGGCGGGGGGGAGCACGAAGGGAGGCGAGACCCGCAATGGCATGCTCGCGCCGCGGCGCTGCAGCCGGGCGGCTCACGCGTGCGAACCGCAGCCCGCCGCGGCAGCCCGGGACTCCCAGCGAGCGCCCCGAGGCTGCCCGAGCCCGTGGCCGCTCCAAGAGCACCGGGAAGGGGCGACGAGCACGCTCCATTCGCTTACCCGTTACCGAAACGGCGGAGAGCAGCAGCAAACATGGCGACCGGCACTGAGCATGTGCGCGCCGGCTGTCTGCGCATGCGCGCCCCCCCCACCGGGTGCAGTACCGCTTTTTGGACACAGGGTGGCAGCAGTGAGCGCGGCGGAACGCTGTGCGCGTGCGCGCCCCCCCCACCGGGTGCAGTACCGCTTTTTGGACACAGGGTGGCAGCAGTGAGCACGGCGGAACCCAGTGCGCACACGAGCCCCCCCACAGGGTGCAGTACCGATTTTTGGACACAGGGTGGCAGCAGTGAGCACGGAGGAACCCAGTGCGCACGCGCGCCCCCCCACCGGGTGCAGTACCGCTTTTTGGACACAGGGTGGCAGCAGTGAGCGCGGCGGAACGCTGTGCGCACGCGCGCCCCCCCCACAGGGTGCAGTACCGATTTTTGGACACAGGGTGGCAGCAGTGAGCGCGGCGGAACGCTGTGCGCACACGAGCCCCCCCACAGGGTGCAGTACCGCTTTTTGGACACAGGGTGGCAGCAGTGAGCACGGCGGAAGCCAGTGCGCACACGAGCCCCCCCCACCGGGTGCAGTACCGCTTTTTGGACACAGGGTGGCAGCAGTGAGCGCGGCGGAATGCTGTGCGCACGCGCGCCCCCCCCACAGGGTGCAGTACCGATTTTTGGACACAGGGTGGCAGCAGTGAGCACGGCGGAACCCAGTGCGCATGCGCGCCCCCCTTTATCGTGCCGTACCGCTTTTTGGACGCCCCGAGGGCAGCAGGGCGCGCGGCCGCCCCCGGCACGCGCACACCGCTGCAGAGCCCCCCCGCCCGCCCTTTGCAGACATTTCACCACCCTCGCCTCGGCTCATCTGCCCTTATTTACAGCGCCTGCTGCGAGGCGCAGCGTCGCCGCGTGTCGTGCTCGAGCCGCTGCTCCTAGAGGCTTCAGTAACAGCGCTTTCCTTTGAACATCGTTGCAAAATACTCCACAGACAAAAAAGAGTCAGAGGCTGCACTTAAAAAAACAAAACGAAAACAAAAAAACCACCCACCTACTTAACGGGACAATTTGCAAGCGTTCCAAGAAGCAGCCGTTCTTCTTTAGAACTTTCGACCTCTCGCCTTTACTGATCGTTAAACAAAATAAACAGCCCAAAGCAAGCCGCGCTATTTGCTTGACAGACTGCTCGGTTTTTATTATTAAACGGTACGAGATGCTGGCACGCGGCATGTCTTCTTCGGATTCTTGGGCTGACGTTCCTTCGGCCGCACGCACGCGGTCAAAGGCGTCTTTTTCACGTCCCGCCGTCAGGGCCTCCCCAGCAATTCCCGCAGCGACTCCCCCCTCGGGACAAACAGCTCGAGGACACGCACGGTCTTGCTAAAAGAACGGGGGGGGGGGGGGGAACAAACGCGTGCGCTGAGCGCGGCACTCGCAGACCCGATCTTCGGGTCCAAAAGAAAACTCTCTAAAGCGGACCAGGCGGGCCAAAGAGGTCCCTTCTTTGCGCCACGCTTCTTTCCTCGCACAGACGTCGGCCGCCTCTGCCCGCTCTCACGGTATCCCCTACCGGCAAGGACACGGCGAAACGTTTCGGAAACGACGGCGTTTCCCAGAAGCGTTTCCGCCGCCTTGGGAAAACGGCCGAAGGAGAGGCTCACGCGGGGCGCGTAGCTAGAAAGAACGCTCCGCACAAAGGCCTAAAATGACCAGCCCGGAGCAGGGATCCCGGGCTCTCCGGGAGCGCAGGAGTTCTCACGTCCTTACTGAGCAGAGACCGCTGCCCGTGAAACACGAGACGCCGCAGCGACGCCGATCGTTGGAGGGAAGCCTGCAATAAGAGCGAAAGAAAAGCAGACGTTGAGGACAAAGACCAAGTTACGAGCCCCTCGCGATTCAGACACGCTTCTAGATTTACCGCCTATTTCAAGGCGCGCCTTCGGCAATTCCGTCCAATTGATTTTCCCCGAAGCCCGAGACGCGGACGAAACGCCTCTCAAAGGAAGGTACGGCATAACCGCTCTGGCCTATAAACTACCGGTTTCGACGCAGGAAAAGCACAGGGAAAGCACTAGCGTTCCCCCCAAGAAACCACGTCCAAGCGGACCGATGAAGTAGGCCCCAAGTCTGAAAGCGGACCTAAAGGAGCCCGTTTGGCGGTCGCGAGCTGGAATACACCGTTCTCCTTCTCACTAACAACCTCCCGTAGAGACCGGCAGCTGTACAGCGCCTTCTACGCTACACGGAGGAGTCGGATAGCGGGCAGATGCCGCGTCCCGAATGCGCAACTAGAGATTGGAACGCACGGACGTAAACAAACGCCCGTGACGTAGCGGAGGTCTAGCGTATTCACGTTTACCGTGCGTCAGTTCTCCTCTGCGGACAGGCCGTTCCATCTTCTTTACTCGTTAGCTGACAGACGCCCTAGGAGAAAGCAAAGAAAGGAAGAAATTCAAAAGGAAATGAAACAGATCGGAGGGAGCCTCAAAGGCTTTGATCCATCCCCCCAGGCAGCCGAACCACCTTCGCAAAGGCACACCTCAAAAGACACGTCCTTCCGGGATCGCTGCACAGCCCAGCCAGAAAAGAGGAACAGAAACAAACAGAACGAGAAGGCTGCAGAGGGGGACGGAGGGCCGGAAAGGAGCCTGCTGTCCAGCGATGGTATTTTACCGCTCCTTGCGCGTTAGCAGCCCCTTTCAGATGCTTAAGCCCAAATTCTCTCAGCCCTTAACAGCTTCAGTACCCGCGGCACCTAGTTTTTCCACGCTCTCCAGTCTTCCTCGCTCTTTCCCGTCTCGGGCGAAAAGCCTCCCAGACCCCGTCTGCACTTACGCGCTTCCTTAAAACAGGATCGCCGAAATCAACCGAACGGGCTGAGCTGCTCCTCTTCCGCTCGCCGGCCCTCGGAACGTCAGCCTGCAAACGAATCGGACCACCGAGGTCACCGGCAGAGTCTCCTTTCGGAGCTCGGCCCCCCCCCCAAGCTTTAACGACGGTTTCCCAAGCGGGGCAAACGCAGGGCCTCCCTTCGGCCCCGGAACGGTTTTTATCGCGGGCTCCCAAGTCGCCGTTACGACACTAAGCGGCAAAGCAAGGCAAAGACAGCTGGGGTCGCAGCTTACCCACCTAGGCACGAAAATTCTTCTTTGAGGCCTCCCTCGCTGCTTTTGCCAGGTAAACACACCAAAACAAAGCTCCCGACAGGCAGCTGAGGCTTCACATGGACCTCGGGGCCCCGCTAGCAACGGCGACGCCGGAGCCGCCGGGCTACCAGGCGCTATTCCCCCCCCCCCTCCCCTCCCCTCCCCTGCCCTGCCGGCCCGCGAACCGCGGCTTATTACTCACGAGTCCGGGAAGGACGCCGCCGACCTTCCCGCGGCCGAAGGCTCCTCGTCAGGAGCGGGCAGAGAACCTTTCCGCCGGCATTCGGAGTCTCCCGGCCGCTCTCGACACCCGATAACTTGCCGAGAAAGGGCTGAGGGCGGGAGCCTGCAGTTCTTCACGGCAGCACACAGTCGTTCCCCGATGTGCCGAACGCCTAGCATTAACACAATTTAGAAATACAAAAATACCACCGCTACAGGGCGCAAAGCCAAGCTGAAATTTCGGCAGCCAAAGCAAACCTCTTCGCGCCCGACAGAACGAGCCACGTGCATCGGCGCCTACAGCTCCTCAAGGCTAGCGAGGCCTCGTGGGCGACGTTCCTCTGGCAGGCTGCGCAGCTGAACTCCCCCGTGTCGCCTAAGAGTCCGTGACGTGACGTATTCAAAGCTCAGCAGAAATTAACAATCCAAAGTTGTTTCTAAGCACAAAAGCGGATCTACTACACGAGAAGGAAGGAGTCCTAATTCCGCAAGGCTTTACCTTTTCTTCGAGCTGCCGTCTTCCTGCTGCCCCAAAGACCATTGCCAGGCAATTAACCTGGGGTCGCGCTAAATGAGCCTTCCTCTTCGTTTTACAATTCGCACGCTTGCCTCTCCCTCTCTCTCTGGCCACCTGACCGCCGTTCCCCGAAGACGGGAATTTGCCGTCTTGGAGCTCTTAAAGCACGACGCTTCACAGATGCAGAGAGTCACGCGCACGGAAACGGATGGACGCAGCGTCCTTTCCGTAACGCGTACGCACCTTCCGTTAGATGTCGCTCATCTGTTATTCCGATCGCTATTACCGGCGAACCTTCCTCACCGGGAGGAACGGGCTTTCCCTTTCGGGGCGACGGAGACGGCTCTCGCTCGGTTCCCTTTAATTTTATTACTTCGGCTCGCTTACGTTTTTCTGTCTCTTCAGCTTCAGCCGTGGCAACGAATCTAAAAATTAAATATCCTATCTTTCCTTTTCTACGTACGCGTGTACGATAACAAAACAAAATACAAACGACCGAAGCAAAACTAAGGCAGCTACGGTTAACAAGAGGCGCAGGGCAGCAACGGGTCGCTTAGTCCTCAGCGCTGCCTCCGGGAGGGAGGCCGAAAGAACGAACGTTCCGCATCAAGAGTTACCTTGGTTACCCGGGCCAGAACGCCTCCTACTGTCGCAGCTTCTGGGGAGATCGAGGGTCCGCTGCTGCATTTTTGCTTCCTCCTTTCAGCCCGCCCCTTCGGGAGTAAACGCAAAAAACCGCTCGCTCGTCCGGCTTTGCTCTTTGTCAGCATTTGCTATTGTCGGTTCCGCCTCTGTAACAAAGACAGAAAATTGCATTTCGCTTCCAACAAAACACTTCGATTTACACGCGTTCTTTTTCTCTTTCCCGTGGTTTTTTTTTTTTTCTTTCCCCCCTTTCTTTCTTTTTCCTTCTTTCCCTCAAAGGAAAGGTCTTAATACACCGCTTTGCATCGTACGTTGCGGGGTAAGCCGTTTGGAAACACTACAGGGCCGACGCCGCGCCGCAACCCTGCTCCGGGGCCCGCCTGCCCCCCCGCTCCGCTCCGCCGCGCCGCCTCCGCAGGGGCGAGCGCGTGCCCCGGCCCGCGCTGCCAACGAACTGGCGCCCTAAACGCCGCGCACGCAAAACGCAAAGTCACACCCGCGCTCCCGGCGCGGCGCCGGGTCCCAGCCCGCCCCCCCACTCGCCCCGCACCGCCGCCTCCACGCAGCGACGGCCGCAGCGGGCAGGATGCAGCCCGACGCCCCCCGAACCTATGCGTTCGCCTCACCCGGGGGCCCCACATCCTTCACTCCACGCCACCTCCGCACTCACCCGCCGCCGCCGCCGCCGAGCGAAAACGCCCTCCCTGCTCGCCGCCATCTTGCTTCCCCGCCGCCGCGCATGCGCCGCTCGCCAACGGACTGCGGCGGCAGTGACGCTTGAGCACCGCGCACGTGCCGGCTCGGACAGCGTGGGGGGGGGGGAGCGAGGGGAGCGGGAGGGGCGGGGGGGAGCGAGGGGAGCGGGAGGGGAGCAGAGGGAGCCCGAGGGGCGGGGGGGAGCGAGGGGAGCCCGAGGGGCGGGGCGGAGTGCGAGGGGAGCGCGAGAGGCGGGGGGGGAGCGTGAGGGGAGCAGGGGGGCCCGAGGAGCGGGGGGGAGCACGAGGGGAGCCCGAGAAGCGGGGGGGGAGCGCGGGGGCGGGGGGGAGCGCGAGGGGACCAGGGGGAGCGCGAGGGGCGGGGCGGAGCGCGAGGGGAGCAAGGGGAGCCCGAGAGGAGCCTGAGAAGCAGGGGGGAGCCCGAGAAGCGGGGGGGAGCGCGAGGGGAGCAGGGGGAGTGCGAGGGGCGGGGCAGAGCGCGAGGGGAGCAAGGGGAGCCCGAGGAGCGGGGGGGAGCGTGAGAAGAGCCTGAGAAGCAGGGGGGAGCCCGAGAAGCGGGGGGGAGCGCGAGGGGAGCCCGAGAAGCGGGGGGGAGCGCGAGGGGAGCAGGGGGAGCCCGAGGGGCGGGGCGGAGCGCGAGGGGAGCAGGGGGAGCGCGAGGGGAGCAGGGGGAGCGCGAGGGGAGCAGGGGGAGCGCGAGGGGAGCCCGAGAAGCGGGGGGGAGCGCGAGGGGCGGGGCGGAGCGCGAGGGGAGCAGGGGGAGCCCGAGGAGCGGGGGGGGAGCGCGAGGGGAGCCCGAGAAGCAGGGGGGAGCGCGGGGGTGGGGGGGAGCGCGAGGGGAGCCCGAGAAGCGGGGGGGAGCGCGAGGGGCGGGTGGAGCGGGGAATCCCGAGGGGCGGGGGGGAGCCGGGGAGCCCGAGGGGCGGGGGGGAGCACGAAGGGAGGCGAGACCCGCAATGGCATGCTCGCGCCGCGGCGCTGCAGCCGGGCGGCTCACGCGTGCGAACCGCAGCCCGCCGCGGCAGCCCGGGACTCCCAGCGAGCGCCCCGAGGCTGCCCGAGCCCGTGGCCGCTCCAAGAGCACCGGGAAGGGGCGACGAGCACGCTCCATTCGCTTACCCGTTACCGAAACGGCGGAGAGCAGCAGCAAACATGGCGACCGGCACTGAGCATGTGCGCGCCGGCTGTCTGCGCATGCGCGCCCCCCCCACCGGGTGCAGTACCGCTTTTTGGACACAGGGTGGCAGCAGTGAGCGCGGCGGAACGCTGTGCGCGTGCGCGCCCCCCCCACCGGGTGCAGTACCGCTTTTTGGACACAGGGTGGCAGCAGTGAGCACGGCGGAACCCAGTGCGCACACGAGCCCCCCCACAGGGTGCAGTACCGATTTTTGGACACAGGGTGGCAGCAGTGAGCACGGAGGAACCCAGTGCGCACGCGCGCCCCCCCCCACCGGGTGCAGTACCGCTTTTTGGACACAGGGTGGCAGCAGTGAGCGCGGCGGAACGCTGTGCGCGTGCGCGCCCCCCCCACCGGGTGCAGTACCGCTTTTTGGACACAGGGTGGCAGCAGTGAGCACGGCGGAACCCAGTGCGCACACGAGCCCCCCCACAGGGTGCAGTACCGATTTTTGGACACAGGGTGGCAGCAGTGAGCACGGCGGAACCCAGTGCGCATGCGCGCCCCCCTTTATCGTGCCGTACCGCTTTTTGGACGCCCCGAGGGCAGCAGGGCGCGCGGCCGCCCCCGGCACGCGCACACCGCTGCAGAGCCCCCCCGCCCGCCCTTTGCAGACATTTCACCACCCTCGCCTCGGCTCATCTGCCCTTATTTACAGCGCCTGCTGCGAGGCGCAGCGTCGCCGCGTGTCGTGCTCGAGCCGCTGCTCCTAGAGGCTTCAGTAACAGCGCTTTCCTTTGAACATCGTTGCAAAATACTCCACAGACAAAAAAGAGTCAGAGGCTGCACTTAAAAAAACAAAACGAAAACAAAAAAACCACCCACCTACTTAACGGGACAATTTGCAAGCGTTCCAAGAAGCAGCCGTTCTTCTTTAGAACTTTCGACCTCTCGCCTTTACTGATCGTTAAACAAAATAAACAGCCCAAAGCAAGCCGCGCTATTTGCTTGACAGACTGCTCGGTTTTTATTATTAAACGGTACGAGATGCTGGCACGCGGCATGTCTTCTTCGGATTCTTGGGCTGACGTTCCTTCGGCCGCACGCACGCGGTCAAAGGCGTCTTTTTCACGTCCCGCCGTCAGGGCCTCCCCAGCAATTCCCGCAGCGACTCCCCCCTCGGGACAAACAGCTCGAGGACACGCACGGTCTTGCTAAAAGAACGGGGGGGGGGGGGGAACAAACGCGTGCGCTGAGCGCGGCACTCGCAGACCCGATCTTCGGGTCCAAAAGAAAACTCTCTAAAGCGGACCAGGCGGGCCAAAGAGGTCCCTTCTTTGCGCCACGCTTCTTTCCTCGCACAGACGTCGGCCGCCTCTGCCCGCTCTCACGGTATCCCCTACCGGCAAGGACACGGCGAAACGTTTCGGCAACGACGGCGTTTCCCAGAAGCGTTTCCGCCGCCTTGGGAAAACGGCCGAAGGAGAGGCTCACGCGGGGCGCGTAGCTAGAAAGAACGCTCCGCACAAAGGCCTAAAATGACCAGCCCGGAGCAGGGATCCCGGGCTCTCCGGGAGCGCAGGAGTTCTCACGTCCTTACTGAGCAGAGACCGCTGCCCGTGAAACACGAGACGCCGCAGCGACGCCGATCGTTGGAGGGAAGCCTGCAATAAGAGCGAAAGAAAAGCAGACGTTGAGGACAAAGACCAAGTTACGAGCCCCTCGCGATTCAGACACGCTTCTAGATTTACCGCCTATTTCAAGGCGCGCCTTCGGCAATTCCGTCCAATTGATTTTCCCCGAAGCCCGAGACGCGGACGAAACGCCTCTCAAAGGAAGGTACGGCATAACCGCTCTGGCCTATAAACTACCGGTTTCGACGCAGGAAAAGCACAGGGAAAGCACTAGCGTTCCCCCCAAGAAACCACGTCCAAGCGGACCGATGAAGTAGGCCCCAAGTCTGAAAGCGGACCTAAAGGAGCCCGTTTGGCGGTCGCGAGCTGGAATACACCGTTCTCCTTCTCACTAACAACCTCCCGTAGAGACCGGCAGCTGTACAGCGCCTTCTACGCTACACGGAGGAGTCGGATAGCGGGCAGATGCCGCGTCCCGAATGCGCAACTAGAGATTGGAACGCACGGACGTAAACAAACGCCCGTGACGTAGCGGAGGTCTAGCGTATTCACGTTTACCGTGCGTCAGTTCTCCTCTGCGGACAGGCCGTTCCATCTTCTTTACTCGTTAGCTGACAGACGCCCTAGGAGAAAGCAAAGAAAGGAAGAAATTCAAAAGGAAATGAAACAGATCGGAGGGAGCCTCAAAGGCTTTGATCCATCCCCCCAGGCAGCCGAACCACCTTCGCAAAGGCACACCTCAAAAGACACGTCCTTCCGGGATCGCTGCACAGCCCAGCCAGAAAAGAGGAACAGAAACAAACAGAACGAGAAGGCTGCAGAGGGGGACGGAGGGCCGGAAAGGAGCCTGCTGTCCAGCGATGGTATTTTACCGCTCCTTGCGCGTTAGCAGCCCCTTTCAGATGCTTAAGCCCAAATTCTCTCAGCCCTTAACAGCTTCAGTACCCGCGGCACCTAGTTTTTCCACGCTCTCCAGTCTTCCTCGCTCTTTCCCGTCTCGGGCGAAAAGCCTCCCAGACCCCGTCTGCACTTACGCGCTTCCTTAAAACAGGATCGCCGAAATCAACCGAACGGGCTGAGCTGCTCCTCTTCCGCTCGCCGGCCCTCGGAACGTCAGCCTGCAAACGAATCGGACCACCGAGGTCACCGGCAGAGTCTCCTTTCGGAGCTCGGCCCCCCCCCCCAAGCTTTAACGACGGTTTCCCAAGCGGGGCAAACGCAGGGCCTCCCTTCGGCCCCGGAACGGTTTTTATCGCGGGCTCCCAAGTCGCCGTTACGACACTAAGCGGCAAAGCAAGGCAAAGACAGCTGGGGTCGCAGCTTACCCACCTAGGCACGAAAATTCTTCTTTGAGGCCTCCCTCGCTGCTTTTGCCAGGTAAACACACCAAAACAAAGCTCCCGACAGGCAGCTGAGGCTTCACATGGACCTCGGGGCCCCGCTAGCAACGGCGACGCCGGAGCCGCCGGGCTACCAGGCGCTATTCCCCCCCCCCCCTCCCCTCCCCTCCCCTGCCCTGCCGGCCCGCGAACCGCGGCTTATTACTCACGAGTCCGGGAAGGACGCCGCCGACCTTCCCGCGGCCGAAGGCTCCTCGTCAGGAGCGGGCAGAGAACCTTTCCGCCGGCATTCGGAGTCTCCCGGCCGCTCTCGACACCCGATAACTTGCCGAGAAAGGGCTGAGGGCGGGAGCCTGCAGTTCTTCACGGCAGCACACAGTCGTTCCCCGATGTGCCGAACGCCTAGCATTAACACAATTTAGAAATACAAAAATACCACCGCTACAGGGCGCAAAGCCAAGCTGAAATTTCGGCAGCCAAAGCAAACCTCTTCGCGCCCGACAGAACGAGCCACGTGCATCGGCGCCTACAGCTCCTCAAGGCTAGCGAGGCCTCGTGGGCGACGTTCCTCTGGCAGGCTGCGCAGCTGAACTCCCCCGTGTCGCCTAAGAGTCCGTGACGTGACGTATTCAAAGCTCAGCAGAAATTAACAATCCAAAGTTGTTTCTAAGCACAAAAGCGGATCTACTACACGAGAAGGAAGGAGTCCTAATTCCGCAAGGCTTTACCTTTTCTTCGAGCTGCCGTCTTCCTGCTGCCCCAAAGACCATTGCCAGGCAATTAACCTGGGGTCGCGCTAAATGAGCCTTCCTCTTCGTTTTACAATTCGCACGCTTGCCTCTCCCTCTCTCTCTGGCCACCTGACCGCCGTTCCCCGAAGACGGGAATTTGCCGTCTTGGAGCTCTTAAAGCACGACGCTTCACAGATGCAGAGAGTCACGCGCACGGAAACGGATGGACGCAGCGTCCTTTCCGTAACGCGTACGCACCTTCCGTTAGATGTCGCTCATCTGTTATTCCGATCGCTATTACCGGCGAACCTTCCTCACCGGGAGGAACGGGCTTTCCCTTTCGGGGCGACGGAGACGGCTCTCGCTCGGTTCCCTTTAATTTTATTACTTCGGCTCGCTTACGTTTTTCTGTCTCTTCAGCTTCAGCCGTGGCAACGAATCTAAAAATTAAATATCCTATCTTTCCTTTTCTACGTACGCGTGTACGATAACAAAACAAAATACAAACGACCGAAGCAAAACTAAGGCAGCTACGGTTAACAAGAGGCGCAGGGCAGCAACGGGTCGCTTAGTCCTCAGCGCTGCCTCCGGGAGGGAGGCCGAAAGAACGAACGTTCCGCATCAAGAGTTACCTTGGTTACCCGGGCCAGAACGCCTCCTACTGTCGCAGCTTCTGGGGAGATCGAGGGTCCGCTGCTGCATTTTTGCTTCCTCCTTTCAGCCCGCCCCTTCGGGAGTAAACGCAAAAAACCGCTCGCTCGTCCGGCTTTGCTCTTTGTCAGCATTTGCTATTGTCGGTTCCGCCTCTGTAACAAAGACAGAAAATTGCATTTCGCTTCCAACAAAACACTTCGATTTACACGCGTTCTTTTTCTCTTTCCCGTGGTTTTTTTTTTTTTCTTTCCCCCCTTTCTTTCTTTTTCCTTCTTTCCCTCAAAGGAAAGGTCTTAATACACCGCTTTGCATCGTACGTTGCGGGGTAAGCCGTTTGGAAACACTACAGGGCCGACGCCGCGCCGCAACCCTGCTCCGGGGCCCGCCTGCCCCCCCGCTCCGCTCCGCCGCGCCGCCTCCGCAGGGGCGAGCGCGTGCCCCGGCCCGCGCTGCCAACGAACTGGCGCCCTAAACGCCGCGCACGCAAAACGCAAAGTCACACCCGCGCTCCCGGCGCGGCGCCGGGTCCCAGCCCGCCCCCCCACTCGCCCCGCACCGCCGCCTCCACGCAGCGACGGCCGCAGCGGGCAGGATGCAGCCCGACGCCCCCCGAACCTATGCGTTCGCCTCACCCGGGGGCCCCACATCCTTCACTCCACGCCACCTCCGCACTCACCCGCCGCCGCCGCCGCCGAGCGAAAACGCCCTCCCTGCTCGCCGCCATCTTGCTTCCCCGCCGCCGCGCATGCGCCGCTCGCCAACGGACTGCGGCGGCAGTGACGCTTGAGCACCGCGCACGTGCCGGCTCGGACAGCGCGGGGGGGGGGAGCGAGGGGAGCGGGAGGGGCGGGGGGGAGCGAGGGGAGCGGGAGGGGAGCAGAGGGAGCCCGAGGGGCGGGGGGGAGCGAGGGGAGCCCGAGGGGCGGGGCGGAGTGCGAGGGGAGCGCGAGGGGAGCAGGGGGGCCCGAGGAGCGGGGGGGAGCACGAGGGGAGCCCGAGAAGCAGGGGGGGAGCGCGGGGGCGGGGGGGAGCGCGAGGGGACCAGGGGGAGCGCGAGGGGCGGGGCGGAGCGCGAGGGGAGCAAGGGGAGCCCGAGGAGCGGGGGGGAGCGTGAGAAGAGCCTGAGAAGCAGGGGGGAGCCCGAGAAGCGGGGGGGAGCGCGAGGGGAGCCCGAGAAGCGGGGGGGAGCGCGAGGGGAGCAGGGGGAGCCCGAGGGGCGGGGCGGAGCGCGAGGGGAGCAGGGGGAGCGCGAGGGGAGCAGGGGGAGCGCGAGGGGAGCAGGGGGAGCGGGGGGGAGCGCGAGGGGCGGGGGGGAGCGCGAGGGGCGGGGCGGAGCGCGAGGGGAGCAGGGGGAGCCCGAGGAGCGGGGGGGGAGCGCGAGGGGAGCCCGAGAAGCAGGGGGGAGCGCGGGGGTGGGGGGGAGCGCGAGGGGAGCCCGAGAAGCGGGGGGGAGCGCGAGGGGCGGGTGGAGCGGGGAATCCCGAGGGGCGGGGGGGAGCCGGGGAGCCCGAGGGGCGGGGGGGAGCACGAAGGGAGGCGAGACCCGCAATGGCATGCTCGCGCCGCGGCGCTGCAGCCGGGCGGCTCACGCGTGCGAACCGCAGCCCGCCGCGGCAGCCCGGGACTCCCAGCGAGCGCCCCGAGGCTGCCCGAGCCCGTGGCCGCTCCAAGAGCACCGGGAAGGGGCGACGAGCACGCTCCATTCGCTTACCCGTTACCGAAACGGCGGAGAGCAGCAGCAAACATGGCGACCGGCACTGAGCATGTGCGCGCCGGCTGTCTGCGCATGCGCGCCCCCCCCACCGGGTGCAGTACCGCTTTTTGGACACAGGGTGGCAGCAGTGAGCGCGGCGGAACGCTGTGCGCGTGCGCGCCCCCCCCACCGGGTGCAGTACCGCTTTTTGGACACAGGGTGGCAGCAGTGAGCACGGCGGAACCCAGTGCGCACACGAGCCCCCCCACAGGGTGCAGTACCGATTTTTGGACACAGGGTGGCAGCAGTGAGCACGGAGGAACCCAGTGCGCACGCGCGCCCCCCCACCGGGTGCAGTACCGCTTTTTGGACACAGGGTGGCAGCAGTGAGCGCGGCGGAACGCTGTGCGCACGCGCGCCCCCCCCACAGGGTGCAGTACCGATTTTTGGACACAGGGTGGCAGCAGTGAGCGCGGCGGAACGCTGTGCGCACACGAGCCCCCCCACAGGGTGCAGTACCGCTTTTTGGACACAGGGTGGCAGCAGTGAGCACGGCGGAACCCAGTGCGCACACGAGCCCCCCCCACCGGGTGCAGTACCGCTTTTTGGACACAGGGTGGCAGCAGTGAGCGCGGCGGAACGCTGTGCGCACGCGCGCCCCCCCCACAGGGTGCAGTACCGATTTTTGGACACAGGGTGGCAGCAGTGAGCACGGCGGAACCCAGTGCGCATGCGCGCCCCCCTTTATCGTGCCGTACCGCTTTTTGGACGCCCCGAGGGCAGCAGGGCGCGCGGCCGCCCCCGGCACGCGCACACCGCTGCAGAGCCCCCCCGCCCGCCCTTTGCAGACATTTCACCACCCTCGCCTCGGCTCATCTGCCCTTATTTACAGCGCCTGCTGCGAGGCGCAGCGTCGCCGCGTGTCGTGCTCGAGCCGCTGCTCCTAGAGGCTTCAGTAACAGCGCTTTCCTTTGAACATCGTTGCAAAATACTCCACAGACAAAAAAGAGTCAGAGGCTGCACTTAAAAAAACAAAACGAAAACAAAAAAACCACCCACCTACTTAACGGGACAATTTGCAAGCGTTCCAAGAAGCAGCCGTTCTTCTTTAGAACTTTCGACCTCTCGCCTTTACTGATCGTTAAACAAAATAAACAGCCCAAAGCAAGCCGCGCTATTTGCTTGACAGACTGCTCGGTTTTTATTATTAAACGGTACGAGATGCTGGCACGCGGCATGTCTTCTTCGGATTCTTGGGCTGACGTTCCTTCGGCCGCACGCACGCGGTCAAAGGCGTCTTTTTCACGTCCCGCCGTCAGGGCCTCCCCAGCAATTCCCGCAGCGACTCCCCCCTCGGGACAAACAGCTCGAGGACACGCACGGTCTTGCTAAAAGAACGGGGGGGGGGGGGGGAACAAACGCGTGCGCTGAGCGCGGCACTCGCAGACCCGATCTTCGGGTCCAAAAGAAAACTCTCTAAAGCGGACCAGGCGGGCCAAAGAGGTCCCTTCTTTGCGCCACGCTTCTTTCCTCGCACAGACGTCGGCCGCCTCTGCCCGCTCTCACGGTATCCCCTACCGGCAAGGACACGGCGAAACGTTTCGGAAACGACGGCGTTTCCCAGAAGCGTTTCCGCCGCCTTGGGAAAACGGCCGAAGGAGAGGCTCACGCGGGGCGCGTAGCTAGAAAGAACGCTCCGCACAAAGGCCTAAAATGACCAGCCCGGAGCAGGGATCCCGGGCTCTCCGGGAGCGCAGGAGTTCTCACGTCCTTACTGAGCAGAGACCGCTGCCCGTGAAACACGAGACGCCGCAGCGACGCCGATCGTTGGAGGGAAGCCTGCAATAAGAGCGAAAGAAAAGCAGACGTTGAGGACAAAGACCAAGTTACGAGCCCCTCGCGATTCAGACACGCTTCTAGATTTACCGCCTATTTCAAGGCGCGCCTTCGGCAATTCCGTCCAATTGATTTTCCCCGAAGCCCGAGACGCGGACGAAACGCCTCTCAAAGGAAGGTACGGCATAACCGCTCTGGCCTATAAACTACCGGTTTCGACGCAGGAAAAGCACAGGGAAAGCACTAGCGTTCCCCCCAAGAAACCACGTCCAAGCGGACCGATGAAGTAGGCCCCAAGTCTGAAAGCGGACCTAAAGGAGCCCGTTTGGCGGTCGCGAGCTGGAATACACCGTTCTCCTTCTCACTAACAACCTCCCGTAGAGACCGGCAGCTGTACAGCGCCTTCTACGCTACACGGAGGAGTCGGATAGCGGGCAGATGCCGCGTCCCGAATGCGCAACTAGAGATTGGAACGCACGGACGTAAACAAACGCCCGTGACGTAGCGGAGGTCTAGCGTATTCACGTTTACCGTGCGTCAGTTCTCCTCTGCGGACAGGCCGTTCCATCTTCTTTACTCGTTAGCTGACAGACGCCCTAGGAGAAAGCAAAGAAAGGAAGAAATTCAAAAGGAAATGAAACAGATCGGAGGGAGCCTCAAAGGCTTTGATCCATCCCCCCAGGCAGCCGAACCACCTTCGCAAAGGCACACCTCAAAAGACACGTCCTTCCGGGATCGCTGCACAGCCCAGCCAGAAAAGAGGAACAGAAACAAACAGAACGAGAAGGCTGCAGAGGGGGACGGAGGGCCGGAAAGGAGCCTGCTGTCCAGCGATGGTATTTTACCGCTCCTTGCGCGTTAGCAGCCCCTTTCAGATGCTTAAGCCCAAATTCTCTCAGCCCTTAACAGCTTCAGTACCCGCGGCACCTAGTTTTTCCACGCTCTCCAGTCTTCCTCGCTCTTTCCCGTCTCGGGCGAAAAGCCTCCCAGACCCCGTCTGCACTTACGCGCTTCCTTAAAACAGGATCGCCGAAATCAACCGAACGGGCTGAGCTGCTCCTCTTCCGCTCGCCGGCCCTCGGAACGTCAGCCTGCAAACGAATCGGACCACCGAGGTCACCGGCAGAGTCTCCTTTCGGAGCTCGGCCCCCCCCCCAAGCTTTAACGACGGTTTCCCAAGCGGGGCAAACGCAGGGCCTCCCTTCGGCCCCGGAACGGTTTTTATCGCGGGCTCCCAAGTCGCCGTTACGACACTAAGCGGCAAAGCAAGGCAAAGACAGCTGGGGTCGCAGCTTACCCACCTAGGCACGAAAATTCTTCTTTGAGGCCTCCCTCGCTGCTTTTGCCAGGTAAACACACCAAAACAAAGCTCCCGACAGGCAGCTGAGGCTTCACATGGACCTCGGGGCCCCGCTAGCAACGGCGACGCCGGAGCCGCCGGGCTACCAGGCGCTATTCCCCCCCCCCCTCCCCTCCCCTCCCCTGCCCTGCCGGCCCGCGAACCGCGGCTTATTACTCACGAGTCCGGGAAGGACGCCGCCGACCTTCCCGCGGCCGAAGGCTCCTCGTCAGGAGCGGGCAGAGAACCTTTCCGCCGGCATTCGGAGTCTCCCGGCCGCTCTCGACACCCGATAACTTGCCGAGAAAGGGCTGAGGGCGGGAGCCTGCAGTTCTTCACGGCAGCACACAGTCGTTCCCCGATGTGCCGAACGCCTAGCATTAACACAATTTAGAAATACAAAAATACCACCGCTACAGGGCGCAAAGCCAAGCTGAAATTTCGGCAGCCAAAGCAAACCTCTTCGCGCCCGACAGAACGAGCCACGTGCATCGGCGCCTACAGCTCCTCAAGGCTAGCGAGGCCTCGTGGGCGACGTTCCTCTGGCAGGCTGCGCAGCTGAACTCCCCCGTGTCGCCTAAGAGTCCGTGACGTGACGTATTCAAAGCTCAGCAGAAATTAACAATCCAAAGTTGTTTCTAAGCACAAAAGCGGATCTACTACACGAGAAGGAAGGAGTCCTAATTCCGCAAGGCTTTACCTTTTCTTCGAGCTGCCGTCTTCCTGCTGCCCCAAAGACCATTGCCAGGCAATTAACCTGGGGTCGCGCTAAATGAGCCTTCCTCTTCGTTTTACAATTCGCACGCTTGCCTCTCCCTCTCTCTCTGGCCACCTGACCGCCGTTCCCCGAAGACGGGAATTTGCCGTCTTGGAGCTCTTAAAGCACGACGCTTCACAGATGCAGAGAGTCACGCGCACGGAAACGGATGGACGCAGCGTCCTTTCCGTAACGCGTACGCACCTTCCGTTAGATGTCGCTCATCTGTTATTCCGATCGCTATTACCGGCGAACCTTCCTCACCGGGAGGAACGGGCTTTCCCTTTCGGGGCGACGGAGACGGCTCTCGCTCGGTTCCCTTTAATTTTATTACTTCGGCTCGCTTACGTTTTTCTGTCTCTTCAGCTTCAGCCGTGGCAACGAATCTAAAAATTAAATATCCTATCTTTCCTTTTCTACGTACGCGTGTACGATAACAAAACAAAATACAAACGACCGAAGCAAAACTAAGGCAGCTACGGTTAACAAGAGGCGCAGGGCAGCAACGGGTCGCTTAGTCCTCAGCGCTGCCTCCGGGAGGGAGGCCGAAAGAACGAACGTTCCGCATCAAGAGTTACCTTGGTTACCCGGGCCAGAACGCCTCCTACTGTCGCAGCTTCTGGGGAGATCGAGGGTCCGCTGCTGCATTTTTGCTTCCTCCTTTCAGCCCGCCCCTTCGGGAGTAAACGCAAAAAACCGCTCGCTCGTCCGGCTTTGCTCTTTGTCAGCATTTGCTATTGTCGGTTCCGCCTCTGTAACAAAGACAGAAAATTGCATTTCGCTTCCAACAAAACACTTCGATTTACACGCGTTCTTTTTCTCTTTCCCGTGGTTTTTTTTTTTTTCTTTCCCCCCTTTCTTTCTTTTTCCTTCTTTCCCTCAAAGGAAAGGTCTTAATACACCGCTTTGCATCGTACGTTGCGGGGTAAGCCGTTTGGAAACACTACAGGGCCGACGCCGCGCCGCAACCCTGCTCCGGGGCCCGCCTGCCCCCCCGCTCCGCTCCGCCGCGCCGCCTCCGCAGGGGCGAGCGCGTGCCCCGGCCCGCGCTGCCAACGAACTGGCGCCCTAAACGCCGCGCACGCAAAACGCAAAGTCACACCCGCGCTCCCGGCGCGGCGCCGGGTCCCAGCCCGCCCCCCCACTCGCCCCGCACCGCCGCCTCCACGCAGCGACGGCCGCAGCGGGCAGGATGCAGCCCGACGCCCCCCGAACCTATGCGTTCGCCTCACCCGGGGGCCCCACATCCTTCACTCCACGCCACCTCCGCACTCACCCGCCACCGCCGCCGCCGAGCGAAAACGCCCTCCCTGCTCGCCGCCATCTTGCTTCCCCGCCGCCGCGCATGCGCCGCTCGCCAACGGACTGCGGCGGCAGTGACGCTTGAGCACCGCGCACGTGCCGGCTCGGACAGCGTGGGGGGGGGGGGAGCGAGGGGAGCGGGAGGGGCGGGGGGGAGCGAGGGGAGCGGGAGGGGAGCAGAGGGAGCCCGAGGGGCGGGGGGGAGCGAGGGGAGCCCGAGGGGCGGGGCGGAGTGCGAGGGGAGCGCGAGAGGCGGGGGGGGAGCGTGAGGGGAGCAGGGGGGCCCGAGGAGCGGGGGGGAGCACGAGGGGAGCCCGAGAAGCGGGGGGGGAGCGCGGGGGCGGGGGGGGAGCGCGAGGGGACCAGGGGGAGCGCGAGGGGCGGGGCGGAGCGCGAGGGGAGCAAGGGGAGCCCGAGAGGAGCCTGAGAAGCAGGGGGGAGCCCGAGAAGCGGGGGGGAGCGCGAGGGGAGCAGGGGGAGTGCGAGGGGCGGGGCAGAGCGCGAGGGGAGCAAGGGGAGCCCGAGGAGCGGGGGGGAGCGTGAGAAGAGCCTGAGAAGCAGGGGGGAGCCCGAGAAGCGGGGGGGAGCGCGAGGGGAGCCCGAGAAGCGGGGGGGAGCGCGAGGGGAGCAGGGGGAGCCCGAGGGGCGGGGCGGAGCGCGAGGGGAGCAGGGGGAGCGCGAGGGGAGCAGGGGGAGCGCGAGGGGAGCAGGGGGAGCGCGAGGGGAGCCCGAGAAGCGGGGGGGAGCGCGAGGGGCGGGGCGGAGCGCGAGGGGAGCAGGGGGAGCCCGAGGAGCGGGGGGGGAGCGCGAGGGGAGCCCGAGAAGCAGGGGGGAGCGCGGGGGTGGGGGGGGAGCGCGAGGGGAGCCCGAGAAGCGGGGGGGAGCGCGAGGGGCGGGTGGAGCGGGGAATCCCGAGGGGCGGGGGGGAGCCGGGGAGCCCGAGGGGCGGGGGGGAGCACGAAGGGAGGCGAGACCCGCAATGGCATGCTCGCGCCGCGGCGCTGCAGCCGGGCGGCTCACGCGTGCGAACCGCAGCCCGCCGCGGCAGCCCGGGACTCCCAGCGAGCGCCCCGAGGCTGCCCGAGCCCGTGGCCGCTCCAAGAGCACCGGGAAGGGGCGACGAGCACGCTCCATTCGCTTACCCGTTACCGAAACGGCGGAGAGCAGCAGCAAACATGGCGACCGGCACTGAGCATGTGCGCGCCGGCTGTCTGCGCATGCGCGCCCCCCCCACCGGGTGCAGTACCGCTTTTTGGACACAGGGTGGCAGCAGTGAGCACGGCGGAACCCAGTGCGCACGCGGGCCCCCCCCACCGGGTGCAGTACCGCTTTTTGGACACAGGGTGGCAGCAGTGAGCGCGGCGGAACGCTGTGCACACGCGCGCCCCCCCCACAGGGTGCAGTACCGATTTTTGGACACAGGGTGGCAGCAGTGAGCACGGCGGAACCCAGTGCGCATGCGCGCCCCCCTTTATCGTGCCGTACCGCTTTTTGGACGCCCCGAGGGCAGCAGGGCGCGCGGCCGCCCCCGGCACGCGCACACCGCTGCAGAGCCCCCCCGCCCGCCCTTTGCAGACATTTCACCACCCTCGCCTCGGCTCATCTGCCCTTATTTACAGCGCCTGCTGCGAGGCGCAGCGTTGCCGCGTGTCGTGCTCGAGCCGCTGCTCCTAGAGGCTTCAGTAACAGCGCTTTCCTTTGAACATCGTTGCAAAATACTCCACAGACAAAAAAGAGTCAGAGGCTGCACTTAAAAAAACAAAACGAAAACAAAAAAACCACCCACCTACTTAACGGGACAATTTGCAAGCGTTCCAAGAAGCAGCCGTTCTTCTTTAGAACTTTCGACCTCTCGCCTTTACTGATCGTTAAACAAAATAAACAGCCCAAAGCAAGCCGCGCTATTTGCTTGACAGACTGCTCGGTTTTTATTATTAAACGGTACGAGATGCTGGCACGCGGCATGTCTTCTTCGGATTCTTGGGCTGACGTTCCTTCGGCCGCACGCACGCGGTCAAAGGCGTCTTTTTCACGTCCCGCCGTCAGGGCCTCCCCAGCAATTCCCGCAGCGACTCCCCCCTCGGGACAAACAGCTCGAGGACACGCACGGTCTTGCTAAAAGAACGGGGGGGGGGGGGGGAACAAACGCGTGCGCTGAGCGCGGCACTCGCAGACCCGATCTTCGGGTCCAAAAGAAAACTCTCTAAAGCGGACCAGGCGGGCCAAAGAGGTCCCTTCTTTGCGCCACGCTTCTTTCCTCGCACAGACGTCGGCCGCCTCTGCCCGCTCTCACGGTATCCCCTACCGGCAAGGACACGGCGAAACGTTTCGGCAACGACGGCGTTTCCCAGAAGCGTTTCCGCCGCCTTGGGAAAACGGCCGAAGGAGAGGCTCACGCGGGGCGCGTAGCTAGAAAGAACGCTCCGCACAAAGGCCTAAAATGACCAGCCCGGAGCAGGGATCCCGGCTCTCCGGGAGCGCAGGAGTTCTCACGTCCTTACTGAGCAGAGACCGCTGCCCGTGAAACACGAGACGCCGCAGCGACGCCGATCGTTGGAGGGAAGCCTGCAATAAGAGCGAAAGAAAAGCAGACGTTGAGGACAAAGACCAAGTTACGAGCCCCTCGCGATTCAGACACGCTTCTAGATTTACCGCCTATTTCAAGGCGCGCCTTCGGCAATTCCGTCCAATTGATTTTCCCCGAAGCCCGAGACGCGGACGAAACGCCTCTCAAAGGAAGGTACGGCATAACCGCTCTGGCCTATAAACTACGGTTTCGACGCAGGAAAAGCACAGGGAAAGCACTAGCGTTCCCCCCAAGAAACCACGTCCAAGCGGACCGATGAAGTAGGCCCCAAGTCTGAAAGCGGACCTAAAGGAGCCCGTTTGGCGGTCGCGAGCTGGAATACACCGTTCTCCTTCTCACTAACAACCTCCCGTAGAGACCGGCAGCTGTACAGCGCCTTCTACGCTACACGGAGGAGTCGGATAGCGGGCAGATGCCGCGTCCCGAATGCGCAACTAGAGATTGGAACGCACGGACGTAAACAAACGCCCGTGACGTAGCGGAGGTCTAGCGTATTCACGTTTACCGTGCGTCAGTTCTCCTCTGCGGACAGGCGTTCCATCTTCTTTACTCGTTAGCTGACAGACGCCCTAGGAGAAAGCAAAGAAAGGAAGAAATTCAAAAGGAAATGAAACAGATCGGAGGGAGCCTCAAAGGCTTTGATCCATCCCCCCAGGCAGCCGAACCACCTTCGCAAAGGCACACCTCAAAAGACACGTCCTTCCGGGATCGCTGCACAGCCCAGCCAGAAAAGAGGAACAGAAACAAACAGAACGAGAAGGCTGCAGAGGGGGACGGAGGGCCGGAAAGGAGCCTGCTGTCCAGCGATGGTATTTTACCGCTCCTTGCGCGTTAGCAGCCCCTTTCAGATGCTTAAGCCCAAATTCTCTCAGCCCTTAACAGCTTCAGTACCCGCGGCACCTAGTTTTTCCACGCTCTCCAGTCTTCCTCGCTCTTTCCCGTCTCGGGCGAAAAGCCTCCCAGACCCCGTCTGCACTTACGCGCTTCCTTAAAACAGGATCGCCGAAATCAACCGAACGGGCTGAGCTGCTCCTCTTCCGCTCGCCGGCCCTCGGAACGTCAGCCTGCAAACGAATCGGACCACCGAGGTCACCGGCAGAGTCTCCTTTCGGAGCTCGGCCCCCCCCCCCAAGCTTTAACGACGGTTTCCCAAGCGGGGCAAACGCAGGCCTCCCTTCGGCCCCGGAACGGTTTTTATCGCGGGCTCCCAAGTCGCCGTTACGACACTAAGCGGCAAAGCAAGGCAAAGACAGCTGGGGTCGCAGCTTACCCACCTAGGCACGAAAATTCTTCTTTGAGGCCTCCCTCGCTGCTTTTGCCAGGTAAACACACCAAAACAAAGCTCCCGACAGGCAGCTGAGGCTTCACATGGACCTCGGGGCCCCGCTAGCAACGGCGACGCCGGAGCCGCCGGGCTACCAGGCGCTATTCCCCCCCCCCCTCCCCTCCCCTCCCCTGCCCTGCCGGCCCGCGAACCGCGGCTTATTACTCACGAGTCCGGGAAGGACGCCGCCGACCTTCCCGCGGCCGAAGGCTCCTCGTCAGGAGCGGGCAGAGAACCTTTCCGCCGGCATTCGGAGTCTCCCGGCCGCTCTCGACACCCGATAACTTGCCGAGAAAGGGCTGAGGGCGGGAGCCTGCAGTTCTTCACGGCAGCACACAGTCGTTCCCCGATGTGCCGAACGCCTAGCATTAACACAATTTAGAAATACAAAAATACCACCGCTACAGGGCGCAAAGCCAAGCTGAAATTTCGGCAGCCAAAGCAAACCTCTTCGCGCCCGACAGAACGAGCCACGTGCATCGGCGCCTACAGCTCCTCAAGGCTAGCGAGGCCTCGTGGGCGACGTTCCTCTGGCAGGCTGCGCAGCTGAACTCCCCCGTGTCGCCTAAGAGTCCGTGACGTGACGTATTCAAAGCTCAGCAGAAATTAACAATCCAAAGTTGTTTCTAAGCACAAAAGCGGATCTACTACACGAGAAGGAAGGAGTCCTAATTCCGCAAGGCTTTACCTTTTCTTCGAGCTGCCGTCTTCCTGCTGCCCCAAAGACCATTGCCAGGCAATTAACCTGGGGTCGCGCTAAATGAGCCTTCCTCTTCGTTTTACAATTCGCACGCTTGCCTCTCCCTCTCTCTCTGGCCACCTGACCGCCGTTCCCCGAAGACGGGAATTTGCCGTCTTGGAGCTCTTAAAGCACGACGCTTCACAGATGCAGAGAGTCACGCGCACGGAAACGGATGGACGCAGCGTCCTTTCCGTAACGCGTACGCACCTTCCGTTAGATGTCGCTCATCTGTTATTCCGATCGCTATTACCGGCGAACCTTCCTCACCGGGAGGAACGGGCTTTCCCTTTCGGGGCGACGGAGACGGCTCTCGCTCGGTTCCCTTTAATTTTATTACTTCGGCTCGCTTACGTTTTTCTGTCTCTTCAGCTTCAGCCGTGGCAACGAATCTAAAAATTAAATATCCTATCTTTCCTTTTCTACGTACGCGTGTACGATAACAAAACAAAATACAAACGACCGAAGCAAAACTAAGGCAGCTACGGTTAACAAGAGGCGCAGGGCAGCAACGGGTCGCTTAGTCCTCAGCGCTGCCTCCGGGAGGGAGGCCGAAAGAACGAACGTTCCGCATCAAGAGTTACCTTGGTTACCCGGGCCAGAACGCCTCCTACTGTCGCAGCTTCTGGGGAGATCGAGGGTCCGCTGCTGCATTTTTGCTTCCTCCTTTCAGCCCGCCCCTTCGGGAGTAAACGCAAAAAACCGCTCGCTCGTCCGGCTTTGCTCTTTGTCAGCATTTGCTATTGTCGGTTCCGCCTCTGTAACAAAGACAGAAAATTGCATTTCGCTTCCAACAAAACACTTCGATTTACACGCGTTCTTTTTCTCTTTCCCGTGGTTTTTTTTTTTTTCTTTCCCCCCTTTCTTTCTTTTTCCTTCTTTCCCTCAAAGGAAAGGTCTTAATACACCGCTTTGCATCGTACGTTACGGGGTAAGCCGTTTGGAAACACTACAGGGCCGACGCCGCGCCGCAACCCTGCTCCGGGGCCCGCCTGCCCCCCCGCTCCGCTCCGCCGCGCCGCCTCCGCAGGGGCGAGCGCGTGCCCCGGCCCGCGCTGCCAACGAACTGGCGCCCTAAACGCCGCGCACGCAAAACGCAAAGTCACACCCGCGCTCCCGGCGCGGCGCCGGGTCCCAGCCCGCCCCCCCACTCGCCCCGCACCGCCGCCTCCACGCAGCGACGGCCGCAGCGGGCAGGATGCAGCCCGACGCCCCCCGAACCTATGCGTTCGCCTCACCCGGGGGCCCCACATCCTTCACTCCACGCCACCTCCGCACTCACCCGCCGCCGCCGCCGAGCGAAAACGCCCTCCCTGCTCGCCGCCATCTTGCTTCCCCGCCGCCGCGCATGCGCTGCTCGCCAACGGACTGCGGCGGCAGTGACGCTTGAGCACCGCGCACGTGCCGGCTCGGACAGCGCGGGGGGGGGAGCGAGGGGAGCGGGAGGGGCGGGGGGGAGCGAGGGGAGCGGGAGGGGAGCAGAGGGAGCCCGAGGGGCGGGGGGGAGCGAGGGGAGCGCGAGAGGCGGGGGGGGAGCGTGAGGGGAGCAGGGGGGCCCGAGGAGCGGGGGGGAGCACGAGGGGAGCCCGAGAAGCGGGGGGGAGCGCGGGGGCGGGGGGGGAGCGCGAGGGGACCAGGGGGAGCGCGAGGGGCGGGGCGGAGCGCGAGGGGAGCAAGGGGAGCCCGAGAGGAGCCTGAGAAGCAGGGGGGAGCCCAAGAAGCGGGGGGGAGCGCGAGGGGAGCAGGGGGAGTGCGAGGGGCGGGGCAGAGCGCGAGGGGAGCAAGGGGAGCCCGAGGAGCGGGGGGGAGCGTGAGAAGAGCCTGAGAAGCAGGGGGGAGCCCGAGAAGCGGGGGGGAGCGCGAGGGGAGCCCGAGAAGCGGGGGGGGAGCGCGGGGGTGGGGGGGGAGCGCGAGGGGAGCCCGAGAAGCGGGGGGGAGCGCGAGGGGCGGGTGGAGCGGGGAATCCCGAGGGGCGGGGGGGGAGCCGGGGAGCCCGAGGGGCGGGGGGGAGCACGAAGGGAGGCGAGACCCGCAATGGCATGCTCGCGCCGCGGCGCTGCAGCCGGGCGGCTCACGCGTGCGAACCGCAGCCCGCCGCGGCAGCCCGGGACTCCCAGCGAGCGCCCCGAGGCTGCCCGAGCCCGTGGCCGCTCCAAGAGCACCGGGAAGGGGCGACGAGCACGCTCCATTCGCTTACCCGTTACCGAAACGGCGGAGAGCAGCAGCAAACATGGCGACCGGCACTGAGCATGTGCGCGCCGGCTGTCTGCGCATGCGCGCCCCCCCCACCGGGTGCAGTACCGCTTTTTGGACACAGGGTGGCAGCAGTGAGCGCGGCGGAACGCTGTGCGCGTGCGCGCCCCCCCCACAGGGTGCAGTACCGCTTTTTGGACACAGGGTGGCAGCAGTGAGCACGGCGGAACCCAGTGCGCACACGAGCCCCCCCACAGGGTGCAGTACCGATTTTTGGACACAGGGTGGCAGCAGTGAGCACGGCGGAACCCAGTGCGCATGCGCGCCCCCCTTTATCGTGCCGTACCGCTTTTTGGACGCCCCGAGGGCAGCAGGGCGCGCGGCCGCCCCCGGCACGCGCACACCGCTGCAGAGCCCCCCCGCCCGCCCTTTGCAGACATTTCACCACCCTCGCCTCGGCTCATCTGCCCTTATTTACAGCGCCTGCTGCGAGGCGCAGCGTCGCCGCGTGTCGTGCTCGAGCCGCTGCTCCTAGAGGCTTCAGTAACAGCGCTTTCCTTTGAACATCGTTGCAAAATACTCCACAGACAAAAAAGAGTCAGAGGCTGCACTTAAAAAAACAAAACGAAAACAAAAAAACCACCCACCTACTTAACGGGACAATTTGCAAGCGTTCCAAGAAGCAGCCGTTCTTCTTTAGAACTTTCGACCTCTCGCCTTTACTGATCGTTAAACAAAATAAACAGCCCAAAGCAAGCCGCGCTATTTGCTTGACAGACTGCTCGGTTTTTATTATTAAACGGTACGAGATGCTGGCACGCGGCATGTCTTCTTCGGATTCTTGGGCTGACGTTCCTTCGGCCGCACGCACGCGGTCAAAGGCGTCTTTTTCACGTCCCGCCGTCAGGGCCTCCCCAGCAATTCCCGCAGCGACTCCCCCCTCGGGACAAACAGCTCGAGGACACGCACGGTCTTGCTAAAAGAACGGGGGGGGGGGGGGAACAAACGCGTGCGCTGAGCGCGGCACTCGCAGACCCGATCTTCGGGTCCAAAAGAAAACTCTCTAAAGCGGACCAGGCGGGCCAAAGAGGTCCCTTCTTTGCGCCACGCTTCTTTCCTCGCACAGACGTCGGCCGCCTCTGCCCGCTCTCACGGTATCCCCTACCGGCAAGGACACGGCGAAACGTTTCGGCAACGACGGCGTTTCCCAGAAGCGTTTCCGCCGCCTTGGGAAAACGGCCGAAGGAGAGGCTCACGCGGGGCGCGTAGCTAGAAAGAACGCTCCGCACAAAGGCCTAAAATGACCAGCCCGGAGCAGGGATCCCGGGCTCTCCGGGAGCGCAGGAGTTCTCACGTCCTTACTGAGCAGAGACCGCTGCCCGTGAAACACGAGACGCCGCAGCGACGCCGATCGTTGGAGGGAAGCCTGCAATAAGAGCGAAAGAAAAGCAGACGTTGAGGACAAAGACCAAGTTACGAGCCCCTCGCGATTCAGACACGCTTCTAGATTTACCGCCTATTTCAAGGCGCGCCTTCGGCAATTCCGTCCAATTGATTTTCCCCGAAGCCCGAGACGCGGACGAAACGCCTCTCAAAGGAAGGTACGGCATAACCGCTCTGGCCTATAAACTACCGGTTTCGACGCAGGAAAAGCACAGGGAAAGCACTAGCGTTCCCCCCAAGAAACCACGTCCAAGCGGACCGATGAAGTAGGCCCCAAGTCTGAAAGCGGACCTAAAGGAGCCCGTTTGGCGGTCGCGAGCTGGAATACACCGTTCTCCTTCTCACTAACAACCTCCCGTAGAGACCGGCAGCTGTACAGCGCCTTCTACGCTACACGGAGGAGTCGGATAGCGGGCAGATGCCGCGTCCCGAATGCGCAACTAGAGATTGGAACGCACGGACGTAAACAAACGCCCGTGACGTAGCGGAGGTCTAGCGTATTCACGTTTACCGTGCGTCAGTTCTCCTCTGCGGACAGGCCGTTCCATCTTCTTTACTCGTTAGCTGACAGACGCCCTAGGAGAAAGCAAAGAAAGGAAGAAATTCAAAAGGAAATGAAACAGATCGGAGGGAGCCTCAAAGGCTTTGATCCATCCCCCCAGGCAGCCGAACCACCTTCGCAAAGGCACACCTCAAAAGACACGTCCTTCCGGGATCGCTGCACAGCCCAGCCAGAAAAGAGGAACAGAAACAAACAGAACGAGAAGGCTGCAGAGGGGGACGGAGGGCCGGAAAGGAGCCTGCTGTCCAGCGATGGTATTTTACCGCTCCTTGCGCGTTAGCAGCCCCTTTCAGATGCTTAAGCCCAAATTCTCTCAGCCCTTAACAGCTTCAGTACCCGCGGCACCTAGTTTTTCCACGCTCTCCAGTCTTCCTCGCTCTTTCCCGTCTCGGGCGAAAAGCCTCCCAGACCCCGTCTGCACTTACGCGCTTCCTTAAAACAGGATCGCCGAAATCAACCGAACGGGCTGAGCTGCTCCTCTTCCGCTCGCCGGCCCTCGGAACGTCAGCCTGCAAACGAATCGGACCACCGAGGTCACCGGCAGAGTCTCCTTTCGGAGCTCGGCCCCCCCCCCCCAAGCTTTAACGACGGTTTCCCAAGCGGGGCAAACGCAGGGCCTCCCTTCGGCCCCGGAACGGTTTTTATCGCGGGCTCCCAAGTCGCCGTTACGACACTAAGCGGCAAAGCAAGGCAAAGACAGCTGGGGTCGCAGCTTACCCACCTAGGCACGAAAATTCTTCTTTGAGGCCTCCCTCGCTGCTTTTGCCAGGTAAACACACCAAAACAAAGCTCCCGACAGGCAGCTGAGGCTTCACATGGACCTCGGGGCCCCGCTAGCAACGGCGACGCCGGAGCCGCCGGGCTACCAGGCGCTATTCCCCCCCCCCCTCCCCTCCCCTCCCCTGCCCTGCCGGCCCGCGAACCGCGGCTTATTACTCACGAGTCCGGGAAGGACGCCGCCGACCTTCCCGCGGCCAAAGGCTCCTCGTCAGGAGCGGGCAGAGAACCTTTCCGCCGGCATTCGGAGTCTCCCGGCCGCTCTCGACACCCGATAACTTGCCGAGAAAGGGCTGAGGGCGGGAGCCTGCAGTTCTTCACGGCAGCACACAGTCGTTCCCCGATGTGCCGAACGCCTAGCATTAACACAATTTAGAAATACAAAAATACCACCGCTACAGGGCGCAAAGCCAAGCTGAAATTTCGGCAGCCAAAGCAAACCTCTTCGCGCCCGACAGAACGAGCCACGTGCATCGGCGCCTACAGCTCCTCAAGGCTAGCGAGGCCTCGTGGGCGACGTTCCTCTGGCAGGCTGCGCAGCTGAACTCCCCCGTGTCGCCTAAGAGTCCGTGACGTGACGTATTCAAAGCTCAGCAGAAATTAACAATCCAAAGTTGTTTCTAAGCACAAAAGCGGATCTACTACACGAGAAGGAAGGAGTCCTAATTCCGCAAGGCTTTACCTTTTCTTCGAGCTGCCGTCTTCCTGCTGCCCCAAATACCATTGCCAGGCAATTAACCTGGGGTCGCGCTAAATGAGCCTTCCTCTTCGTTTTACAATTCGCACGCTTGCCTCTCCCTCTCTCTCTGGCCACCTGACCGCCGTTCCCCGAAGACGGGAATTTGCCGTCTTGGAGCTCTTAAAGCACGACGCTTCACAGATGCAGAGAGTCACGCGCACGGAAACGGATGGACGCAGCGTCCTTTCCGTAACGCGTACGCACCTTCCGTTAGATGTCGCTCATCTGTTATTCCGATCGCTATTACCGGCGAACCTTCCTCACCGGGAGGAACGGGCTTTCCCTTTCGGGGCAACGGAGACGGCTCTCGCTCGGTTCCCTTTAATTTTATTACTTCGGCTCGCTTACGTTTTTCTGTCTCTTCAGCTTCAGCCGTGGCAACGAATCTAAAAATTAAATATCCTATCTTTCCTTTTCTACGTACGCGTGTACGATAACAAAACAAAATACAAACGACCGAAGCAAAACTAAGGCAGCTACGGTTAACAAGAGGCGCAGGGCAGCAACGGGTCGCTTAGTCCTCAGCGCTGCCTCCGGGAGGGAGGCCGAAAGAACGAACGTTCCGCATCAAGAGTTACCTTGGTTACCCGGGCCAGAACGCCTCCTACTGTCGCAGCTTCTGGGGAGATCGAGGGTCCGCTGCTGCATTTTTGCTTCCTCCTTTCAGCCCGCCCCTTCGGGAGTAAACGCAAAAAACCGCTCGCTCGTCCGGCTTTGCTCTTTGTCAGCATTTGCTATTGTCGGTTCCGCCTCTGTAACAAAGACAGAAAATTGCATTTCGCTTCCAACAAAACACTTCGATTTACACGCGTTCTTTTTCTCTTTCCCGTGGTTTTTTTTTTTTTCTTTCCCCCCTTTCTTTCTTTTTCCTTCTTTCCCTCAAAGGAAAGGTCTTAATACACCGCTTTGCATCGTACGTTACGGGGTAAGCCGTTTGGAAACACTACAGGGCCGACGCCGCGCCGCAACCCTGCTCCGGGGCCCGCCTGCCCCCCCGCTCCGCTCCGCTGCGCCGCCTCCGCAGGGGCGAGCGCGTGCCCCGGCCCGCGCTGCCAACGAACTGGCGCCCTAAACGCCGCGCACGCAAAACGCAAAGTCACACCCGCGCTCCCGGCGCGGCGCCGGGTCCCAGCCCGCCCCCCCACTCGCCCCGCACCGCCGCCTCCACGCAGCGACGGCCGCAGCGGGCAGGATGCAGCCCGACGCCCCCCGAACCTATGCGTTCGCCTCACCCGGGGGCCCCACATCCTTCACTCCACGCCACCTCCGCACTCACCCGCCGCCGCCGCCGCCGAGCGAAAACGCCCTCCCTGCTCGCCGCCATCTTGCTTCCCCGCCGCCGCGCATGCGCCGCTCGCCAACGGACTGCGGCGGCAGTGACGCTTGAGCACCGCGCACGTGCCGGCTCGGACAGCGCGGGGGGGGGGAGCGAGGGGAGCGGGAGGGGCGGGGGGGAGCGAGGGGAGCGGGAGGGGAGCAGAGGGAGCCCGAGGGGCGGGGGGGAGCGAGGGGAGCCCGAGGGGCGGGGCGGAGTGCGAGGGGAGCGCGAGAGGCGGGGGGGGAGCGTGAGGGGAGCAGGGGGGCCCGAGGAGCGGGGGGGAGCACGAGGGGAGCCCGAGAAGCGGGGGGGGGAGCGCGGGGGCGGGGGGGAGCGCGAGGGGACCAGGGGGAGCGCGAGGGGCGGGGCGGAGCGCGAGGGGAGCAAGGGGAGCCCGAGAGGAGCCTGAGAAGCAGGGGGGAGCCCGAGAAGCGGGGGGGAGCGCGAGGGGAGCAGGGGGAGTGCGAGGGGCGGGGCAGAGCGCGAGGGGAGCAAGGGGAGCCCGAGGAGCGGGGGGGGAGCGTGAGAAGAGCCTGAGAAGCAGGGGGGAGCCCGAGAAGCGGGGGGGAGCGCGAGGGGAGCCCGAGAAGCGGGGGGGAGCGCGAGGGGAGCAGGGGGAGCCCGAGGGGCGGGGCGGAGCGCGAGGGGAGCAGGGGGAGCGCGAGGGGAGCAGGGGGAGCGCGAGGGGAGCAGGGGGAGCGCGAGGGGAGCCCGAGAAGCGGGGGGGGAGCGCGAGGGGAGCAGGGGGAGCCCGAGGAGCGGGGGGGGGAGCGCGAGGGGAGCCCGAGAAGCAGGGGGGAGCGCGGGGGTGGGGGGGAGCGCGAGGGGAGCCCGAGAAGCGGGGGGGAGCGCGAGGGGCGGGTGGAGCGGGGAATCCCGAGGGGCGGGGGGGAGCCGGGGAGCCCGAGGGGCGGGGGGGGAGCACGAAGGGAGGCGAGACCCGCAATGGCATGCTCGCGCCGCGGCGCTGCAGCCGGGCGGCTCACGCGTGCGAACCGCAGCCCGCCGCGGCAGCCCGGGACTCCCAGCGAGCGCCCGAGGCTGCCCGAGCCCGTGGCCGCTCCAAGAGCACCGGGAAGGGGCGACGAGCACGCTCCATTCGCTTACCCGTTACCGAAACGGCGGAGAGCAGCAGCAAACATGGCGACCGGCACTGAGCATGTGCGCGCCGGCTGTCTGCGCATGCGCGCCCCCCCCACCGGGTGCAGTACCGCTTTTTGGACACAGGGTGGCAGCAGTGAGCGCGGCGGAACGCTGTGCGCGTGCGCGCCCCCCCCACCGGGTGCAGTACCGCTTTTTGGACACAGGGTGGCAGCAGTGAGCACGGCGGAACCCAGTGCGCACACGAGCCCCCCCACAGGGTGCAGTACCGATTTTTGGACACAGGGTGGCAGCAGTGAGCACGGCGGAACCCAGTGCGCATGCGCGCCCCCCTTTATCGTGCCGTACCGCTTTTTGGACGCCCCGAGGGCAGCAGGGCGCGCGGCCGCCCCCGGCACGCGCACACCGCTGCAGAGCCCCCCCGCCCGCCCTTTGCAGACATTTCACCACCCTCGCCTCGGCTCATCTGCCCTTATTTACAGCGCCTGCTGCGAGGCGCAGCGTCGCCGCGTGTCGTGCTCGAGCCGCTGCTCCTAGAGGCTTCAGTAACAGCGCTTTCCTTTGAACATCGTTGCAAAATACTCCACAGACAAAAAAGAGTCAGAGGCTGCACTTAAAAAAACAAAACGAAAACAAAAAAACCACCCACCTACTTAACGGGACAATTTGCAAGCGTTCCAAGAAGCAGCCGTTCTTCTTTAGAACTTTCGACCTCTCGCCTTTACTGATCGTTAAACAAAATAAACAGCCCAAAGCAAGCCGCGCTATTTGCTTGACAGACTGCTCGGTTTTTATTATTAAACGGTACGAGATGCTGGCACGCGGCATGTCTTCTTCGGATTCTTGGGCTGACGTTCCTTCGGCCGCACGCACGCGGTCAAAGGCGTCTTTTTCACGTCCCGCCGTCAGGGCCTCCCCAGCAATTCCCGCAGCGACTCCCCCCTCGGGACAAACAGCTCGAGGACACGCACGGTCTTGCTAAAAGAACGGGGGGGGGGGGGGAACAAACGCGTGCGCTGAGCGCGGCACTCGCAGACCCGATCTTCGGGTCCAAAAGAAAACTCTCTAAAGCGGACCAGGCGGGCCAAAGAGGTCCCTTCTTTGCGCCACGCTTCTTTCCTCGCACAGACGTCGGCCGCCTCTGCCCGCTCTCACGGTATCCCCTACCGGCAAGGACACGGCGAAACGTTTCGGAAACGACGGCGTTTCCCAGAAGCGTTTCCGCCGCCTTGGGAAAACGGCCGAAGGAGAGGCTCACGCGGGGCGCGTAGCTAGAAAGAACGCTCCGCACAAAGGCCTAAAATGACCAGCCCGGAGCAGGGATCCCGGGCTCTCCGGGAGCGCAGGAGTTCTCACGTCCTTACTGAGCAGAGACCGCTGCCCGTGAAACACGAGACGCCGCAGCGACGCCGATCGTTGGAGGGAAGCCTGCAATAAGAGCGAAAGAAAAGCAGACGTTGAGGACAAAGACCAAGTTACGAGCCCCTCGCGATTCAGACACGCTTCTAGATTTACCGCCTATTTCAAGGCGCGCCTTCGGCAATTCCGTCCAATTGATTTTCCCCGAAGCCCGAGACGCGGACGAAACGCCTCTCAAAGGAAGGTACGGCATAACCGCTCTGGCCTATAAACTACCGGTTTCGACGCAGGAAAAGCACAGGGAAAGCACTAGCGTTCCCCCCAAGAAACCACGTCCAAGCGGACCGATGAAGTAGGCCCCAAGTCTGAAAGCGGACCTAAAGGAGCCCGTTTGGCGGTCGCGAGCTGGAATACACCGTTCTCCTTCTCACTAACAACCTCCCGTAGAGACCGGCAGCTGTACAGCGCCTTCTACGCTACACGGAGGAGTCGGATAGCGGGCAGATGCCGCGTCCCGAATGCGCAACTAGAGATTGGAACGCACGGACGTAAACAAACGCCCGTGACGTAGCGGAGGTCTAGCGTATTCACGTTTACCGTGCGTCAGTTCTCCTCTGCGGACAGGCCGTTCCATCTTCTTTACTCGTTAGCTGACAGACGCCCTAGGAGAAAGCAAAGAAAGGAAGAAATTCAAAAGGAAATGAAACAGATCGGAGGGAGCCTCAAAGGCTTTGATCCATCCCCCCAGGCAGCCGAACCACCTTCGCAAAGGCACACCTCAAAAGACACGTCCTTCCGGGATCGCTGCACAGCCCAGCCAGAAAAGAGGAACAGAAACAAACAGAACGAGAAGGCTGCAGAGGGGGACGGAGGGCCGGAAAGGAGCCTGCTGTCCAGCGATGGTATTTTACCGCTCCTTGCGCGTTAGCAGCCCCTTTCAGATGCTTAAGCCCAAATTCTCTCAGCCCTTAACAGCTTCAGTACCCGCGGCACCTAGTTTTTCCACGCTCTCCAGTCTTCCTCGCTCTTTCCCGTCTCGGGCGAAAAGCCTCCCAGACCCCGTCTGCACTTACGCGCTTCCTTAAAACAGGATCGCCGAAATCAACCGAACGGGCTGAGCTGCTCCTCTTCCGCTCGCCGGCCCTCGGAACGTCAGCCTGCAAACGAATCGGACCACCGAGGTCACCGGCAGAGTCTCCTTTCGGAGCTCGGCCCCCCCCCCCAAGCTTTAACGACGGTTTCCCAAGCGGGGCAAACGCAGGGCCTCCCTTCGGCCCCGGAACGGTTTATATCGCGGGCTCCCAAGTCGCCGTTACGACACTAAGCGGCAAAGCAAGGCAAAGACAGCTGGGGTCGCAGCTTACCCACCTAGGCACGAAAATTCTTCTTTGAGGCCTCCCTCGCTGCTTTTGCCAGGTAAACACACCAAAACAAAGCTCCCGACAGGCAGCTGAGGCTTCACATGGACCTCGGGGCCCCGCTAGCAACGGCGACGCCGGAGCCGCCGGGCTACCAGGCGCTATTCCCCCCCCCCCTCCCCTCCCCTCCCCTGCCCTGCCGGCCCGCGAACCGCGGCTTATTACTCACGAGTCCGGGAAGGACGCCGCCGACCTTCCCGCGGCCGAAGGCTCCTCGTCAGGAGCGGGCAGAGAACCTTTCCGCCGGCATTCGGAGTCTCCCGGCCGCTCTCGACACCCGATAACTTGCCGAGAAAGGGCTGAGGGCGGGAGCCTGCAGTTCTTCACGGCAGCACACAGTCGTTCCCCGATGTGCCGAACGCCTAGCATTAACACAATTTAGAAATACAAAAATACCACCGCTACAGGGCGCAAAGCCAAGCTGAAATTTCGGCAGCCAAAGCAAACCTCTTCGCGCCCGACAGAACGAGCCACGTGCATCGGCGCCTACAGCTCCTCAAGGCTAGCGAGGCCTCGTGGGCGACGTTCCTCTGGCAGGCTGCGCAGCTGAACTCCCCCGTGTCGCCTAAGAGTCCGTGACGTGACGTATTCAAAGCTCAGCAGAAATTAACAATCCAAAGTTGTTTCTAAGCACAAAAGCGGATCTACTACACGAGAAGGAAGGAGTCCTAATTCCGCAAGGCTTTACCTTTTCTTCGAGCTGCCGTCTTCCTGCTGCCCCAAATACCATTGCCAGGCAATTAACCTGGGGTCGCGCTAAATGAGCCTTCCTCTTCGTTTTACAATTCGCACGCTTGCCTCTCCCTCTCTCTCTGGCCACCTGACCGCCGTTCCCCGAAGACGGGAATTTGCCGTCTTGGAGCTCTTAAAGCACGACGCTTCACAGATGCAGAGAGTCACGCGCACGGAAACGGATGGACGCAGCGTCCTTTCCGTAACGCGTACGCACCTTCCGTTAGATGTCGCTCATCTGTTATTCCGATCGCTATTACCGGCGAACCTTCCTCACCGGGAGGAACGGGCTTTCCCTTTCGGGGCGACGGAGACGGCTCTCGCTCGGTTCCCTTTAATTTTATTACTTCGGCTCGCTTACGTTTTTCTGTCTCTTCAGCTTCAGCCGTGGCAACGAATCTAAAAATTAAATATCCTATCTTTCCTTTTCTACGTACGCGTGTACGATAACAAAACAAAATACAAACGACCGAAGCAAAACTAAGGCAGCTACGGTTAACAAGAGGCGCAGGGCAGCAACGGGTCGCTTAGTCCTCAGCGCTGCCTCCGGGAGGGAGGCCGAAAGAACGAACGTTCCGCATCAAGAGTTACCTTGGTTACCCGGGCCAGAACGCCTCCTACTGTCGCAGCTTCTGGGGAGATCGAGGGTCCGCTGCTGCATTTTTGCTTCCTCCTTTCAGCCCGCCCCTTCGGGAGTAAACGCAAAAAACCGCTCGCTCGTCCGGCTTTGCTCTTTGTCAGCATTTGCTATTGTCGGTTCCGCCTCTGTAACAAAGACAGAAAATTGCATTTCGCTTCCAACAAAACACTTCGATTTACACGCGTTCTTTTTCTCTTTCCCGTGGTTTTTTTTTTTTTCTTTCCCCCCTTTCTTTCTTTTTCCTTCTTTCCCTCAAAGGAAAGGTCTTAATACACCGCTTTGCATCGTACGTTACGGGGTAAGCCGTTTGGAAACACTACAGGGCCGACGCCGCGCCGCAACCCTGCTCCGGGGCCCGCCTGCCCCCCCGCTCCGCTCCGCTGCGCCGCCTCCGCAGGGGCGAGCGCGTGCCCCGGCCCGCGCTGCCAACGAACTGGCGCCCTAAACGCCGCGCACGCAAAACGCAAAGTCACACCCGCGCTCCCGGCGCGGCGCCGGGTCCCAGCCCGCCCCCCCACTCGCCCCGCACCGCCGCCTCCACGCAGCGACGGCCGCAGCGGGCAGGATGCAGCCCGACGCCCCCCGAACCTATGCGTTCGCCTCACCCGGGGGCCCCACATCCTTCACTCCACGCCACCTCCGCACTCACCCGCCGCCGCCGCCGCCGAGCGAAAACGCCCTCCCTGCTCGCCGCCATCTTGCTTCCCCGCCGCCGCGCATGCGCCGCTCGCCAACGGACTGCGGCGGCAGTGACGCTTGAGCACCGCGCACGTGCCGGCTCGGACAGCGCGGGGGGGGGGAGCGAGGGGAGCGGGAGGGGCGGGGGGGAGCGAGGGGAGCGGGAGGGGAGCAGAGGGAGCCCGAGGGGCGGGGGGGAGCGAGGGGAGCCCGAGGGGCGGGGCGGAGTGCGAGGGGAGCGCGAGAGGCGGGGGGGGAGCGTGAGGGGAGCAGGGGGGCCCGAGGAGCGGGGGGGAGCACGAGGGGAGCCCGAGAAGCGGGGGGGGAGCGCGGGGGCGGGGGGGAGCGCGAGGGGACCAGGGGGAGCGCGAGGGGCGGGGCGGAGCGCGAGGGGAGCAAGGGGAGCCCGAGAGGAGCCTGAGAAGCAGGGGGGAGCCCGAGAAGCGGGGGGGAGCGCGAGGGGAGCAGGGGGAGTGCGAGGGGCGGGGCAGAGCGCGAGGGGAGCAAGGGGAGCCCGAGGAGCGGGGGGGAGCGTGAGAAGAGCCTGAGAAGCAGGGGGGAGCCCGAGAAGCGGGGGGGAGCGCGAGGGGAGCCCGAGAAGCGGGGGGGAGCGCGAGGGGAGCAGGGGGAGCCCGAGGGGCGGGGCGGAGCGCGAGGGGAGCAGGGGGAGCGCGAGGGGACCAGGGGGAGCGCGAGGGGCGGGGCGGAGCGCGAGGGGAGCAAGGGGAGCCCGAGAGGAGCCTGAGAAGCAGGGGGGAGCCCGAGAAGCGGGGGGGGAGCGCGAGGGGAGCAGGGGGAGTGCGAGGGGCGGGGCAGAGCGCGAGGGGAGCAAGGGGAGCCCGAGGAGCGGGGGGGAGCGTGAGAAGAGCCTGAGAAGCAGGGGGGAGCCCGAGAAGCGGGGGGGAGCGCGAGGGGAGCCCGAGAAGCGGGGGGGAGCGCGAGGGGAGCAGGGGGAGCCCGAGGGGCGGGGCGGAGCGCGAGGGGAGCAGGGGGAGCGCGAGGGGAGCAGGGGGAGCGCGAGGGGAGCCCGAGAAGCGGGGGGGAGCGCGAGGGGAGCAGGGGGAGCCCGAGGAGCGGGGGGGGAGCGCGAGGGGAGCCCGAGAAGCAGGGGGGAGCGCGGGGGTGGGGGGGAGCGCGAGGGGAGCCCGAGAAGCGGGGGGGAGCGCGAGGGGCGGGTGGAGCGGGGAATCCCGAGGGGCGGGGGGGAGCCGGGGAGCCCGAGGGGCGGGGGGGAGCACGAAGGGAGGCGAGACCCGCAATGGCATGCTCGCGCCGCGGCGCTGCAGCCGGGCGGCTCACGCGTGCGAACCGCAGCCCGCCGCGGCAGCCCGGGACTCCCAGCGAGCGCCCCGAGGCTGCCCGAGCCCGTGGCCGCTCCAAGAGCACCGGGAAGGGGCGACGAGCACGCTCCATTCGCTTACCCGTTACCGAAACGGCGGAGAGCAGCAGCAAACATGGCGACCGGCACTGAGCATGTGCGCGCCGGCTGTCTGCGCATGCGCGCCCCCCCACCGGGTGCAGTACCGCTTTTTGGACACAGGGTGGCAGCAGTGAGCGCGGCGGAACGCTGTGCGCGTGCGCGCCCCCCCCACAGGGTGCAGTACCGCTTTTTGGACACAGGGTGGCAGCAGTGAGCACGGCGGAACCCAGTGCGCACACGAGCCCCCCCACAGGGTGCAGTACCGATTTTTGGACACAGGGTGGCAGCAGTGAGCACGGCGGAACCCAGTGCGCATGCGCGCCCCCCTTTATCGTGCCGTACCGCTTTTTGGACGCCCCGAGGGCAGCAGGGCGCGCGGCCGCCCCCGGCACGCGCACACCGCTGCAGAGCCCCCCCGCCCGCCCTTTGCAGACATTTCACCACCCTCGCCTCGGCTCATCTGCCCTTATTTACAGCGCCTGCTGCGAGGCGCAGCGTCGCCGCGTGTCGTGCTCGAGCCGCTGCTCCTAGAGGCTTCAGTAACAGCGCTTTCCTTTGAACATCGTTGCAAAATACTCCACAGACAAAAAAGAGTCAGAGGCTGCACTTAAAAAAACAAAACGAAAACAAAAAAACCACCCACCTACTTAACGGGACAATTTGCAAGCGTTCCAAGAAGCAGCCGTTCTTCTTTAGAACTTTCGACCTCTCGCCTTTACTGATCGTTAAACAAAATAAACAGCCCAAAGCAAGCCGCGCTATTTGCTTGACAGACTGCTCGGTTTTTATTATTAAACGGTACGAGATGCTGGCACGCGGCATGTCTTCTTCGGATTCTTGGGCTGACGTTCCTTCGGCCGCACGCACGCGGTCAAAGGCGTCTTTTTCACGTCCCGCCGTCAGGGCCTCCCCAGCAATTCCCGCAGCGACTCCCCCCTCGGGACAAACAGCTCGAGGACACGCACGGTCTTGCTAAAAGAACGGGGGGGGGGGGGGGAACAAACGCGTGCGCTGAGCGCGGCACTCGCAGACCCGATCTTCGGGTCCAAAAGAAAACTCTCTAAAGCGGACCAGGCGGGCCAAAGAGGTCCCTTCTTTGCGCCACGCTTCTTTCCTCGCACAGACGTCGGCCGCCTCTGCCCGCTCTCACGGTATCCCCTACCGGCAAGGACACGGCGAAACGTTTCGGAAACGACGGCGTTTCCCAGAAGCGTTTCCGCCGCCTTGGGAAAACGGCCGAAGGAGAGGCTCACGCGGGGCGCGTAGCTAGAAAGAACGCTCCGCACAAAGGCCTAAAATGACCAGCCCGGAGCAGGGATCCCGGGCTCTCCGGGAGCGCAGGAGTTCTCACGTCCTTACTGAGCAGAGACCGCTGCCCGTGAAACACGAGACGCCGCAGCGACGCCGATCGTTGGAGGGAAGCCTGCAATAAGAGCGAAAGAAAAGCAGACGTTGAGGACAAAGACCAAGTTACGAGCCCCTCGCGATTCAGACACGCTTCTAGATTTACCGCCTATTTCAAGGCGCGCCTTCGGCAATTCCGTCCAATTGATTTTCCCCGAAGCCCGAGACGCGGACGAAACGCCTCTCAAAGGAAGGTACGGCATAACCGCTCTGGCCTATAAACTACCGGTTTC
Organism: Apteryx mantelli; assembly: GCF_036417845.1. Classification (NCBI taxonomy): domain Eukaryota; kingdom Metazoa; phylum Chordata; class Aves; order Apterygiformes; family Apterygidae; genus Apteryx; species Apteryx mantelli. The sequence goes on along the minus strand of NW_027118485.1, from coordinate 132,400 downwards.
GACGCAGGAAAAGCACAGGGAAAGCACTAGCGTTCCCCCCAAGAAACCACGTCCAAGCGGACCGATGAAGTAGGCCCCAAGTCTGAAAGCGGACCTAAAGGAGCCCGTTTGGCGGTCGCGAGCTGGAATACACCGTTCTCCTTCTCACTAACAACCTCCCGTAGAGACCGGCAGCTGTACAGCGCCTTCTACGCTACACGGAGGAGTCGGATAGCGGGCAGATGCCGCGTCCCGAATGCGCAACTAGAGATTTGAACGCACGGACGTAAACAAACGCCCGTGACGTAGCGGAGGTCTAGCGTATTCACGTTTACCGTGCGTCAGTTCTCCTCTGCGGACAGGCCGTTCCATCTTCTTTACTCGTTAGCTGACAGACGCCCTAGGAGAAAGCAAAGAAAGGAAGAAATTCAAAAGGAAATGAAACAGATCGGAGGGAGCCTCAAAGGCTTTGATCCATCCCCCCAGGCAGCCGAACCACCTTCGCAAAGGCACACCTCAAAAGACACGTCCTTCCGGGATCGCTGCACAGCCCAGCCAGAAAAGAGGAACAGAAACAAACAGAACGAGAAGGCTGCAGAGGGGGACGGAGGGCCGGAAAGGAGCCTGCTGTCCAGCGATGGTATTTTACCGCTCCTTGCGCGTTAGCAGCCCCTTTCAGATGCTTAAGCCCAAATTCTCTCAGCCCTTAACAGCTTCAGTACCCGCGGCACCTAGTTTTTCCACGCTCTCCAGTCTTCCTCGCTCTTTCCCGTCTCGGGCGAAAAGCCTCCCAGACCCCGTCTGCACTTACGCGCTTCCTTAAAACAGGATCGCCGAAATCAACCGAACGGGCTGAGCTGCTCCTCTTCCGCTCGCCGGCCCTCGGAACGTCAGCCTGCAAACGAATCGGACCACCGAGGTCACCGGCAGAGTCTCCTTTCGGAGCTCGGCCCCCCCCCCCAAGCTTTAACGACGGTTTCCCAAGCGGGGCAAACGCAGGGCCTCCCTTCGGCCCCGGAACGGTTTTTATCGCGGGCTCCCAAGTCGCCGTTACGACACTAAGCGGCAAAGCAAGGCAAAGACAGCTGGGGTCGCAGCTTACCCACCTAGGCACGAAAATTCTTCTTTGAGGCCTCCCTCGCTGCTTTTGCCAGGTAAACACACCAAAACAAAGCTCCCGACAGGCAGCTGAGGCTTCACATGGACCTCGGGGCCCCGCTAGCAACGGCGACGCCGGAGCCGCCGGGCTACCAGGCGCTATTCCCCCCCCCCCCCCTCCCCTCCCCTCCCCTGCCCTGCCGGCCCGCGAACCGCGGCTTATTACTCACGAGTCCGGGAAGGACGCCGCCGACCTTCCCGCGGCCGAAGGCTCCTCGTCAGGAGCGGGCAGAGAACCTTTCCGCCGGCATTCGGAGTCTCCCGGCCGCTCTCGACACCCGATAACTTGCCGAGAAAGGGCTGAGGGCGGGAGCCTGCAGTTCTTCACGGCAGCACACAGTCGTTCCCCGATGTGCCGAACGCCTAGCATTAACACAATTTAGAAATACAAAAATACCACCGCTACAGGGCGCAAAGCCAAGCTGAAATTTCGGCAGCCAAAGCAAACCTCTGCGCGCCCGACAGAACGAGCCACGTGCATCGGCGCCTACAGCTCCTCAAGGCTAGCGAGGCCTCGTGGGCGACGTTCCTCTGGCAGGCTGCGCAGCTGAACTCCCCCGTGTCGCCTAAGAGTCCGTGACGTGACGTATTCAAAGCTCAGCAGAAATTAACAATCCAAAGTTGTTTCTAAGCACAAAAGCGGATCTACTACACGAGAAGGAAGGAGTCCTAATTCCGCAAGGCTTTACCTTTTCTTCGAGCTGCCGTCTTCCTGCTGCCCCACATACCATTGCCAGGCAATTAACCTGGGGTCGCGCTAAATGAGCCTTCCTCTTCGTTTTACAATTCGCACGCTTGCCTCTCCCTCTCTCTCTGGCCACCTGACCGCCGTTCCCCGAAGACGGGAATTTGCCGTCTTGGAGCTCTTAAAGCACGACGCTTCACAGATGCAGAGAGTCACGCGCACGGAAACGGATGGACGCAGCGTCCTTTCCGTAACGCGTACGCACCTTCCGTTAGATGTCGCTCATCTGTTATTCCGATCGCTATTACCGGCGAACCTTCCTCACCGGGAGGAACGGGCTTTCCCTTTCGGGGCGACGGAGACGGCTCTCGCTCGGTTCCCTTTAATTTTATTACTTCGGCTCGCTTACGTTTTTCTGTCTCTTCAGCTTCAGCCGTGGCAACGAATCTAAAAATTAAATATCCTATCTTTCCTTTTCTACGTACGCGTGTACGATAACAAAACAAAATACAAACGACCGAAGCAAAACTAAGGCAGCTACGGTTAACAAGAGGCGCAGGGCAGCAACGGGTCGCTTAGTCCTCAGCGCTGCCTCCGGGAGGGAGGCCGAAAGAACGAACGTTCCGCATCAAGAGTTACCTTGGTTACCCGGGCCAGAACGCCTCCTACTGTCGCAGCTTCTGGGGAGATCGAGGGTCCGCTGCTGCATTTTTGCTTCCTCCTTTCAGCCCGCCCCTTCGGGAGTAAACGCAAAAAACCGCTCGCTCGTCCGGCTTTGCTCTTTGTCAGCATTTGCTATTGTCGGTTCCGCCTCTGTAACAAAGACAGAAAATTGCATTTCGCTTCCAACAAAACACTTCGATTTACACGCGTTCTTTTTCTCTTTCCCGTGGTTTTTTTTTTTTTCTTTCCCCCCTTTCTTTCTTTTTCCTTCTTTCCCTCAAAGGAAAGGTCTTAATACACCGCTTTGCATCGTACGTTACGGGGTAAGCCGTTTGGAAACACTACAGGGCCGACGCCGCGCCGCAACCCTGCTCCGGGGCCCGCCTGCCCCCCCGCTCCGCTCCGCTGCGCCGCCTCCGCAGGGGCGAGCGCGTGCCCCGGCCCGCGCTGCCAACGAACTGGCGCCCTAAACGCCGCGCACGCAAAACGCAAAGTCACACCCGCGCTCCCGGCGCGGCGCCGGGTCCCAGCCCGCCCCCCCACTCGCCCCGCACCGCCGCCTCCACGCAGCGACGGCCGCAGCGGGCAGGATGCAGCCCGACGCCCCCCGAACCTATGCGTTCGCCTCACCCGGGGGCCCCACATCCTTCACTCCACGCCACCTCCGCACTCACCCGCCGCCGCCGCCGCCGAGCGAAAACGCCCTCCCTGCTCGCCGCCATCTTGCTTCCCCGCCGCCGCGCATGCGCCGCTCGCCAACGGACTGCGGCGGCAGTGACGCTTGAGCACCGCGCACGTGCCGGCTCGGACAGCGCGGGGGGGGGGAGCGAGGGGAGCGGGAGGGGCGGGGGGGAGCGAGGGGAGCGGGAGGGGAGCAGAGGGAGCCCGAGGGGCGGGGGGGAGCGAGGGGAGCCCGAGGGGCGGGGCGGAGTGCGAGGGGAGCGCGAGAGGCGGGGGGGGAGCGTGAGGGGAGCAGGGGGGCCCGAGGAGCGGGGGGGAGCACGAGGGGAGCCCGAGAAGCGGGGGGGGAGCGCGGGGGCGGGGGGGAGCGCGAGGGGACCAGGGGGAGCGCGAGGGGCGGGGCGGAGCGCGAGGGGAGCAAGGGGAGCCCGAGAGGAGCCTGAGAAGCAGGGGGGAGCCCGAGAAGCGGGGGGGAGCGCGAGGGGAGCAGGGGGAGTGCGAGGGGCGGGGCAGAGCGCGAGGGGAGCAAGGGGAGCCCGAGGAGCGGGGGGGAGCGTGAGAAGAGCCTGAGAAGCAGGGGGGAGCCCGAGAAGCGGGGGGGAGCGCGAGGGGAGCCCGAGAAGCGGGGGGGAGCGCGAGGGGAGCAGGGGGAGCCCGAGGGGCGGGGCGGAGCGCGAGGGGAGCAGGGGGAGCGCGAGGGGAGCAGGGGGAGCGCGAGGGGAGCAGGGGGAGCGCGAGGGGAGCCCGAGAAGCGGGGGGGAGCGCGAGGGGAGCAGGGGGAGCCCGAGGAGCGGGGGGGGAGCGCGAGGGGAGCCCGAGAAGCAGGGGGGAGCGCGGGGGTGGGGGGGAGCGCGAGGGGAGCCCGAGAAGCGGGGGGGAGCGCGAGGGGCGGGTGGAGCGGGGAATCCCGAGGGGCGGGGGGGAGCCGGGGAGCCCGAGGGGCGGGGGGGAGCACGAAGGGAGGCGAGACCCGCAATGGCATGCTCGCGCCGCGGCGCTGCAGCCGGGCGGCTCACGCGTGCGAACCGCAGCCCGCCGCGGCAGCCCGGGACTCCCAGCGAGCGCCCCGAGGCTGCCCGAGCCCGTGGCCGCTCCAAGAGCACCGGGAAGGGGCGACGAGCACGCTCCATTCGCTTACCCGTTACCGAAACGGCGGAGAGCAGCAGCAAACATGGCGACCGGCACTGAGCATGTGCGCGCCGGCTGTCTGCGCATGCGCGCCCCCCCCACCGGGTGCAGTACCGCTTTTTGGACACAGGGTGGCAGCAGTGAGCGCGGCGGAACGCTGTGCGCGTGCGCGCCCCCCCCACCGGGTGCAGTACCGCTTTTTGGACACAGGGTGGCAGCAGTGAGCACGGCGGAACCCAGTGCGCACACGAGCCCCCCCACAGGGTGCAGTACCGATTTTTGGACACAGGGTGGCAGCAGTGAGCACGGCGGAACCCAGTGCGCATGCGCGCCCCCCTTTATCGTGCCGTACCGCTTTTTGGACGCCCCGAGGGCAGCAGGGCGCGCGGCCGCCCCCGGCACGCGCACACCGCTGCAGAGCCCCCCCGCCCGCCCTTTGCAGACATTTCACCACCCTCGCCTCGGCTCATCTGCCCTTATTTACAGCGCCTGCTGCGAGGCGCAGCGTCGCCGCGTGTCGTGCTCGAGCCGCTGCTCCTAGAGGCTTCAGTAACAGCGCTTTCCTTTGAACATCGTTGCAAAATACTCCACAGACAAAAAAGAGTCAGAGGCTGCACTTAAAAAAACAAAACGAAAACAAAAAAACCACCCACCTACTTAACGGGACAATTTGCAAGCGTTCCAAGAAGCAGCCGTTCTTCTTTAGAACTTTCGACCTCTCGCCTTTACTGATCGTTAAACAAAATAAACAGCCCAAAGCAAGCCGCGCTATTTGCTTGACAGACTGCTCGGTTTTTATTATTAAACGGTACGAGATGCTGGCACGCGGCATGTCTTCTTCGGATTCTTGGGCTGACGTTCCTTCGGCCGCACGCACGCGGTCAAAGGCGTCTTTTTCACGTCCCGCCGTCAGGGCCTCCCCAGCAATTCCCGCAGCGACTCCCCCCTCGGGACAAACAGCTCGAGGACACGCACGGTCTTGCTAAAAGAACGGGGGGGGGGGGGGGAACAAACGCGTGCGCTGAGCGCGGCACTCGCAGACCCGATCTTCGGGTCCAAAAGAAAACTCTCTAAAGCGGACCAGGCGGGCCAAAGAGGTCCCTTCTTTGCGCCACGCTTCTTTCCTCGCACAGACGTCGGCCGCCTCTGCCCGCTCTCACGGTATCCCCTACCGGCAAGGACACGGCGAAACGTTTCGGAAACGACGGCGTTTCCCAGAAGCGTTTCCGCCGCCTTGGGAAAACGGCCGAAGGAGAGGCTCACGCGGGGCGCGTAGCTAGAAAGAACGCTCCGCACAAAGGCCTAAAATGACCAGCCCGGAGCAGGGATCCCGGGCTCTCCGGGAGCGCAGGAGTTCTCACGTCCTTACTGAGCAGAGACCGCTGCCCGTGAAACACGAGACGCCGCAGCGACGCCGATCGTTGGAGGGAAGCCTGCAATAAGAGCGAAAGAAAAGCAGACGTTGAGGACAAAGACCAAGTTACGAGCCCCTCGCGATTCAGACACGCTTCTAGATTTACCGCCTATTTCAAGGCGCGCCTTCGGCAATTCCGTCCAATTGATTTTCCCCGAAGCCCGAGACGCGGACGAAACGCCTCTCAAAGGAAGGTACGGCATAACCGCTCTGGCCTATAAACTACCGGTTTCGACGCAGGAAAAGCACAGGGAAAGCACTAGCGTTCCCCCCAAGAAACCACGTCCAAGCGGACCGATGAAGTAGGCCCCAAGTCTGAAAGCGGACCTAAAGGAGCCCGTTTGGCGGTCGCGAGCTGGAATACACCGTTCTCCTTCTCACTAACAACCTCCCGTAGAGACCGGCAGCTGTACAGCGCCTTCTACGCTACACGGAGGAGTCGGATAGCGGGCAGATGCCGCGTCCCGAATGCGCAACTAGAGATTGGAACGCACGGACGTAAACAAACGCCCGTGACGTAGCGGAGGTCTAGCGTATTCACGTTTACCGTGCGTCAGTTCTCCTCTGCGGACAGGCCGTTCCATCTTCTTTACTCGTTAGCTGACAGACGCCCTAGGAGAAAGCAAAGAAAGGAAGAAATTCAAAAGGAAATGAAACAGATCGGAGGGAGCCTCAAAGGCTTTGATCCATCCCCCCAGGCAGCCGAACCACCTTCGCAAAGGCACACCTCAAAAGACACGTCCTTCCGGGATCGCTGCACAGCCCAGCCAGAAAAGAGGAACAGAAACAAACAGAACGAGAAGGCTGCAGAGGGGGACGGAGGGCCGGAAAGGAGCCTGCTGTCCAGCGATGGTATTTTACCGCTCCTTGCGCGTTAGCAGCCCCTTTCAGATGCTTAAGCCCAAATTCTCTCAGCCCTTAACAGCTTCAGTACCCGCGGCACCTAGTTTTTCCACGCTCTCCAGTCTTCCTCGCTCTTTCCCGTCTCGGGCGAAAAGCCTCCCAGACCCCGTCTGCACTTACGCGCTTCCTTAAAACAGGATCGCCGAAATCAACCGAACGGGCTGAGCTGCTCCTCTTCCGCTCGCCGGCCCTCGGAACGTCAGCCTGCAAACGAATCGGACCACCGAGGTCACCGGCAGAGTCTCCTTTCGGAGCTCGGCCCCCCCCCCCAAGCTTTAACGACGGTTTCCCAAGCGGGGCAAACGCAGGGCCTCCCTTCGGCCCCGGAACGGTTTTTATCGCGGGCTCCCAAGTCGCCGTTACGACACTAAGCGGCAAAGCAAGGCAAAGACAGCTGGGGTCGCAGCTTACCCACCTAGGCACGAAAATTCTTCTTTGAGGCCTCCCTCGCTGCTTTTGCCAGGTAAACACACCAAAACAAAGCTCCCGACAGGCAGCTGAGGCTTCACATGGACCTCGGGGCCCCGCTAGCAACGGCGACGCCGGAGCCGCCGGGCTACCAGGCGCTATTCCCCCCCCCCCTCCCCTCCCCTCCCCTGCCCTGCCGGCCCGCGAACCGCGGCTTATTACTCACGAGTCCGGGAAGGACGCCGCCGACCTTCCCGCGGCCGAAGGCTCCTCGTCAGGAGCGGGCAGAGAACCTTTCCGCCGGCATTCGGAGTCTCCCGGCCGCTCTCGACACCCGATAACTTGCCGAGAAAGGGCTGAGGGCGGGAGCCTGCAGTTCTTCACGGCAGCACACAGTCGTTCCCCGATGTGCCGAACGCCTAGCATTAACACAATTTAGAAATACAAAAATACCACCGCTACAGGGCGCAAAGCCAAGCTGAAATTTCGGCAGCCAAAGCAAACCTCTTCGCGCCCGACAGAACGAGCCACGTGCATCGGCGCCTACAGCTCCTCAAGGCTAGCGAGGCCTCGTGGGCGACGTTCCTCTGGCAGGCTGCGCAGCTGAACTCCCCCGTGTCGCCTAAGAGTCCGTGACGTGACGTATTCAAAGCTCAGCAGAAATTAACAATCCAAAGTTGTTTCTAAGCACAAAAGCGGATCTACTACACGAGAAGGAAGGAGTCCTAATTCCGCAAGGCTTTACCTTTTCTTCGAGCTGCCGTCTTCCTGCTGCCCCAAATACCATTGCCAGGCAATTAACCTGGGGTCGCGCTAAATGAGCCTTCCTCTTCGTTTTACAATTCGCACGCTTGCCTCTCCCTCTCTCTCTGGCCACCTGACCGCCGTTCCCCGAAGACGGGAATTTGCCGTCTTGGAGCTCTTAAAGCACGACGCTTCACAGATGCAGAGAGTCACGCGCACGGAAACGGATGGACGCAGCGTCCTTTCCGTAACGCGTACGCACCTTCCGTTAGATGTCGCTCATCTGTTATTCCGATCGCTATTACCGGCGAACCTTCCTCACCGGGAGGAACGGGCTTTCCCTTTCGGGGCAACGGAGACGGCTCTCGCTCGGTTCCCTTTAATTTTATTACTTCGGCTCGCTTACGTTTTTCTGTCTCTTCAGCTTCAGCCGTGGCAACGAATCTAAAAATTAAATATCCTATCTTTCCTTTTCTACGTACGCGTGTACGATAACAAAACAAAATACAAACGACCGAAGCAAAACTAAGGCAGCTACGGTTAACAAGAGGCGCAGGGCAGCAACGGGTCGCTTAGTCCTCAGCGCTGCCTCCGGGAGGGAGGCCGAAAGAACGAACGTTCCGCATCAAGAGTTACCTTGGTTACCCGGGCCAGAACGCCTCCTACTGTCGCAGCTTCTGGGGAGATCGAGGGTCCGCTGCTGCATTTTTGCTTCCTCCTTTCAGCCCGCCCCTTCGGGAGTAAACGCAAAAAACCGCTCGCTCGTCCGGCTTTGCTCTTTGTCAGCATTTGCTATTGTCGGTTCCGCCTCTGTAACAAAGACAGAAAATTGCATTTCGCTTCCAACAAAACACTTCGATTTACACGCGTTCTTTTTCTCTTTCCCGTGGTTTTTTTTTTTTTCTTTCCCCCCTTTCTTTCTTTTTCCTTCTTTCCCTCAAAGGAAAGGTCTTAATACACCGCTTTGCATCGTACGTTGCGGGGTAAGCCGTTTGGAAACACTACAGGGCCGACGCCGCGCCGCAACCCTGCTCCGGGGCCCGCCTGCCCCCCCGCTCCGCTCCGCCGCGCCGCCTCCGCAGGGGCGAGCGCGTGCCCCGGCCCGCGCTGCCAACGAACTGGCGCCCTAAACGCCGCGCACGCAAAACGCAAAGTCACACCCGCGCTCCCGGCGCGGCGCCGGGTCCCAGCCCGCCCCCCCACTCGCCCCGCACCGCCGCCTCCACGCAGCGACGGCCGCAGCGGGCAGGATGCAGCCCGACGCCCCCCGAACCTATGCGTTCGCCTCACCCGGGGGCCCCACATCCTTCACTCCACGCCACCTCCGCACTCACCCGCCGCCGCCGCCGCCGAGCGAAAACGCCCTCCCTGCTCGCCGCCATCTTGCTTCCCCGCCGCCGCGCATGCGCCGCTCGCCAACGGACTGCGGCGGCAGTGACGCTTGAGCACCGCGCACGTGCCGGCTCGGACAGCGCGGGGGGGGGGAGCGAGGGGAGCGGGAGGGGCGGGGGGGAGCGAGGGGAGCGGGAGGGGAGCAGAGGGAGCCCGAGGGGCGGGGGGGAGCGAGGGGAGCCCGAGGGGCGGGGCGGAGTGCGAGGGGAGCGCGAGAGGCGGGGGGGGAGCGTGAGGGGAGCAGGGGGGCCCGAGGAGCGGGGGGGAGCACGAGGGGAGCCCGAGAAGCGGGGGGGGAGCGCGGGGGCGGGGGGGAGCGCGAGGGGACCAGGGGGAGCGCGAGGGGCGGGGCGGAGCGCGAGGGGAGCAAGGGGAGCCCGAGAGGAGCCTGAGAAGCAGGGGGGAGCCCGAGAAGCGGGGGGGAGCGCGAGGGGAGCAGGGGGAGTGCGAGGGGCGGGGCAGAGCGCGAGGGGAGCAAGGGGAGCCCGAGGAGCGGGGGGGAGCGTGAGAAGAGCCTGAGAAGCAGGGGGGAGCCCGAGAAGCGGGGGGGAGCGCGAGGGGAGCCCGAGAAGCGGGGGGGAGCGCGAGGGGAGCAGGGGGAGCCCGAGGGGCGGGGCGGAGCGCGAGGGGAGCAGGGGGAGCGCGAGGGGAGCAGGGGGAGCGCGAGGGGAGCCCGAGAAGCGGGGGGGAGCGCGAGGGGAGCAGGGGGAGCCCGAGGAGCGGGGGGGGAGCGCGAGGGGAGCCCGAGAAGCAGGGGGGAGCGCGGGGGTGGGGGGGAGCGCGAGGGGAGCCCGAGAAGCGGGGGGGAGCGCGAGGGGCGGGTGGAGCGGGGAATCCCGAGGGGCGGGGGGGAGCCGGGGAGCCCGAGGGGCGGGGGGGAGCACGAAGGGAGGCGAGACCCGCAATGGCATGCTCGCGCCGCGGCGCTGCAGCCGGGCGGCTCACGCGTGCGAACCGCAGCCCGCCGCGGCAGCCCGGGACTCCCAGCGAGCGCCCCGAGGCTGCCCGAGCCCGTGGCCGCTCCAAGAGCACCGGGAAGGGGCGACGAGCACGCTCCATTCGCTTACCCGTTACCGAAACGGCGGAGAGCAGCAGCAAACATGGCGACCGGCACTGAGCATGTGCGCGCCGGCTGTCTGCACATGCGCGCCCCCCCACCGGGTGCAGTACCGCTTTTTGGACACAGGGTGGCAGCAGTGAGCGCGGCGGAACGCTGTGCGCGTGCGCGCCCCCCCCACAGGGTGCAGTACCGATTTTTGGACACAGGGTGGCAGCAGTGAGCACGGAGGAACCCAGTGCGCACGCGCGCCCCCCCCACCGGGTGCAGTACCGCTTTTTGGACACAGGGTGGCAGCAGTGAGCGCGGCGGAACGCTGTGCGCGTGCGCGCCCCCCCCACCGGGTGCAGTACCGCTTTTTGGACACAGGGTGGCAGCAGTGAGCACGGCGGAACCCAGTGCGCACACGAGCCCCCCCACAGGGTGCAGTACCGATTTTTGGACACAGGGTGGCAGCAGTGAGCACGGCGGAACCCAGTGCGCATGCGCGCCCCCCTTTATCGTGCCGTACCGCTTTTTGGACGCCCCGAGGGCAGCAGGGCGCGCGGCCGCCCCCGGCACGCGCACACCGCTGCAGAGCCCCCCCGCCCGCCCTTTGCAGACATTTCACCACCCTCGCCTCGGCTCATCTGCCCTTATTTACAGCGCCTGCTGCGAGGCGCAGCGTCGCCGCGTGTCGTGCTCGAGCCGCTGCTCCTAGAGGCTTCAGTAACAGCGCTTTCCTTTGAACATCGTTGCAAAATACTCCACAGACAAAAAAGAGTCAGAGGCTGCACTTAAAAAAACAAAACGAAAACAAAAAAACCACCCACCTACTTAACGGGACAATTTGCAAGCGTTCCAAGAAGCAGCCGTTCTTCTTTAGAACTTTCGACCTCTCGCCTTTACTGATCGTTAAACAAAATAAACAGCCCAAAGCAAGCCGCGCTATTTGCTTGACAGACTGCTCGGTTTTTATTATTAAACGGTACGAGATGCTGGCACGCGGCATGTCTTCTTCGGATTCTTGGGCTGACGTTCCTTCGGCCGCACGCACGCGGTCAAAGGCGTCTTTTTCACGTCCCGCCGTCAGGGCCTCCCCAGCAATTCCCGCAGCGACTCCCCCCTCGGGACAAACAGCTCGAGGACACGCACGGTCTTGCTAAAAGAACGGGGGGGGGGGGGGGAACAAACGCGTGCGCTGAGCGCGGCACTCGCAGACCCGATCTTCGGGTCCAAAAGAAAACTCTCTAAAGCGGACCAGGCGGGCCAAAGAGGTCCCTTCTTTGCGCCACGCTTCTTTCCTCGCACAGACGTCGGCCGCCTCTGCCCGCTCTCACGGTATCCCCTACCGGCAAGGACACGGCGAAACGTTTCGGAAACGACGGCGTTTCCCAGAAGCGTTTCCGCCGCCTTGGGAAAACGGCCGAAGGAGAGGCTCACGCGGGGCGCGTAGCTAGAAAGAACGCTCCGCACAAAGGCCTAAAATGACCAGCCCGGAGCAGGGATCCCGGGCTCTCCGGGAGCGCAGGAGTTCTCACGTCCTTACTGAGCAGAGACCGCTGCCCGTGAAACACGAGACGCCGCAGCGACGCCGATCGTTGGAGGGAAGCCTGCAATAAGAGCGAAAGAAAAGCAGACGTTGAGGACAAAGACCAAGTTACGAGCCCCTCGCGATTCAGACACGCTTCTAGATTTACCGCCTATTTCAAGGCGCGCCTTCGGCAATTCCGTCCAATTGATTTTCCCCGAAGCCCGAGACGCGGACGAAACGCCTCTCAAAGGAAGGTACGGCATAACCGCTCTGGCCTATAAACTACCGGTTTCGACGCAGGAAAAGCACAGGGAAAGCACTAGCGTTCCCCCCAAGAAACCACGTCCAAGCGGACCGATGAAGTAGGCCCCAAGTCTGAAAGCGGACCTAAAGGAGCCCGTTTGGCGGTCGCGAGCTGGAATACACCGTTCTCCTTCTCACTAACAACCTCCCGTAGAGACCGGCAGCTGTACAGCGCCTTCTACGCTACACGGAGGAGTCGGATAGCGGGCAGATGCCGCGTCCCGAATGCGCAACTAGAGATTGGAACGCACGGACGTAAACAAACGCCCGTGACGTAGCGGAGGTCTAGCGTATTCACGTTTACCGTGCGTCAGTTCTCCTCTGCGGACAGGCCGTTCCATCTTCTTTACTCGTTAGCTGACAGACGCCCTAGGAGAAAGCAAAGAAAGGAAGAAATTCAAAAGGAAATGAAACAGATCGGAGGGAGCCTCAAAGGCTTTGATCCATCCCCCCAGGCAGCCGAACCACCTTCGCAAAGGCACACCTCAAAAGACACGTCCTTCCGGGATCGCTGCACAGCCCAGCCAGAAAAGAGGAACAGAAACAAACAGAACGAGAAGGCTGCAGAGGGGGACGGAGGGCCGGAAAGGAGCCTGCTGTCCAGCGATGGTATTTTACCGCTCCTTGCGCGTTAGCAGCCCCTTTCAGATGCTTAAGCCCAAATTCTCTCAGCCCTTAACAGCTTCAGTACCCGCGGCACCTAGTTTTTCCACGCTCTCCAGTCTTCCTCGCTCTTTCCCGTCTCGGGCGAAAAGCCTCCCAGACCCCGTCTGCACTTACGCGCTTCCTTAAAACAGGATCGCCGAAATCAACCGAACGGGCTGAGCTGCTCCTCTTCCGCTCGCCGGCCCTCGGAACGTCAGCCTGCAAACGAATCGGACCACCGAGGTCACCGGCAGAGTCTCCTTTCGGAGCTCGGCCCCCCCCCCCAAGCTTTAACGACGGTTTCCCAAGCGGGGCAAACGCAGGGCCTCCCTTCGGCCCCGGAACGGTTTTTATCGCGGGCTCCCAAGTCGCCGTTACGACACTAAGCGGCAAAGCAAGGCAAAGACAGCTGGGGTCGCAGCTTACCCACCTAGGCACGAAAATTCTTCTTTGAGGCCTCCCTCGCTGCTTTTGCCAGGTAAACACACCAAAACAAAGCTCCCGACAGGCAGCTGAGGCTTCACATGGACCTCGGGGCCCCGCTAGCAACGGCGACGCCGGAGCCGCCGGGCTACCAGGCGCTATTCCCCCCCCCCCTCCCCTCCCCTCCCCTGCCCTGCCGGCCCGCGAACCGCGGCTTATTACTCACGAGTCCGGGAAGGACGCCGCCGACCTTCCCGCGGCCGAAGGCTCCTCGTCAGGAGCGGGCAGAGAACCTTTCCGCCGGCATTCGGAGTCTCCCGGCCGCTCTCGACACCCGATAACTTGCCGAGAAAGGGCTGAGGGCGGGAGCCTGCAGTTCTTCACGGCAGCACACAGTCGTTCCCCGATGTGCCGAACGCCTAGCATTAACACAATTTAGAAATACAAAAATACCACCGCTACAGGGCGCAAAGCCAAGCTGAAATTTCGGCAGCCAAAGCAAACCTCTTCGCGCCCGACAGAACGAGCCACGTGCATCGGCGCCTACAGCTCCTCAAGGCTAGCGAGGCCTCGTGGGCGACGTTCCTCTGGCAGGCTGCGCAGCTGAACTCCCCCGTGTCGCCTAAGAGTCCGTGACGTGACGTATTCAAAGCTCAGCAGAAATTAACAATCCAAAGTTGTTTCTAAGCACAAAAGCGGATCTACTACACGAGAAGGAAGGAGTCCTAATTCCGCAAGGCTTTACCTTTTCTTCGAGCTGCCGTCTTCCTGCTGCCCCAAATACCATTGCCAGGCAATTAACCTGGGGTCGCGCTAAATGAGCCTTCCTCTTCGTTTTACAATTCGCACGCTTGCCTCTCCCTCTCTCTCTGGCCACCTGACCGCCGTTCCCCGAAGACGGGAATTTGCCGTCTTGGAGCTCTTAAAGCACGACGCTTCACAGATGCAGAGAGTCACGCGCACGGAAACGGATGGACGCAGCGTCCTTTCCGTAACGCGTACGCACCTTCCGTTAGATGTCGCTCATCTGTTATTCCGATCGCTATTACCGGCGAACCTTCCTCACCGGGAGGAACGGGCTTTCCCTTTCGGGGCAACGGAGACGGCTCTCGCTCGGTTCCCTTTAATTTTATTACTTCGGCTCGCTTACGTTTTTCTGTCTCTTCAGCTTCAGCCGTGGCAACGAATCTAAAAATTAAATATCCTATCTTTCCTTTTCTACGTACGCGTGTACGATAACAAAACAAAATACAAACGACCGAAGCAAAACTAAGGCAGCTACGGTTAACAAGAGGCGCAGGGCAGCAACGGGTCGCTTAGTCCTCAGCGCTGCCTCCGGGAGGGAGGCCGAAAGAACGAACGTTCCGCATCAAGAGTTACCTTGGTTACCCGGGCCAGAACGCCTCCTACTGTCGCAGCTTCTGGGGAGATCGAGGGTCCGCTGCTGCATTTTTGCTTCCTCCTTTCAGCCCGCCCCTTCGGGAGTAAACGCAAAAAACCGCTCGCTCGTCCGGCTTTGCTCTTTGTCAGCATTTGCTATTGTCGGTTCCGCCTCTGTAACAAAGACAGAAAATTGCATTTCGCTTCCAACAAAACACTTCGATTTACACGCGTTCTTTTTCTCTTTCCCGTGGTTTTTTTTTTTTTCTTTCCCCCCTTTCTTTCTTTTTCCTTCTTTCCCTCAAAGGAAAGGTCTTAATACACCGCTTTGCATCGTACGTTGCGGGGTAAGCCGTTTGGAAACACTACAGGGCCGACGCCGCGCCGCAACCCTGCTCCGGGGCCCGCCTGCCCCCCCGCTCCGCTCCGCCGCGCCGCCTCCGCAGGGGCGAGCGCGTGCCCCGGCCCGCGCTGCCAACGAACTGGCGCCCTAAACGCCGCGCACGCAAAACGCAAAGTCACACCCGCGCTCCCGGCGCGGCGCCGGGTCCCAGCCCGCCCCCCCACTCGCCCCGCACCGCCGCCTCCACGCAGCGACGGCCGCAGCGGGCAGGATGCAGCCCGACGCCCCCCGAACCTATGCGTTCGCCTCACCCGGGGGCCCCACATCCTTCACTCCACGCCACCTCCGCACTCACCCGCCGCCGCCGCCGCCGAGCGAAAACGCCCTCCCTGCTCGCCGCCATCTTGCTTCCCCGCCGCCGCGCATGCGCCGCTCGCCAACGGACTGCGGCGGCAGTGACGCTTGAGCACCGCGCACGTGCCGGCTCGGACAGCGCGGGGGGGGGGAGCGAGGGGAGCGGGAGGGGCGGGGGGGAGCGAGGGGAGCGGGAGGGGAGCAGAGGGAGCCCGAGGGGCGGGGGGGAGCGAGGGGAGCCCGAGGGGCGGGGCGGAGTGCGAGGGGAGCGCGAGAGGCGGGGGGGGAGCGTGAGGGGAGCAGGGGGGCCCGAGGAGCGGGGGGGAGCACGAGGGGAGCCCGAGAAGCGGGGGGGGAGCGCGGGGGCGGGGGGGAGCGCGAGGGGACCAGGGGGAGCGCGAGGGGCGGGGCGGAGCGCGAGGGGAGCAAGGGGAGCCCGAGAGGAGCCTGAGAAGCAGGGGGGAGCCCGAGAAGCGGGGGGGAGCGCGAGGGGAGCAGGGGGAGTGCGAGGGGCGGGGCAGAGCGCGAGGGGAGCAAGGGGAGCCCGAGGAGCGGGGGGGAGCGTGAGAAGAGCCTGAGAAGCAGGGGGGAGCCCGAGAAGCGGGGGGGAGCGCGAGGGGAGCCCGAGAAGCGGGGGGGAGCGCGAGGGGAGCAGGGGGAGCCCGAGGGGCGGGGCGGAGCGCGAGGGGAGCAGGGGGAGCGCGAGGGGAGCAGGGGGAGCGCGAGGGGAGCCCGAGAAGCGGGGGGGAGCGCGAGGGGAGCAGGGGGAGCCCGAGGAGCGGGGGGGGAGCGCGAGGGGAGCCCGAGAAGCAGGGGGGAGCGCGGGGGTGGGGGGGAGCGCGAGGGGAGCCCGAGAAGCGGGGGGGAGCGCGAGGGGCGGGTGGAGCGGGGAATCCCGAGGGGCGGGGGGGAGCCGGGGAGCCCGAGGGGCGGGGGGGAGCACGAAGGGAGGCGAGACCCGCAATGGCATGCTCGCGCCGCGGCGCTGCAGCCGGGCGGCTCACGCGTGCGAACCGCAGCCCGCCGCGGCAGCCCGGGACTCCCAGCGAGCGCCCCGAGGCTGCCCGAGCCCGTGGCCGCTCCAAGAGCACCGGGAAGGGGCGACGAGCACGCTCCATTCGCTTACCCGTTACCGAAACGGCGGAGAGCAGCAGCAAACATGGCGACCGGCACTGAGCATGTGCGCGCCGGCTGTCTGCACATGCGCGCCCCCCCACCGGGTGCAGTACCGCTTTTTGGACACAGGGTGGCAGCAGTGAGCGCGGCGGAACGCTGTGCGCGTGCGCGCCCCCCCCACAGGGTGCAGTACCGATTTTTGGACACAGGGTGGCAGCAGTGAGCACGGAGGAACCCAGTGCGCACGCGCGCCCCCCCCACCGGGTGCAGTACCGCTTTTTGGACACAGGGTGGCAGCAGTGAGCGCGGCGGAACGCTGTGCGCGTGCGCGCCCCCCCCACCGGGTGCAGTACCGCTTTTTGGACACAGGGTGGCAGCAGTGAGCACGGCGGAACCCAGTGCGCACACGAGCCCCCCCACAGGGTGCAGTACCGATTTTTGGACACAGGGTGGCAGCAGTGAGCACGGCGGAACCCAGTGCGCATGCGCGCCCCCCTTTATCGTGCCGTACCGCTTTTTGGACGCCCCGAGGGCAGCAGGGCGCGCGGCCGCCCCCGGCACGCGCACACCGCTGCAGAGCCCCCCCGCCCGCCCTTTGCAGACATTTCACCACCCTCGCCTCGGCTCATCTGCCCTTATTTACAGCGCCTGCTGCGAGGCGCAGCGTCGCCGCGTGTCGTGCTCGAGCCGCTGCTCCTAGAGGCTTCAGTAACAGCGCTTTCCTTTGAACATCGTTGCAAAATACTCCACAGACAAAAAAGAGTCAGAGGCTGCACTTAAAAAAACAAAACGAAAACAAAAAAACCACCCACCTACTTAACGGGACAATTTGCAAGCGTTCCAAGAAGCAGCCGTTCTTCTTTAGAACTTTCGACCTCTCGCCTTTACTGATCGTTAAACAAAATAAACAGCCCAAAGCAAGCCGCGCTATTTGCTTGACAGACTGCTCGGTTTTTATTATTAAACGGTACGAGATGCTGGCACGCGGCATGTCTTCTTCGGATTCTTGGGCTGACGTTCCTTCGGCCGCACGCACGCGGTCAAAGGCGTCTTTTTCACGTCCCGCCGTCAGGGCCTCCCCAGCAATTCCCGCAGCGACTCCCCCCTCGGGACAAACAGCTCGAGGACACGCACGGTCTTGCTAAAAGAACGGGGGGGGGGGGGGGAACAAACGCGTGCGCTGAGCGCGGCACTCGCAGACCCGATCTTCGGGTCCAAAAGAAAACTCTCTAAAGCGGACCAGGCGGGCCAAAGAGGTCCCTTCTTTGCGCCACGCTTCTTTCCTCGCACAGACGTCGGCCGCCTCTGCCCGCTCTCACGGTATCCCCTACCGGCAAGGACACGGCGAAACGTTTCGGAAACGACGGCGTTTCCCAGAAGCGTTTCCGCCGCCTTGGGAAAACGGCCGAAGGAGAGGCTCACGCGGGGCGCGTAGCTAGAAAGAACGCTCCGCACAAAGGCCTAAAATGACCAGCCCGGAGCAGGGATCCCGGGCTCTCCGGGAGCGCAGGAGTTCTCACGTCCTTACTGAGCAGAGACCGCTGCCCGTGAAACACGAGACGCCGCAGCGACGCCGATCGTTGGAGGGAAGCCTGCAATAAGAGCGAAAGAAAAGCAGACGTTGAGGACAAAGACCAAGTTACGAGCCCCTCGCGATTCAGACACGCTTCTAGATTTACCGCCTATTTCAAGGCGCGCCTTCGGCAATTCCGTCCAATTGATTTTCCCCGAAGCCCGAGACGCGGACGAAACGCCTCTCAAAGGAAGGTACGGCATAACCGCTCTGGCCTATAAACTACCGGTTTCGACGCAGGAAAAGCACAGGGAAAGCACTAGCGTTCCCCCCAAGAAACCACGTCCAAGCGGACCGATGAAGTAGGCCCCAAGTCTGAAAGCGGACCTAAAGGAGCCCGTTTGGCGGTCGCGAGCTGGAATACACCGTTCTCCTTCTCACTAACAACCTCCCGTAGAGACCGGCAGCTGTACAGCGCCTTCTACGCTACACGGAGGAGTCGGATAGCGGGCAGATGCCGCGTCCCGAATGCGCAACTAGAGATTGGAACGCACGGACGTAAACAAACGCCCGTGACGTAGCGGAGGTCTAGCGTATTCACGTTTACCGTGCGTCAGTTCTCCTCTGCGGACAGGCCGTTCCATCTTCTTTACTCGTTAGCTGACAGACGCCCTAGGAGAAAGCAAAGAAAGGAAGAAATTCAAAAGGAAATGAAACAGATCGGAGGGAGCCTCAAAGGCTTTGATCCATCCCCCCAGGCAGCCGAACCACCTTCGCAAAGGCACACCTCAAAAGACACGTCCTTCCGGGATCGCTGCACAGCCCAGCCAGAAAAGAGGAACAGAAACAAACAGAACGAGAAGGCTGCAGAGGGGGACGGAGGGCCGGAAAGGAGCCTGCTGTCCAGCGATGGTATTTTACCGCTCCTTGCGCGTTAGCAGCCCCTTTCAGATGCTTAAGCCCAAATTCTCTCAGCCCTTAACAGCTTCAGTACCCGCGGCACCTAGTTTTTCCACGCTCTCCAGTCTTCCTCGCTCTTTCCCGTCTCGGGCGAAAAGCCTCCCAGACCCCGTCTGCACTTACGCGCTTCCTTAAAACAGGATCGCCGAAATCAACCGAACGGGCTGAGCTGCTCCTCTTCCGCTCGCCGGCCCTCGGAACGTCAGCCTGCAAACGAATCGGACCACCGAGGTCACCGGCAGAGTCTCCTTTCGGAGCTCGGCCCCCCCCCCCAAGCTTTAACGACGGTTTCCCAAGCGGGGCAAACGCAGGGCCTCCCTTCGGCCCCGGAACGGTTTTTATCGCGGGCTCCCAAGTCGCCGTTACGACACTAAGCGGCAAAGCAAGGCAAAGACAGCTGGGGTCGCAGCTTACCCACCTAGGCACGAAAATTCTTCTTTGAGGCCTCCCTCGCTGCTTTTGCCAGGTAAACACACCAAAACAAAGCTCCCGACAGGCAGCTGAGGCTTCACATGGACCTCGGGGCCCCGCTAGCAACGGCGACGCCGGAGCCGCCGGGCTACCAGGCGCTATTCCCCCCCCCCCCTCCCCTCCCCTCCCCTGCCCTGCCGGCCCGCGAACCGCGGCTTATTACTCACGAGTCCGGGAAGGACGCCGCCGACCTTCCCGCGGCCGAAGGCTCCTCGTCAGGAGCGGGCAGAGAACCTTTCCGCCGGCATTCGGAGTCTCCCGGCCGCTCTCGACACCCGATAACTTGCCGAGAAAGGGCTGAGGGCGGGAGCCTGCAGTTCTTCACGGCAGCACACAGTCGTTCCCCGATGTGCCGAACGCCTAGCATTAACACAATTTAGAAATACAAAAATACCACCGCTACAGGGCGCAAAGCCAAGCTGAAATTTCGGCAGCCAAAGCAAACCTCTGCGCGCCCGACAGAACGAGCCACGTGCATCGGCGCCTACAGCTCCTCAAGGCTAGCGAGGCCTCGTGGGCGACGTTCCTCTGGCAGGCTGCGCAGCTGAACTCCCCCGTGTCGCCTAAGAGTCCGTGACGTGACGTATTCAAAGCTCAGCAGAAATTAACAATCCAAAGTTGTTTCTAAGCACAAAAGCGGATCTACTACACGAGAAGGAAGGAGTCCTAATTCCGCAAGGCTTTACCTTTTCTTCGAGCTGCCGTCTTCCTGCTGCCCCACATACCATTGCCAGGCAATTAACCTGGGGTCGCGCTAAATGAGCCTTCCTCTTCGTTTTACAATTCGCACGCTTGCCTCTCCCTCTCTCTCTGGCCACCTGACCGCCGTTCCCCGAAGACGGGAATTTGCCGTCTTGGAGCTCTTAAAGCACGACGCTTCACAGATGCAGAGAGTCACGCGCACGGAAACGGATGGACGCAGCGTCCTTTCCGTAACGCGTACGCACCTTCCGTTAGATGTCGCTCATCTGTTATTCCGATCGCTATTACCGGCGAACCTTCCTCACCGGGAGGAACGGGCTTTCCCTTTCGGGGCGACGGAGACGGCTCTCGCTCGGTTCCCTTTAATTTTATTACTTCGGCTCGCTTACGTTTTTCTGTCTCTTCAGCTTCAGCCGTGGCAACGAATCTAAAAATTAAATATCCTATCTTTCCTTTTCTACGTACGCGTGTACGATAACAAAACAAAATACAAACGACCGAAGCAAAACTAAGGCAGCTACGGTTAACAAGAGGCGCAGGGCAGCAACGGGTCGCTTAGTCCTCAGCGCTGCCTCCGGGAGGGAGGCCGAAAGAACGAACGTTCCGCATCAAGAGTTACCTTGGTTACCCGGGCCAGAACGCCTCCTACTGTCGCAGCTTCTGGGGAGATCGAGGGTCCGCTGCTGCATTTTTGCTTCCTCCTTTCAGCCCGCCCCTTCGGGAGTAAACGCAAAAAACCGCTCGCTCGTCCGGCTTTGCTCTTTGTCAGCATTTGCTATTGTCGGTTCCGCCTCTGTAACAAAGACAGAAAATTGCATTTCGCTTCCAACAAAACACTTCGATTTACACGCGTTCTTTTTCTCTTTCCCGTGGTTTTTTTTTTTTTCTTTCCCCCCTTTCTTTCTTTTTCCTTCTTTCCCTCAAAGGAAAGGTCTTAATACACCGCTTTGCATCGTACGTTGCGGGGTAAGCCGTTTGGAAACACTACAGGGCCGACGCCGCGCCGCAACCCTGCTCCGGGGCCCGCCTGCCCCCCCGCTCCGCTCCGCCGCGCCGCCTCCGCAGGGGCGAGCGCGTGCCCCGGCCCGCGCTGCCAACGAACTGGCGCCCTAAACGCCGCGCACGCAAAACGCAAAGTCACACCCGCGCTCCCGGCGCGGCGCCGGGTCCCAGCCCGCCCCCCCACTCGCCCCGCACCGCCGCCTCCACGCAGCGACGGCCGCAGCGGGCAGGATGCAGCCCGACGCCCCCCGAACCTATGCGTTCGCCTCACCCGGGGGCCCCACATCCTTCACTCCACGCCACCTCCGCACTCACCCGCCGCCGCCGCCGCCGAGCGAAAACGCCCTCCCTGCTCGCCGCCATCTTGCTTCCCCGCCGCCGCGCATGCGCCGCTCGCCAACGGACTGCGGCGGCAGTGACGCTTGAGCACCGCGCACGTGCCGGCTCGGACAGCGCGGGGGGGGGGAGCGAGGGGAGCGGGAGGGGCGGGGGGGAGCGAGGGGAGCGGGAGGGGAGCAGAGGGAGCCCGAGGGGCGGGGGGGAGCGAGGGGAGCCCGAGGGGCGGGGCGGAGTGCGAGGGGAGCGCGAGAGGCGGGGGGGGAGCGTGAGGGGAGCAGGGGGGCCCGAGGAGCGGGGGGGAGCACGAGGGGAGCCCGAGAAGCGGGGGGGGAGCGCGGGGGCGGGGGGGAGCGCGAGGGGACCAGGGGGAGCGCGAGGGGCGGGGCGGAGCGCGAGGGGAGCAAGGGGAGCCCGAGAGGAGCCTGAGAAGCAGGGGGGAGCCCGAGAAGCGGGGGGGAGCGCGAGGGGAGCAGGGGGAGTGCGAGGGGCGGGGCAGAGCGCGAGGGGAGCAAGGGGAGCCCGAGGAGCGGGGGGGAGCGTGAGAAGAGCCTGAGAAGCAGGGGGGAGCCCGAGAAGCGGGGGGGAGCGCGAGGGGAGCCCGAGAAGCGGGGGGGAGCGCGAGGGGAGCAGGGGGAGCCCGAGGGGCGGGGCGGAGCGCGAGGGGAGCAGGGGGAGCGCGAGGGGAGCAGGGGGAGCGCGAGGGGAGCCCGAGAAGCGGGGGGGAGCGCGAGGGGAGCAGGGGGAGCCCGAGGAGCGGGGGGGGAGCGCGAGGGGAGCCCGAGAAGCAGGGGGGAGCGCGGGGGTGGGGGGGAGCGCGAGGGGAGCCCGAGAAGCGGGGGGGAGCGCGAGGGGCGGGTGGAGCGGGGAATCCCGAGGGGCGGGGGGGAGCCGGGGAGCCCGAGGGGCGGGGGGGAGCACGAAGGGAGGCGAGACCCGCAATGGCATGCTCGCGCCGCGGCGCTGCAGCCGGGCGGCTCACGCGTGCGAACCGCAGCCCGCCGCGGCAGCCCGGGACTCCCAGCGAGCGCCCCGAGGCTGCCCGAGCCCGTGGCCGCTCCAAGAGCACCGGGAAGGGGCGACGAGCACGCTCCATTCGCTTACCCGTTACCGAAACGGCGGAGAGCAGCAGCAAACATGGCGACCGGCACTGAGCATGTGCGCGCCGGCTGTCTGCACATGCGCGCCCCCCCACCGGGTGCAGTACCGCTTTTTGGACACAGGGTGGCAGCAGTGAGCGCGGCGGAACGCTGTGCGCGTGCGCGCCCCCCCCACAGGGTGCAGTACCGATTTTTGGACACAGGGTGGCAGCAGTGAGCACGGAGGAACCCAGTGCGCACGCGCGCCCCCCCCACCGGGTGCAGTACCGCTTTTTGGACACAGGGTGGCAGCAGTGAGCGCGGCGGAACGCTGTGCGCGTGCGCGCCCCCCCCACCGGGTGCAGTACCGCTTTTTGGACACAGGGTGGCAGCAGTGAGCACGGCGGAACCCAGTGCGCACACGAGCCCCCCCACAGGGTGCAGTACCGATTTTTGGACACAGGGTGGCAGCAGTGAGCACGGCGGAACCCAGTGCGCATGCGCGCCCCCCTTTATCGTGCCGTACCGCTTTTTGGACGCCCCGAGGGCAGCAGGGCGCGCGGCCGCCCCCGGCACGCGCACACCGCTGCAGAGCCCCCCCGCCCGCCCTTTGCAGACATTTCACCACCCTCGCCTCGGCTCATCTGCCCTTATTTACAGCGCCTGCTGCGAGGCGCAGCGTCGCCGCGTGTCGTGCTCGAGCCGCTGCTCCTAGAGGCTTCAGTAACAGCGCTTTCCTTTGAACATCGTTGCAAAATACTCCACAGACAAAAAAGAGTCAGAGGCTGCACTTAAAAAAACAAAACGAAAACAAAAAAACCACCCACCTACTTAACGGGACAATTTGCAAGCGTTCCAAGAAGCAGCCGTTCTTCTTTAGAACTTTCGACCTCTCGCCTTTACTGATCGTTAAACAAAATAAACAGCCCAAAGCAAGCCGCGCTATTTGCTTGACAGACTGCTCGGTTTTTATTATTAAACGGTACGAGATGCTGGCACGCGGCATGTCTTCTTCGGATTCTTGGGCTGACGTTCCTTCGGCCGCACGCACGCGGTCAAAGGCGTCTTTTTCACGTCCCGCCGTCAGGGCCTCCCCAGCAATTCCCGCAGCGACTCCCCCCTCGGGACAAACAGCTCGAGGACACGCACGGTCTTGCTAAAAGAACGGGGGGGGGGGGGGGAACAAACGCGTGCGCTGAGCGCGGCACTCGCAGACCCGATCTTCGGGTCCAAAAGAAAACTCTCTAAAGCGGACCAGGCGGGCCAAAGAGGTCCCTTCTTTGCGCCACGCTTCTTTCCTCGCACAGACGTCGGCCGCCTCTGCCCGCTCTCACGGTATCCCCTACCGGCAAGGACACGGCGAAACGTTTCGGAAACGACGGCGTTTCCCAGAAGCGTTTCCGCCGCCTTGGGAAAACGGCCGAAGGAGAGGCTCACGCGGGGCGCGTAGCTAGAAAGAACGCTCCGCACAAAGGCCTAAAATGACCAGCCCGGAGCAGGGATCCCGGGCTCTCCGGGAGCGCAGGAGTTCTCACGTCCTTACTGAGCAGAGACCGCTGCCCGTGAAACACGAGACGCCGCAGCGACGCCGATCGTTGGAGGGAAGCCTGCAATAAGAGCGAAAGAAAAGCAGACGTTGAGGACAAAGACCAAGTTACGAGCCCCTCGCGATTCAGACACGCTTCTAGATTTACCGCCTATTTCAAGGCGCGCCTTCGGCAATTCCGTCCAATTGATTTTCCCCGAAGCCCGAGACGCGGACGAAACGCCTCTCAAAGGAAGGTACGGCATAACCGCTCTGGCCTATAAACTACCGGTTTCGACGCAGGAAAAGCACAGGGAAAGCACTAGCGTTCCCCCCAAGAAACCACGTCCAAGCGGACCGATGAAGTAGGCCCCAAGTCTGAAAGCGGACCTAAAGGAGCCCGTTTGGCGGTCGCGAGCTGGAATACACCGTTCTCCTTCTCACTAACAACCTCCCGTAGAGACCGGCAGCTGTACAGCGCCTTCTACGCTACACGGAGGAGTCGGATAGCGGGCAGATGCCGCGTCCCGAATGCGCAACTAGAGATTGGAACGCACGGACGTAAACAAACGCCCGTGACGTAGCGGAGGTCTAGCGTATTCACGTTTACCGTGCGTCAGTTCTCCTCTGCGGACAGGCCGTTCCATCTTCTTTACTCGTTAGCTGACAGACGCCCTAGGAGAAAGCAAAGAAAGGAAGAAATTCAAAAGGAAATGAAACAGATCGGAGGGAGCCTCAAAGGCTTTGATCCATCCCCCCAGGCAGCCGAACCACCTTCGCAAAGGCACACCTCAAAAGACACGTCCTTCCGGGATCGCTGCACAGCCCAGCCAGAAAAGAGGAACAGAAACAAACAGAACGAGAAGGCTGCAGAGGGGGACGGAGGGCCGGAAAGGAGCCTGCTGTCCAGCGATGGTATTTTACCGCTCCTTGCGCGTTAGCAGCCCCTTTCAGATGCTTAAGCCCAAATTCTCTCAGCCCTTAACAGCTTCAGTACCCGCGGCACCTAGTTTTTCCACGCTCTCCAGTCTTCCTCGCTCTTTCCCGTCTCGGGCGAAAAGCCTCCCAGACCCCGTCTGCACTTACGCGCTTCCTTAAAACAGGATCGCCGAAATCAACCGAACGGGCTGAGCTGCTCCTCTTCCGCTCGCCGGCCCTCGGAACGTCAGCCTGCAAACGAATCGGACCACCGAGGTCACCGGCAGAGTCTCCTTTCGGAGCTCGGCCCCCCCCCCCAAGCTTTAACGACGGTTTCCCAAGCGGGGCAAACGCAGGGCCTCCCTTCGGCCCCGGAACGGTTTTTATCGCGGGCTCCCAAGTCGCCGTTACGACACTAAGCGGCAAAGCAAGGCAAAGACAGCTGGGGTCGCAGCTTACCCACCTAGGCACGAAAATTCTTCTTTGAGGCCTCCCTCGCTGCTTTTGCCAGGTAAACACACCAAAACAAAGCTCCCGACAGGCAGCTGAGGCTTCACATGGACCTCGGGGCCCCGCTAGCAACGGCGACGCCGGAGCCGCCGGGCTACCAGGCGCTATTCCCCCCCCCCCTCCCCTCCCCTCCCCTGCCCTGCCGGCCCGCGAACCGCGGCTTATTACTCACGAGTCCGGGAAGGACGCCGCCGACCTTCCCGCGGCCGAAGGCTCCTCGTCAGGAGCGGGCAGAGAACCTTTCCGCCGGCATTCGGAGTCTCCCGGCCGCTCTCGACACCCGATAACTTGCCGAGAAAGGGCTGAGGGCGGGAGCCTGCAGTTCTTCACGGCAGCACACAGTCGTTCCCCGATGTGCCGAACGCCTAGCATTAACACAATTTAGAAATACAAAAATACCACCGCTACAGGGCGCAAAGCCAAGCTGAAATTTCGGCAGCCAAAGCAAACCTCTTCGCGCCCGACAGAACGAGCCACGTGCATCGGCGCCTACAGCTCCTCAAGGCTAGCGAGGCCTCGTGGGCGACGTTCCTCTGGCAGGCTGCGCAGCTGAACTCCCCCGTGTCGCCTAAGAGTCCGTGACGTGACGTATTCAAAGCTCAGCAGAAATTAACAATCCAAAGTTGTTTCTAAGCACAAAAGCGGATCTACTACACGAGAAGGAAGGAGTCCTAATTCCGCAAGGCTTTACCTTTTCTTCGAGCTGCCGTCTTCCTGCTGCCCCAAATACCATTGCCAGGCAATTAACCTGGGGTCGCGCTAAATGAGCCTTCCTCTTCGTTTTACAATTCGCACGCTTGCCTCTCCCTCTCTCTCTGGCCACCTGACCGCCGTTCCCCGAAGACGGGAATTTGCCGTCTTGGAGCTCTTAAAGCACGACGCTTCACAGATGCAGAGAGTCACGCGCACGGAAACGGATGGACGCAGCGTCCTTTCCGTAACGCGTACGCACCTTCCGTTAGATGTCGCTCATCTGTTATTCCGATCGCTATTACCGGCGAACCTTCCTCACCGGGAGGAACGGGCTTTCCCTTTCGGGGCAACGGAGACGGCTCTCGCTCGGTTCCCTTTAATTTTATTACTTCGGCTCGCTTACGTTTTTCTGTCTCTTCAGCTTCAGCCGTGGCAACGAATCTAAAAATTAAATATCCTATCTTTCCTTTTCTACGTACGCGTGTACGATAACAAAACAAAATACAAACGACCGAAGCAAAACTAAGGCAGCTACGGTTAACAAGAGGCGCAGGGCAGCAACGGGTCGCTTAGTCCTCAGCGCTGCCTCCGGGAGGGAGGCCGAAAGAACGAACGTTCCGCATCAAGAGTTACCTTGGTTACCCGGGCCAGAACGCCTCCTACTGTCGCAGCTTCTGGGGAGATCGAGGGTCCGCTGCTGCATTTTTGCTTCCTCCTTTCAGCCCGCCCCTTCGGGAGTAAACGCAAAAAACCGCTCGCTCGTCCGGCTTTGCTCTTTGTCAGCATTTGCTATTGTCGGTTCCGCCTCTGTAACAAAGACAGAAAATTGCATTTCGCTTCCAACAAAACACTTCGATTTACACGCGTTCTTTTTCTCTTTCCCGTGGTTTTTTTTTTTTTCTTTCCCCCCTTTCTTTCTTTTTCCTTCTTTCCCTCAAAGGAAAGGTCTTAATACACCGCTTTGCATCGTACGTTGCGGGGTAAGCCGTTTGGAAACACTACAGGGCCGACGCCGCGCCGCAACCCTGCTCCGGGGCCCGCCTGCCCCCCCGCTCCGCTCCGCCGCGCCGCCTCCGCAGGGGCGAGCGCGTGCCCCGGCCCGCGCTGCCAACGAACTGGCGCCCTAAACGCCGCGCACGCAAAACGCAAAGTCACACCCGCGCTCCCGGCGCGGCGCCGGGTCCCAGCCCGCCCCCCCACTCGCCCCGCACCGCCGCCTCCACGCAGCGACGGCCGCAGCGGGCAGGATGCAGCCCGACGCCCCCCGAACCTATGCGTTCGCCTCACCCGGGGGCCCCACATCCTTCACTCCACGCCACCTCCGCACTCACCCGCCGCCGCCGCCGCCGAGCGAAAACGCCCTCCCTGCTCGCCGCCATCTTGCTTCCCCGCCGCCGCGCATGCGCCGCTCGCCAACGGACTGCGGCGGCAGTGACGCTTGAGCACCGCGCACGTGCCGGCTCGGACAGCGCGGGGGGGGGGAGCGAGGGGAGCGGGAGGGGCGGGGGGGAGCGAGGGGAGCGGGAGGGGAGCAGAGGGAGCCCGAGGGGCGGGGGGGAGCGAGGGGAGCCCGAGGGGCGGGGCGGAGTGCGAGGGGAGCGCGAGAGGCGGGGGGGGAGCGTGAGGGGAGCAGGGGGGCCCGAGGAGCGGGGGGGAGCACGAGGGGAGCCCGAGAAGCGGGGGGGGAGCGCGGGGGCGGGGGGGAGCGCGAGGGGACCAGGGGGAGCGCGAGGGGCGGGGCGGAGCGCGAGGGGAGCAAGGGGAGCCCGAGAGGAGCCTGAGAAGCAGGGGGGAGCCCGAGAAGCGGGGGGGAGCGCGAGGGGAGCAGGGGGAGTGCGAGGGGCGGGGCAGAGCGCGAGGGGAGCAAGGGGAGCCCGAGGAGCGGGGGGGAGCGTGAGAAGAGCCTGAGAAGCAGGGGGGAGCCCGAGAAGCGGGGGGGAGCGCGAGGGGAGCCCGAGAAGCGGGGGGGAGCGCGAGGGGAGCAGGGGGAGCCCGAGGGGCGGGGCGGAGCGCGAGGGGAGCAGGGGGAGCGCGAGGGGAGCAGGGGGAGCGCGAGGGGAGCCCGAGAAGCGGGGGGGAGCGCGAGGGGAGCAGGGGGAGCCCGAGGAGCGGGGGGGGAGCGCGAGGGGAGCCCGAGAAGCAGGGGGGAGCGCGGGGGTGGGGGGGAGCGCGAGGGGAGCCCGAGAAGCGGGGGGGAGCGCGAGGGGCGGGTGGAGCGGGGAATCCCGAGGGGCGGGGGGGAGCCGGGGAGCCCGAGGGGCGGGGGGGAGCACGAAGGGAGGCGAGACCCGCAATGGCATGCTCGCGCCGCGGCGCTGCAGCCGGGCGGCTCACGCGTGCGAACCGCAGCCCGCCGCGGCAGCCCGGGACTCCCAGCGAGCGCCCCGAGGCTGCCCGAGCCCGTGGCCGCTCCAAGAGCACCGGGAAGGGGCGACGAGCACGCTCCATTCGCTTACCCGTTACCGAAACGGCGGAGAGCAGCAGCAAACATGGCGACCGGCACTGAGCATGTGCGCGCCGGCTGTCTGCACATGCGCGCCCCCCCACCGGGTGCAGTACCGCTTTTTGGACACAGGGTGGCAGCAGTGAGCGCGGCGGAACGCTGTGCGCGTGCGCGCCCCCCCCACAGGGTGCAGTACCGATTTTTGGACACAGGGTGGCAGCAGTGAGCACGGAGGAACCCAGTGCGCACGCGCGCCCCCCCCACCGGGTGCAGTACCGCTTTTTGGACACAGGGTGGCAGCAGTGAGCGCGGCGGAACGCTGTGCGCGTGCGCGCCCCCCCCACCGGGTGCAGTACCGCTTTTTGGACACAGGGTGGCAGCAGTGAGCACGGCGGAACCCAGTGCGCACACGAGCCCCCCCACAGGGTGCAGTACCGATTTTTGGACACAGGGTGGCAGCAGTGAGCACGGCGGAACCCAGTGCGCATGCGCGCCCCCCTTTATCGTGCCGTACCGCTTTTTGGACGCCCCGAGGGCAGCAGGGCGCGCGGCCGCCCCCGGCACGCGCACACCGCTGCAGAGCCCCCCCGCCCGCCCTTTGCAGACATTTCACCACCCTCGCCTCGGCTCATCTGCCCTTATTTACAGCGCCTGCTGCGAGGCGCAGCGTCGCCGCGTGTCGTGCTCGAGCCGCTGCTCCTAGAGGCTTCAGTAACAGCGCTTTCCTTTGAACATCGTTGCAAAATACTCCACAGACAAAAAAGAGTCAGAGGCTGCACTTAAAAAAACAAAACGAAAACAAAAAAACCACCCACCTACTTAACGGGACAATTTGCAAGCGTTCCAAGAAGCAGCCGTTCTTCTTTAGAACTTTCGACCTCTCGCCTTTACTGATCGTTAAACAAAATAAACAGCCCAAAGCAAGCCGCGCTATTTGCTTGACAGACTGCTCGGTTTTTATTATTAAACGGTACGAGATGCTGGCACGCGGCATGTCTTCTTCGGATTCTTGGGCTGACGTTCCTTCGGCCGCACGCACGCGGTCAAAGGCGTCTTTTTCACGTCCCGCCGTCAGGGCCTCCCCAGCAATTCCCGCAGCGACTCCCCCCTCGGGACAAACAGCTCGAGGACACGCACGGTCTTGCTAAAAGAACGGGGGGGGGGGGGGGAACAAACGCGTGCGCTGAGCGCGGCACTCGCAGACCCGATCTTCGGGTCCAAAAGAAAACTCTCTAAAGCGGACCAGGCGGGCCAAAGAGGTCCCTTCTTTGCGCCACGCTTCTTTCCTCGCACAGACGTCGGCCGCCTCTGCCCGCTCTCACGGTATCCCCTACCGGCAAGGACACGGCGAAACGTTTCGGAAACGACGGCGTTTCCCAGAAGCGTTTCCGCCGCCTTGGGAAAACGGCCGAAGGAGAGGCTCACGCGGGGCGCGTAGCTAGAAAGAACGCTCCGCACAAAGGCCTAAAATGACCAGCCCGGAGCAGGGATCCCGGGCTCTCCGGGAGCGCAGGAGTTCTCACGTCCTTACTGAGCAGAGACCGCTGCCCGTGAAACACGAGACGCCGCAGCGACGCCGATCGTTGGAGGGAAGCCTGCAATAAGAGCGAAAGAAAAGCAGACGTTGAGGACAAAGACCAAGTTACGAGCCCCTCGCGATTCAGACACGCTTCTAGATTTACCGCCTATTTCAAGGCGCGCCTTCGGCAATTCCGTCCAATTGATTTTCCCCGAAGCCCGAGACGCGGACGAAACGCCTCTCAAAGGAAGGTACGGCATAACCGCTCTGGCCTATAAACTACCGGTTTCGACGCAGGAAAAGCACAGGGAAAGCACTAGCGTTCCCCCCAAGAAACCACGTCCAAGCGGACCGATGAAGTAGGCCCCAAGTCTGAAAGCGGACCTAAAGGAGCCCGTTTGGCGGTCGCGAGCTGGAATACACCGTTCTCCTTCTCACTAACAACCTCCCGTAGAGACCGGCAGCTGTACAGCGCCTTCTACGCTACACGGAGGAGTCGGATAGCGGGCAGATGCCGCGTCCCGAATGCGCAACTAGAGATTGGAACGCACGGACGTAAACAAACGCCCGTGACGTAGCGGAGGTCTAGCGTATTCACGTTTACCGTGCGTCAGTTCTCCTCTGCGGACAGGCCGTTCCATCTTCTTTACTCGTTAGCTGACAGACGCCCTAGGAGAAAGCAAAGAAAGGAAGAAATTCAAAAGGAAATGAAACAGATCGGAGGGAGCCTCAAAGGCTTTGATCCATCCCCCCAGGCAGCCGAACCACCTTCGCAAAGGCACACCTCAAAAGACACGTCCTTCCGGGATCGCTGCACAGCCCAGCCAGAAAAGAGGAACAGAAACAAACAGAACGAGAAGGCTGCAGAGGGGGACGGAGGGCCGGAAAGGAGCCTGCTGTCCAGCGATGGTATTTTACCGCTCCTTGCGCGTTAGCAGCCCCTTTCAGATGCTTAAGCCCAAATTCTCTCAGCCCTTAACAGCTTCAGTACCCGCGGCACCTAGTTTTTCCACGCTCTCCAGTCTTCCTCGCTCTTTCCCGTCTCGGGCGAAAAGCCTCCCAGACCCCGTCTGCACTTACGCGCTTCCTTAAAACAGGATCGCCGAAATCAACCGAACGGGCTGAGCTGCTCCTCTTCCGCTCGCCGGCCCTCGGAACGTCAGCCTGCAAACGAATCGGACCACCGAGGTCACCGGCAGAGTCTCCTTTCGGAGCTCGGCCCCCCCCCCCAAGCTTTAACGACGGTTTCCCAAGCGGGGCAAACGCAGGGCCTCCCTTCGGCCCCGGAACGGTTTTTATCGCGGGCTCCCAAGTCGCCGTTACGACACTAAGCGGCAAAGCAAGGCAAAGACAGCTGGGGTCGCAGCTTACCCACCTAGGCACGAAAATTCTTCTTTGAGGCCTCCCTCGCTGCTTTTGCCAGGTAAACACACCAAAACAAAGCTCCCGACAGGCAGCTGAGGCTTCACATGGACCTCGGGGCCCCGCTAGCAACGGCGACGCCGGAGCCGCCGGGCTACCAGGCGCTATTCCCCCCCCCCCCTCCCCTCCCCTCCCCTGCCCTGCCGGCCCGCGAACCGCGGCTTATTACTCACGAGTCCGGGAAGGACGCCGCCGACCTTCCCGCGGCCGAAGGCTCCTCGTCAGGAGCGGGCAGAGAACCTTTCCGCCGGCATTCGGAGTCTCCCGGCCGCTCTCGACACCCGATAACTTGCCGAGAAAGGGCTGAGGGCGGGAGCCTGCAGTTCTTCACGGCAGCACACAGTCGTTCCCCGATGTGCCGAACGCCTAGCATTAACACAATTTAGAAATACAAAAATACCACCGCTACAGGGCGCAAAGCCAAGCTGAAATTTCGGCAGCCAAAGCAAACCTCTGCGCGCCCGACAGAACGAGCCACGTGCATCGGCGCCTACAGCTCCTCAAGGCTAGCGAGGCCTCGTGGGCGACGTTCCTCTGGCAGGCTGCGCAGCTGAACTCCCCCGTGTCGCCTAAGAGTCCGTGACGTGACGTATTCAAAGCTCAGCAGAAATTAACAATCCAAAGTTGTTTCTAAGCACAAAAGCGGATCTACTACACGAGAAGGAAGGAGTCCTAATTCCGCAAGGCTTTACCTTTTCTTCGAGCTGCCGTCTTCCTGCTGCCCCACATACCATTGCCAGGCAATTAACCTGGGGTCGCGCTAAATGAGCCTTCCTCTTCGTTTTACAATTCGCACGCTTGCCTCTCCCTCTCTCTCTGGCCACCTGACCGCCGTTCCCCGAAGACGGGAATTTGCCGTCTTGGAGCTCTTAAAGCACGACGCTTCACAGATGCAGAGAGTCACGCGCACGGAAACGGATGGACGCAGCGTCCTTTCCGTAACGCGTACGCACCTTCCGTTAGATGTCGCTCATCTGTTATTCCGATCGCTATTACCGGCGAACCTTCCTCACCGGGAGGAACGGGCTTTCCCTTTCGGGGCGACGGAGACGGCTCTCGCTCGGTTCCCTTTAATTTTATTACTTCGGCTCGCTTACGTTTTTCTGTCTCTTCAGCTTCAGCCGTGGCAACGAATCTAAAAATTAAATATCCTATCTTTCCTTTTCTACGTACGCGTGTACGATAACAAAACAAAATACAAACGACCGAAGCAAAACTAAGGCAGCTACGGTTAACAAGAGGCGCAGGGCAGCAACGGGTCGCTTAGTCCTCAGCGCTGCCTCCGGGAGGGAGGCCGAAAGAACGAACGTTCCGCATCAAGAGTTACCTTGGTTACCCGGGCCAGAACGCCTCCTACTGTCGCAGCTTCTGGGGAGATCGAGGGTCCGCTGCTGCATTTTTGCTTCCTCCTTTCAGCCCGCCCCTTCGGGAGTAAACGCAAAAAACCGCTCGCTCGTCCGGCTTTGCTCTTTGTCAGCATTTGCTATTGTCGGTTCCGCCTCTGTAACAAAGACAGAAAATTGCATTTCGCTTCCAACAAAACACTTCGATTTACACGCGTTCTTTTTCTCTTTCCCGTGGTTTTTTTTTTTTTCTTTCCCCCCTTTCTTTCTTTTTCCTTCTTTCCCTCAAAGGAAAGGTCTTAATACACCGCTTTGCATCGTACGTTACGGGGTAAGCCGTTTGGAAACACTACAGGGCCGACGCCGCGCCGCAACCCTGCTCCGGGGCCCGCCTGCCCCCCCGCTCCGCTCCGCTGCGCCGCCTCCGCAGGGGCGAGCGCGTGCCCCGGCCCGCGCTGCCAACGAACTGGCGCCCTAAACGCCGCGCACGCAAAACGCAAAGTCACACCCGCGCTCCCGGCGCGGCGCCGGGTCCCAGCCCGCCCCCCCACTCGCCCCGCACCGCCGCCTCCACGCAGCGACGGCCGCAGCGGGCAGGATGCAGCCCGACGCCCCCCGAACCTATGCGTTCGCCTCACCCGGGGGCCCCACATCCTTCACTCCACGCCACCTCCGCACTCACCCGCCGCCGCCGCCGCCGAGCGAAAACGCCCTCCCTGCTCGCCGCCATCTTGCTTCCCCGCCGCCGCGCATGCGCCGCTCGCCAACGGACTGCGGCGGCAGTGACGCTTGAGCACCGCGCACGTGCCGGCTCGGACAGCGCGGGGGGGGGGAGCGAGGGGAGCGGGAGGGGCGGGGGGGAGCGAGGGGAGCGGGAGGGGAGCAGAGGGAGCCCGAGGGGCGGGGGGGAGCGAGGGGAGCCCGAGGGGCGGGGCGGAGTGCGAGGGGAGCGCGAGAGGCGGGGGGGGAGCGTGAGGGGAGCAGGGGGGCCCGAGGAGCGGGGGGGAGCACGAGGGGAGCCCGAGAAGCGGGGGGGGAGCGCGGGGGCGGGGGGGAGCGCGAGGGGACCAGGGGGAGCGCGAGGGGCGGGGCGGAGCGCGAGGGGAGCAAGGGGAGCCCGAGAGGAGCCTGAGAAGCAGGGGGGAGCCCGAGAAGCGGGGGGGAGCGCGAGGGGAGCAGGGGGAGTGCGAGGGGCGGGGCAGAGCGCGAGGGGAGCAAGGGGAGCCCGAGGAGCGGGGGGGAGCGTGAGAAGAGCCTGAGAAGCAGGGGGGAGCCCGAGAAGCGGGGGGGAGCGCGAGGGGAGCCCGAGAAGCGGGGGGGAGCGCGAGGGGAGCAGGGGGAGCCCGAGGGGCGGGGCGGAGCGCGAGGGGAGCAGGGGGAGCGCGAGGGGAGCAGGGGGAGCGCGAGGGGAGCAGGGGGAGCGCGAGGGGAGCCCGAGAAGCGGGGGGGAGCGCGAGGGGAGCAGGGGGAGCCCGAGGAGCGGGGGGGGAGCGCGAGGGGAGCCCGAGAAGCAGGGGGGAGCGCGGGGGTGGGGGGGAGCGCGAGGGGAGCCCGAGAAGCGGGGGGGAGCGCGAGGGGCGGGTGGAGCGGGGAATCCCGAGGGGCGGGGGGGAGCCGGGGAGCCCGAGGGGCGGGGGGGAGCACGAAGGGAGGCGAGACCCGCAATGGCATGCTCGCGCCGCGGCGCTGCAGCCGGGCGGCTCACGCGTGCGAACCGCAGCCCGCCGCGGCAGCCCGGGACTCCCAGCGAGCGCCCCGAGGCTGCCCGAGCCCGTGGCCGCTCCAAGAGCACCGGGAAGGGGCGACGAGCACGCTCCATTCGCTTACCCGTTACCGAAACGGCGGAGAGCAGCAGCAAACATGGCGACCGGCACTGAGCATGTGCGCGCCGGCTGTCTGCGCATGCGCGCCCCCCCCACCGGGTGCAGTACCGCTTTTTGGACACAGGGTGGCAGCAGTGAGCGCGGCGGAACGCTGTGCGCGTGCGCGCCCCCCCCACCGGGTGCAGTACCGCTTTTTGGACACAGGGTGGCAGCAGTGAGCACGGCGGAACCCAGTGCGCACACGAGCCCCCCCACAGGGTGCAGTACCGATTTTTGGACACAGGGTGGCAGCAGTGAGCACGGCGGAACCCAGTGCGCATGCGCGCCCCCCTTTATCGTGCCGTACCGCTTTTTGGACGCCCCGAGGGCAGCAGGGCGCGCGGCCGCCCCCGGCACGCGCACACCGCTGCAGAGCCCCCCCGCCCGCCCTTTGCAGACATTTCACCACCCTCGCCTCGGCTCATCTGCCCTTATTTACAGCGCCTGCTGCGAGGCGCAGCGTCGCCGCGTGTCGTGCTCGAGCCGCTGCTCCTAGAGGCTTCAGTAACAGCGCTTTCCTTTGAACATCGTTGCAAAATACTCCACAGACAAAAAAGAGTCAGAGGCTGCACTTAAAAAAACAAAACGAAAACAAAAAAACCACCCACCTACTTAACGGGACAATTTGCAAGCGTTCCAAGAAGCAGCCGTTCTTCTTTAGAACTTTCGACCTCTCGCCTTTACTGATCGTTAAACAAAATAAACAGCCCAAAGCAAGCCGCGCTATTTGCTTGACAGACTGCTCGGTTTTTATTATTAAACGGTACGAGATGCTGGCACGCGGCATGTCTTCTTCGGATTCTTGGGCTGACGTTCCTTCGGCCGCACGCACGCGGTCAAAGGCGTCTTTTTCACGTCCCGCCGTCAGGGCCTCCCCAGCAATTCCCGCAGCGACTCCCCCCTCGGGACAAACAGCTCGAGGACACGCACGGTCTTGCTAAAAGAACGGGGGGGGGGGGGAACAAACGCGTGCGCTGAGCGCGGCACTCGCAGACCCGATCTTCGGGTCCAAAAGAAAACTCTCTAAAGCGGACCAGGCGGGCCAAAGAGGTCCCTTCTTTGCGCCACGCTTCTTTCCTCGCACAGACGTCGGCCGCCTCTGCCCGCTCTCACGGTATCCCCTACCGGCAAGGACACGGCGAAACGTTTCGGAAACGACGGCGTTTCCCAGAAGCGTTTCCGCCGCCTTGGGAAAACGGCCGAAGGAGAGGCTCACGCGGGGCGCGTAGCTAGAAAGAACGCTCCGCACAAAGGCCTAAAATGACCAGCCCGGAGCAGGGATCCCGGGCTCTCCGGGAGCGCAGGAGTTCTCACGTCCTTACTGAGCAGAGACCGCTGCCCGTGAAACACGAGACGCCGCAGCGACGCCGATCGTTGGAGGGAAGCCTGCAATAAGAGCGAAAGAAAAGCAGACGTTGAGGACAAAGACCAAGTTACGAGCCCCTCGCGATTCAGACACGCTTCTAGATTTACCGCCTATTTCAAGGCGCGCCTTCGGCAATTCCGTCCAATTGATTTTCCCCGAAGCCCGAGACGCGGACGAAACGCCTCTCAAAGGAAGGTACGGCATAACCGCTCTGGCCTATAAACTACCGGTTTCGACGCAGGAAAAGCACAGGGAAAGCACTAGCGTTCCCCCCAAGAAACCACGTCCAAGCGGACCGATGAAGTAGGCCCCAAGTCTGAAAGCGGACCTAAAGGAGCCCGTTTGGCGGTCGCGAGCTGGAATACACCGTTCTCCTTCTCACTAACAACCTCCCGTAGAGACCGGCAGCTGTACAGCGCCTTCTACGCTACACGGAGGAGTCGGATAGCGGGCAGATGCCGCGTCCCGAATGCGCAACTAGAGATTGGAACGCACGGACGTAAACAAACGCCCGTGACGTAGCGGAGGTCTAGCGTATTCACGTTTACCGTGCGTCAGTTCTCCTCTGCGGACAGGCCGTTCCATCTTCTTTACTCGTTAGCTGACAGACGCCCTAGGAGAAAGCAAAGAAAGGAAGAAATTCAAAAGGAAATGAAACAGATCGGAGGGAGCCTCAAAGGCTTTGATCCATCCCCCCAGGCAGCCGAACCACCTTCGCAAAGGCACACCTCAAAAGACACGTCCTTCCGGGATCGCTGCACAGCCCAGCCAGAAAAGAGGAACAGAAACAAACAGAACGAGAAGGCTGCAGAGGGGGACGGAGGGCCGGAAAGGAGCCTGCTGTCCAGCGATGGTATTTTACCGCTCCTTGCGCGTTAGCAGCCCCTTTCAGATGCTTAAGCCCAAATTCTCTCAGCCCTTAACAGCTTCAGTACCCGCGGCACCTAGTTTTTCCACGCTCTCCAGTCTTCCTCGCTCTTTCCCGTCTCGGGCGAAAAGCCTCCCAGACCCCGTCTGCACTTACGCGCTTCCTTAAAACAGGATCGCCGAAATCAACCGAACGGGCTGAGCTGCTCCTCTTCCGCTCGCCGGCCCTCGGAACGTCAGCCTGCAAACGAATCGGACCACCGAGGTCACCGGCAGAGTCTCCTTTCGGAGCTCGGCCCCCCCCCCCAAGCTTTAACGACGGTTTCCCAAGCGGGGCAAACGCAGGGCCTCCCTTCGGCCCCGGAACGGTTTTTATCGCGGGCTCCCAAGTCGCCGTTACGACACTAAGCGGCAAAGCAAGGCAAAGACAGCTGGGGTCGCAGCTTACCCACCTAGGCACGAAAATTCTTCTTTGAGGCCTCCCTCGCTGCTTTTGCCAGGTAAACACACCAAAACAAAGCTCCCGACAGGCAGCTGAGGCTTCACATGGACCTCGGGGCCCCGCTAGCAACGGCGACGCCGGAGCCGCCGGGCTACCAGGCGCTATTCCCCCCCCCCCTCCCCTCCCCTCCCCTGCCCTGCCGGCCCGCGAACCGCGGCTTATTACTCACGAGTCCGGGAAGGACGCCGCCGACCTTCCCGCGGCCGAAGGCTCCTCGTCAGGAGCGGGCAGAGAACCTTTCCGCCGGCATTCGGAGTCTCCCGGCCGCTCTCGACACCCGATAACTTGCCGAGAAAGGGCTGAGGGCGGGAGCCTGCAGTTCTTCACGGCAGCACACAGTCGTTCCCCGATGTGCCGAACGCCTAGCATTAACACAATTTAGAAATACAAAAATACCACCGCTACAGGGCGCAAAGCCAAGCTGAAATTTCGGCAGCCAAAGCAAACCTCTTCGCGCCCGACAGAACGAGCCACGTGCATCGGCGCCTACAGCTCCTCAAGGCTAGCGAGGCCTCGTGGGCGACGTTCCTCTGGCAGGCTGCGCAGCTGAACTCCCCCGTGTCGCCTAAGAGTCCGTGACGTGACGTATTCAAAGCTCAGCAGAAATTAACAATCCAAAGTTGTTTCTAAGCACAAAAGCGGATCTACTACACGAGAAGGAAGGAGTCCTAATTCCGCAAGGCTTTACCTTTTCTTCGAGCTGCCGTCTTCCTGCTGCCCCACATACCATTGCCAGGCAATTAACCTGGGGTCGCGCTAAATGAGCCTTCCTCTTCGTTTTACAATTCGCACGCTTGCCTCTCCCTCTCTCTCTGGCCACCTGACCGCCGTTCCCCGAAGACGGGAATTTGCCGTCTTGGAGCTCTTAAAGCACGACGCTTCACAGATGCAGAGAGTCACGCGCACGGAAACGGATGGACGCAGCGTCCTTTCCGTAACGCGTACGCACCTTCCGTTAGATGTCGCTCATCTGTTATTCCGATCGCTATTACCGGCGAACCTTCCTCACCGGGAGGAACGGGCTTTCCCTTTCGGGGCAACGGAGACGGCTCTCGCTCGGTTCCCTTTAATTTTATTACTTCGGCTCGCTTACGTTTTTCTGTCTCTTCAGCTTCAGCCGTGGCAACGAATCTAAAAATTAAATATCCTATCTTTCCTTTTCTACGTACGCGTGTACGATAACAAAACAAAATACAAACGACCGAAGCAAAACTAAGGCAGCTACGGTTAACAAGAGGCGCAGGGCAGCAACGGGTCGCTTAGTCCTCAGCGCTGCCTCCGGGAGGGAGGCCGAAAGAACGAACGTTCCGCATCAAGAGTTACCTTGGTTACCCGGGCCAGAACGCCTCCTACTGTCGCAGCTTCTGGGGAGATCGAGGGTCCGCTGCTGCATTTTTGCTTCCTCCTTTCAGCCCGCCCCTTCGGGAGTAAACGCAAAAAACCGCTCGCTCGTCCGGCTTTGCTCTTTGTCAGCATTTGCTATTGTCGGTTCCGCCTCTGTAACAAAGACAGAAAATTGCATTTCGCTTCCAACAAAACACTTCGATTTACACGCGTTCTTTTTCTCTTTCCCGTGGTTTTTTTTTTTTTCTTTCCCCCCTTTCTTTCTTTTTCCTTCTTTCCCTCAAAGGAAAGGTCTTAATACACCGCTTTGCATCGTACGTTGCGGGGTAAGCCGTTTGGAAACACTACAGGGCCGACGCCGCGCCGCAACCCTGCTCCGGGGCCCGCCTGCCCCCCCGCTCCGCTCCGCCGCGCCGCCTCCGCAGGGGCGAGCGCGTGCCCCGGCCCGCGCTGCCAACGAACTGGCGCCCTAAACGCCGCGCACGCAAAACGCAAAGTCACACCCGCGCTCCCGGCGCGGCGCCGGGTCCCAGCCCGCCCCCCCACTCGCCCCGCACCGCCGCCTCCACGCAGCGACGGCCGCAGCGGGCAGGATGCAGCCCGACGCCCCCCGAACCTATGCGTTCGCCTCACCCGGGGGCCCCACATCCTTCACTCCACGCCACCTCCGCACTCACCCGCCGCCGCCGCCGCCGAGCGAAAACGCCCTCCCTGCTCGCCGCCATCTTGCTTCCCCGCCGCCGCGCATGCGCCGCTCGCCAACGGACTGCGGCGGCAGTGACGCTTGAGCACCGCGCACGTGCCGGCTCGGACAGCGCGGGGGGGGGGAGCGAGGGGAGCGGGAGGGGCGGGGGGGAGCGAGGGGAGCGGGAGGGGAGCAGAGGGAGCCCGAGGGGCGGGGGGGAGCGAGGGGAGCCCGAGGGGCGGGGCGGAGTGCGAGGGGAGCGCGAGAGGCGGGGGGGGAGCGTGAGGGGAGCAGGGGGGCCCGAGGAGCGGGGGGGAGCACGAGGGGAGCCCGAGAAGCGGGGGGGGAGCGCGGGGGCGGGGGGGAGCGCGAGGGGACCAGGGGGAGCGCGAGGGGCGGGGCGGAGCGCGAGGGGAGCAAGGGGAGCCCGAGAGGAGCCTGAGAAGCAGGGGGGAGCCCGAGAAGCGGGGGGGAGCGCGAGGGGAGCAGGGGGAGTGCGAGGGGCGGGGCAGAGCGCGAGGGGAGCAAGGGGAGCCCGAGGAGCGGGGGGGAGCGTGAGAAGAGCCTGAGAAGCAGGGGGGAGCCCGAGAAGCGGGGGGGAGCGCGAGGGGAGCCCGAGAAGCGGGGGGGAGCGCGAGGGGAGCAGGGGGAGCCCGAGGGGCGGGGCGGAGCGCGAGGGGAGCAGGGGGAGCGCGAGGGGAGCAGGGGGAGCGCGAGGGGAGCCCGAGAAGCGGGGGGGAGCGCGAGGGGAGCAGGGGGAGCCCGAGGAGCGGGGGGGGGAGCGCGAGGGGAGCCCGAGAAGCAGGGGGGAGCGCGGGGGTGGGGGGGAGCGCGAGGGGAGCCCGAGAAGCGGGGGGGAGCGCGAGGGGCGGGTGGAGCGGGGAATCCCGAGGGGCGGGGGGGAGCCGGGGAGCCCGAGGGGCGGGGGGGAGCACGAAGGGAGGCGAGACCCGCAATGGCATGCTCGCGCCGCGGCGCTGCAGCCGGGCGGCTCACGCGTGCGAACCGCAGCCCGCCGCGGCAGCCCGGGACTCCCAGCGAGCGCCCCGAGGCTGCCCGAGCCCGTGGCCGCTCCAAGAGCACCGGGAAGGGGCGACGAGCACGCTCCATTCGCTTACCCGTTACCGAAACGGCGGAGAGCAGCAGCAAACATGGCGACCGGCACTGAGCATGTGCGCGCCGGCTGTCTGCGCATGCGCGCCCCCCCACCGGGTGCAGTACCGCTTTTTGGACACAGGGTGGCAGCAGTGAGCGCGGCGGAACGCTGTGCGCGTGCGCGCCCCCCCCCACAGGGTGCAGTACCGATTTTTGGACACAGGGTGGCAGCAGTGAGCACGGAGGAACCCAGTGCGCACGCGCGCCCCCCCCACCGGGTGCAGTACCGCTTTTTGGACACAGGGTGGCAGCAGTGAGCGCGGCGGAACGCTGTGCGCGTGCGCGCCCCCCCCACCGGGTGCAGTACCGCTTTTTGGACACAGGGTGGCAGCAGTGAGCACGGCGGAACCCAGTGCGCACACGAGCCCCCCCACAGGGTGCAGTACCGATTTTTGGACACAGGGTGGCAGCAGTGAGCACGGCGGAACCCAGTGCGCATGCGCGCCCCCCTTTATCGTGCCGTACCACTTTTTGGACGCCCCGAGGGCAGCAGGGCGCGCGGCCGCCCCCGGCACGCGCACACCGCTGCAGAGCCCCCCCGCCCGCCCTTTGCAGACATTTCACCACCCTCGCCTCGGCTCATCTGCCCTTATTTACAGCGCCTGCTGCGAGGCGCAGCGTCGCCGCGTGTCGTGCTCGAGCCGCTGCTCCTAGAGGCTTCAGTAACAGCGCTTTCCTTTGAACATCGTTGCAAAATACTCCACAGACAAAAAAGAGTCAGAGGCTGCACTTAAAAAAACAAAACGAAAACAAAAAAACCACCCACCTACTTAACGGGACAATTTGCAAGCGTTCCAAGAAGCAGCCGTTCTTCTTTAGAACTTTCGACCTCTCGCCTTTACTGATCGTTAAACAAAATAAACAGCCCAAAGCAAGCCGCGCTATTTGCTTGACAGACTGCTCGGTTTTTATTATTAAACGGTACGAGATGCTGGCACGCGGCATGTCTTCTTCGGATTCTTGGGCTGACGTTCCTTCGGCCGCACGCACGCGGTCAAAGGCGTCTTTTTCACGTCCCGCCGTCAGGGCCTCCCCAG
Organism: Apteryx mantelli; assembly: GCF_036417845.1. Taxonomy (NCBI): domain Eukaryota; kingdom Metazoa; phylum Chordata; class Aves; order Apterygiformes; family Apterygidae; genus Apteryx; species Apteryx mantelli. The sequence continues at coordinate 90,857 of NW_027118485.1, read as the reverse complement.
CAATTCCCGCAGCGACTCCCCCCTCGGGACAAACAGCTCGAGGACACGCACGGTCTTGCTAAAAGAACGGGGGGGGGGGGGGAACAAACGCGTGCGCTGAGCGCGGCACTCGCAGACCCGATCTTCGGGTCCAAAAGAAAACTCTCTAAAGCGGACCAGGCGGGCCAAAGAGGTCCCTTCTTTGCGCCACGCTTCTTTCCTCGCACAGACGTCGGCCGCCTCTGCCCGCTCTCACGGTATCCCCTACCGGCAAGGACACGGCGAAACGTTTCGGAAACGACGGCGTTTCCCAGAAGCGTTTCCGCCGCCTTGGGAAAACGGCCGAAGGAGAGGCTCACGCGGGGCGCGTAGCTAGAAAGAACGCTCCGCACAAAGGCCTAAAATGACCAGCCCGGAGCAGGGATCCCGGGCTCTCCGGGAGCGCAGGAGTTCTCACGTCCTTACTGAGCAGAGACCGCTGCCCGTGAAACACGAGACGCCGCAGCGACGCCGATCGTTGGAGGGAAGCCTGCAATAAGAGCGAAAGAAAAGCAGACGTTGAGGACAAAGACCAAGTTACGAGCCCCTCGCGATTCAGACACGCTTCTAGATTTACCGCCTATTTCAAGGCGCGCCTTCGGCAATTCCGTCCAATTGATTTTCCCCGAAGCCCGAGACGCGGACGAAACGCCTCTCAAAGGAAGGTACGGCATAACCGCTCTGGCCTATAAACTACCGGTTTCGACGCAGGAAAAGCACAGGGAAAGCACTAGCGTTCCCCCCAAGAAACCACGTCCAAGCGGACCGATGAAGTAGGCCCCAAGTCTGAAAGCGGACCTAAAGGAGCCCGTTTGGCGGTCGCGAGCTGGAATACACCGTTCTCCTTCTCACTAACAACCTCCCGTAGAGACCGGCAGCTGTACAGCGCCTTCTACGCTACACGGAGGAGTCGGATAGCGGGCAGATGCCGCGTCCCGAATGCGCAACTAGAGATTGGAACGCACGGACGTAAACAAACGCCCGTGACGTAGCGGAGGTCTAGCGTATTCACGTTTACCGTGCGTCAGTTCTCCTCTGCGGACAGGCCGTTCCATCTTCTTTACTCGTTAGCTGACAGACGCCCTAGGAGAAAGCAAAGAAAGGAAGAAATTCAAAAGGAAATGAAACAGATCGGAGGGAGCCTCAAAGGCTTTGATCCATCCCCCCAGGCAGCCGAACCACCTTCGCAAAGGCACACCTCAAAAGACACGTCCTTCCGGGATCGCTGCACAGCCCAGCCAGAAAAGAGGAACAGAAACAAACAGAACGAGAAGGCTGCAGAGGGGGACGGAGGGCCGGAAAGGAGCCTGCTGTCCAGCGATGGTATTTTACCGCTCCTTGCGCGTTAGCAGCCCCTTTCAGATGCTTAAGCCCAAATTCTCTCAGCCCTTAACAGCTTCAGTACCCGCGGCACCTAGTTTTTCCACGCTCTCCAGTCTTCCTCGCTCTTTCCCGTCTCGGGCGAAAAGCCTCCCAGACCCCGTCTGCACTTACGCGCTTCCTTAAAACAGGATCGCCGAAATCAACCGAACGGGCTGAGCTGCTCCTCTTCCGCTCGCCGGCCCTCGGAACGTCAGCCTGCAAACGAATCGGACCACCGAGGTCACCGGCAGAGTCTCCTTTCGGAGCTCGGCCCCCCCCCCCAAGCTTTAACGACGGTTTCCCAAGCGGGGCAAACGCAGGGCCTCCCTTCGGCCCCGGAACGGTTTTTATCGCGGGCTCCCAAGTCGCCGTTACGACACTAAGCGGCAAAGCAAGGCAAAGACAGCTGGGGTCGCAGCTTACCCACCTAGGCACGAAAATTCTTCTTTGAGGCCTCCCTCGCTGCTTTTGCCAGGTAAACACACCAAAACAAAGCTCCCGACAGGCAGCTGAGGCTTCACATGGACCTCGGGGCCCCGCTAGCAACGGCGACGCCGGAGCCGCCGGGCTACCAGGCGCTATTCCCCCCCCCCTCCCCTCCCCCTCCCCTGCCCTGCCGGCCCGCGAACCGCGGCTTATTACTCACGAGTCCGGGAAGGACGCCGCCGACCTTCCCGCGGCCGAAGGCTCCTCGTCAGGAGCGGGCAGAGAACCTTTCCGCCGGCATTCGGAGTCTCCCGGCCGCTCTCGACACCCGATAACTTGCCGAGAAAGGGCTGAGGGCGGGAGCCTGCAGTTCTTCACGCAGCACACAGTCGTTCCCCGATGTGCCGAACGCCTAGCATTAACACAATTTAGAAATACAAAAATACCACCGCTACAGGGCGCAAAGCCAAGCTGGAAATTTCGGCAGCCAAAGCAAACCTCTTCGCGGCCCGACAGAACGAGCCACGTGCATCGGCGCCTACAGCTCCTCAAGGCTAGCGAGGCCTCGTGGGCGACGTTCCTCTGGCAGGCTGCGCAGCTGAACTCCCCCGTGTCGCCTAAGAGTCCGTGACGTGACGTATTCAAAGCTCAGCAGAAATTAACAATCCAAAGTTGTTTCTAAGCACAAAAGCGGATCTACTACACGAGAAGGAAGGAGTCCTAATTCCGCAAGGCTTTACCTTTTTCTTCTAGCTGCCGTCTTCCTGCTGCCCCACATACCATTGCCAGGCAATTAACCTGGGGTCGCGCTAAATGAGCCTTCTCTTCGTTTTACAATTCGCACGCTTGCCTCTCCCTCTCTCTCTGGCCACCTGACCGCCGTTCCCGAAGACGGAATTTGCCCGTCTTGGAGCTCTTAAAGCACGACGCTTCACAGATGCAGAGAGTCACGCGCACGGAAACGGATGGACGCAGCGTCCTTTTTCCGTAACGCGTACGCACCTTCCGTTAGATGTCGCTCATCTGTTATTCCGATCGCTATTACCGGCGAACCTTCCTCACCGGGAGGAACGGGCTTTCCCTTTCGGGGCGACGGAGACGGCTCTCGCTCGTTTCCCTTTAATTTTATTACTTCGGCTCGCTTACGTTTTTCTGTCTCTTCAGCTTCAGCCGTGGCAACGAATCTAAAAATTAAATATCCTATCTTTCCTTTTCTACGTACGCGTGTACGATAACAAAACAAAATACAAACGACCGAAGCAAAACTAAGGCAGCTACGGTTAACAAGAGGCGCAGGGCAGCAACGGGTCGCTTAGTCCTCAGCGCTGCCTCCGGGAGGGAGGCCGAAGAACGAACGTTCCGCATCAAGAGTTACCTTGGTTACCCGGGCCAGAACGCCTCCCTACTGTCGCAGCTTCTGGGGAGATCGAGGGTCCGCTGCTGCATTTTTGCTTCTCCTTTCAGCCCGCCCCTTCGGGAGTAAACGCAAAAAAACCGCTCGCTCGGTCCGGCTTTGCTCTTTGTCAGCATTTGCTATTGTCGGTTCCGCCTCTGTAACAAAGACAGAAAATTGCATTTCGCTTCCAACAAAACACTTCGATTTACACGCGTTCTTTTTCTCTTTCCCGTGGTTTTTTTTTTTTTTCTTTCCCCCCTTTCTTCTTTTTCCTTCTTTCCCTCAAAGGAAAGGTCTTAATACACCGCTTTGCATCGTACGTTACGGGGTAAGCCGTTTGGAAAACACTACAGGGCCGACGCCGCGCCGCAACCCTGCTCCGGGGCCCGCCTGCCCCCCCGCTCCGCTCCGCCGCGCCGCCTCCGCAGGGGCGAGCGCGGTGCCCCGGCCCGCGCTGCCAACGAACTGGCGCCCTAAACGCCGCGCACGCAAAACGCAAAGTCACACCCGCGCTCCCGGCGCGGCGCCGGGTCCCAGCCCGCCCCCCCACTCGCCCCGCACCGCCGCCTCCACGCAGCGACGCCGCAGCGGGCAGGATTGCAGCCCGACGCCCCCCGAACCTATGCGTTCGCCTCACCCGGGGGGCCCCACATCCTTCACTCCACGCCACCTCCGCACTCACCCGCCGCCGCCGCCGCCGAGCGAAAACGCCCTCCCTGCTCGCCGCCATCTTGCTTCCCCGCCGCCGCGCATGCGCCGCTCGCCAACGGACTGCGGCGGCAGTGACGCTTGAGCACCGCGCACGTGCCGGCTCGGACAGCGCGGGGGGGGGGAGCGGAGGGGAGCGGGAGGGGCGGGGGGGAGCGAGGGGAGCGGGAGGGGAGCAGAGGGAGCCCGAGGGGCGGGGGGAGCGAGGGAGGCGCGAGAGGCGGGGGGGGAGCGTTGAGGGGAGCAGGGGGGCCCGAGGAGCGGGGGGGAGCACGAGGGGAGCCCGAGAAGCGGGGGGGGAGCGCGGGGGGCGGGGGAGCGCGAGGGGACAGGGGGAGCGCGAGGGGCGGGGCGGAGCGCGAGGGGAGCAAGGGGAGCCCGAGAGGAGCCTGAGAAGCAGGGGGGAGCCCAAGAAGCGGGGGGAGCGCGAGGGGGAGCAGGGGGGAGTGCGAGGGGCGGGGCAGAGCGCGAGGGGAGCAAGGGGAGCCCGAGGAGCGGGGGGGAGCGTGAGAAGAGCCTGAGAAGCAGGGGGGAGCCCCGAGAAGCGGGGGGGAGCGCGAGGGGAGCCCGAGAGCGGGGGGGGAGCGCGGGGGTGGGGGGGGAGCGCGAGGGGAGCCCGAGAAGCGGGGGGGAGCGCGAGGGGCGGGTGGTGAGCGGGGAATCCCGAGGGGCGGGGGGGAGCCGGGGAGCCCGAGGGGGCGGGGGGGAGCACGAAGGGAGGCGAGACCCGCAATGGCATGCTCGCGCCGCGGCGCTGCAGCCGGGCGGCTCACGCGTGCGAACCGCAGCCCGCCGCGGCAAGCCCAGGGACTCCCAGCGAGCGCCCGAGGCTGCCCGAGCCCGTGGCCGCTCCAAGAGCACCGGGAAGGGGCGACGAGCACGCTCCATTCGCTTACCCGTTACCGAAACGGCGGAGAGCAGCAGCAAACATGGCGACCGGCACTGAGCATGTGCGCGCCGGCTGTCTGCGCATGCGCGCCCCCCCCACCGGGTGCAGTACCGCTTTTTGGACACAGGGTGGCAGCAGTGAGCGCGGCGGAACGCTGTGCGCGTGCGCGCCCCCCCACCGGGTGCAGTACCGCTTTTTGGACACAGGGTGGCAGCAGTGAGCACGGCGGAACCAGTGCGCACACGAGCCCCCCCACAGGGTGCAGTACCGATTTTTGGACACAGGGTGGCAGCAGTGAGCACGGAGGGAACCCAGTGCGCACGCGCGCCCCCCCCCACCGGGTGCAGTACCGCTTTTTGGACACAGGGTGGCAGCAGTGAGCGCGGCGGAACGCTGGTGCGCGTGCGCGCCCCCCCCACCGGGTGCAGTACCGCTTTTTGGACACAGGTGGCAGCAGTGAGCACGGCGGAACCCAGTGCGCACACGAGCCCCCCCACAGGGTGCAGTACCGATTTTTGGACACAGGGTGGCAGCAGTGAGCACGGCGGAACCCAGTGCGCATGCGCGCCCCCCTTTATCGTGCCGTACCGCTTTTTGGACGCCCCGAGGCAGCAGGGCGCGCGGCCGCCCCCGGCACGCGCACACCGCTGCAGAGCCCCCCCGCCCGCCCTTTGCAGACATTTCACCACCCTCGCCTCGGCTCATCTGCCCTTATTTACAGCGCCTGCTGCGAGGCGCAGCGTCGCCGCGTGTCGTGCTCGAGCCGCTGCTCCTAGAGGCTTCAGTAACAGCGCTTTCCTTTGAACATCGTTTGCAAAATACTCCACAGACAAAAAAGAGTCAGAGGCTGCACTTAAAAAACAAAACGAAAACAAAAAAACCACCCACCTACTTAAACGGACAATTTGCAAGCGTTCCAAGAAGCAGCCGTTCTTCTTTAGAACTTTCGACCTCTCGCCTTTACTGATCGTTAAACAAAATAAACAGCCCAAAGCAAGCCGCGCTATTTTGCTTGACAGACTGCTCGGTTTTTATTATTAAACGGTACGAGATGCTGGCACGCGGCATGTCTTCTTCGGATTCTTGGGCTGACGTTCCTTCGGCCGCACGCACGCGGTCAAAGGCGTCTTTTTCACGGTCCCGCCGTCAGGGCCTCCCCAGCAATTCCCGCAGCGACTCCCCCCTCGGGACAAACAGCTCGAGGACACGCACGGTCTTGCTAAAAGAACGGGGGGGGGGGGAACGAAACGCGTGCGCTGAGCGCGGCACTCGCAGACCCGATCTTCGGGTCCAAAAGAAAACTCTCTAAAGCGGACCAGGCGGGCCAAAGAGGTCCCTTCTTTGCGCCACGCTTCTTTCCTCGCACAGACGTCGGCCGCCTCTGCCCGCTCTCACGGTATCCCCTACCGGCAAGGACACGGCGAAACGTTTCGGAAACGACGGCGTTTCCCAGAAGCGTTTCCGCCGCCTTGGGAAAACGGCCGAAGGAGAGGCTCACGCGGGGCGCGTAGCTAGAAAGAACGCTCCGCACAAGGCCTAAAATGACCAGCCCGGAGCAGGATCCCGGGCTCTCCGGAGCGCAGAGTTCTCACGTCCTTACTGAGCAGAGACCGCTGCCCGTGAAACACGAGACGCCGCAGCGACGCCGATCGTTGGAGGGAAGCCTGCAATAAGAGCGAAAGAAAAGCAGACGTGAGGACAAAGACCAAGTTACGAGCCCCTCGCGATTCAGACACGCTTCTAGATTTACCGCCTATTTCAAGGCGCGCCTTCGGCAATTCCGTCCAATTGATTTTCCCCGAAGCCCGAGACGCGGACGAAACGCCTCTCAAAGGAAGGTACGGCATAACCGCTCTGGCCTATAAACTACCGTTTCGACGCAGGAAAAGCACAGGGAAAGCACTAGCGTTCCCCCCAAGAAACCACGTCCAAGCGGACCGATGAAGTAGGCCCCAAGTCTGAAAGCGGACCTAAAGGAGCCCGTTTGGCGGTCGCGAGCTGAATACACCGTTCTCCTTCTCACTAACAACCTCCCGTAGAGACCGGCAGCTGTACAGCGCCTTCTACGCTACACGGAGGAGTCGGATAGCGGGCAGATGCCGCGTCCCGAATGCGCAACTAGAGATTGGAACGCACGACGTAAACAAACGCCCGTGACGTAGCGGAGGTCTAGCGTATTCACGTTTACCGTGCGTCAGTTCTCCTCTGCGGACAGGCCGTTCCATCTTCTTTACTCGTTAGCTGACAGACGCCCTAGGAGAAAGCAAAGAAAGGAAGAAATTCAAAAGGAAATGAAACAGATCGGAGGGAGCCTCAAAGGCTTTGATCCATCCCCCCAGGCAGCCGAACCACCTTCGCAAAGGCACACCTCAAAAGACACGTCCCTTCCGGATCGCTGCACAGCCCAGCCAAGAAAAGAGGAACAGAAACAAACAGAACGAGAAGGCTGCAGAGGGGGACGGAGGGCCGGAAAGGAGCCTGCTGTCCAGCGATGGTATTTTACCGCTCCTTGCGCGTTAGCAGCCCCTTTCAGATGCTTAAGCCCAAATTCTCTCAGCCCTTAACAGCTTCAGTACCCGCGGCACCTAGTTTTTCCACGCTCTCCAGTCTTCCTCGCTCTTTCCCGTCTCGGGCGAAAAGCCTCCAGACCCCGTCTGCACTTACGCGCTTCCTTAAAACAGGATCGCCGAAATCAACCGAACGGGCTGAGCTGCTCCTCTTCGCTCGCCGGCCCTCGGAACGTCAGCCTGCAAACGAATCGGACCACCGAGGTCACCGGCAGAGTCTCCTTTCGGAGCTCGGCCCCCCCCCCCCAAGCTTTAACGACGGTTTCCCAAGCGGGGCAAACGCAGGGGCCTCCCTTCGGCCCCGGAACGGTTTTTTATCGCGGGCCTCCCAAGTCGCCGTTACGACACTAAGCGGCAAAAGCAAGGCAAAGACAGCTGGGGTCGCAGCTTACCCACCTAGGCACGAAAATTCCTTCTTTGAGGCCTCCCTCGCTGCTTTTGCCAGGTAAACACACCAAAACAAAGCTCCCGACAGGCAGCTGAGGCTTCACATGGACCTCGGGGCCCCGCTAGCAACGGCGACGCCGGAGCCGCCGGGCTACCAGGCGCTATTCCCCCCCCCCTCCCCTCCCCTCCCCTGCCCTGCCGGCCCGCGAACCGCGGCTTATTACTCACGAGTCCGGGAAGGACGCCGCCGACCTTCCCGCGGCCGAAGGCTCCTCGTCAGGAGCGGGCAGAGAACCTTTCCGCCGGCATTCGGAGTCTCCCGGCCGCTCTCGACACCCGATAACTTGCCGAGAAAGGGCTGAGGGCGGGAGCCTGCAGTTCTTCACGGCAGCACACAGTCGTTCCCCGATGTGCCGAACGCCTAGCATTAACACAATTTAGAAATACAAAAATACCACCGCTACAGGGCGCAAAGCCAAGCTGAAATTTCGGCAGCCAAAGCAAACCTCTTCGCGCCCGACAGAACGAGCCACGTGCATCGGCGCCTACAGCTCCTCAAGGCTAGCGAGGCCTCGTGGGCGACGTTCCTCTGGCAGGCTGCGCAGCTGAACTCCCCCGTGTCGCCTAAGAGTCCGTGACGTGACGTATTCAAAGCTCAGCAGAAATTAACAATCCAAAGTTGTTTCTAAGCACAAAAGCGGATCTACTACACGAGAAGGAAGGAGTCCTAATTCCGCAAGGCTTTACCTTTTCTTCGAGCTGCCGTCTTCCTGCTGCCCCAAATACCATTGCCAGGCAATTAACCTGGGGTCGCGCTAAATGAGCCTTCCTCTTCGTTTTACAATTCGCACGCTTGCCTCTCCCTCTCTCTCTGGCCACCTGACCGCCGTTCCCCGAAGACGGGAATTTGCCGTCTTGGAGCTCTTAAAGCACGACGCTTCACAGATGCAGAGAGTCACGCGCACGGAAACGGATGGACGCAGCGTCCTTTCCGTAACGCGTACGCACCTTCCGTTAGATGTCGCTCATCTGTTATTCCGATCGCTATTACCGGCGAACCTTCCTCACCGGGAGGAACGGGCTTTCCCTTTCGGGGCAACGGAGACGGCTCTCGCTCGGTTCCCTTTAATTTTATTACTTCGGCTCGCTTACGTTTTTCTGTCTCTTCAGCTTCAGCCGTGGCAACGAATCTAAAAATTAAATATCCTATCTTTCCTTTTCTACGTACGCGTGTACGATAACAAAACAAAATACAAACGACCGAAGCAAAACTAAGGCAGCTACGGTTAACAAGAGGCGCAGGGCAGCAACGGGTCGCTTAGTCCTCAGCGCTGCCTCCGGGAGGGAGGCCGAAAGAACGAACGTTCCGCATCAAGAGTTACCTTGGTTACCCGGGCCAGAACGCCTCCTACTGTCGCAGCTTCTGGGGAGATCGAGGGTCCGCTGCTGCATTTTTGCTTCCTCCTTTCAGCCCGCCCCTTCGGGAGTAAACGCAAAAAACCGCTCGCTCGTCCGGCTTTGCTCTTTGTCAGCATTTGCTATTGTCGGTTCCGCCTCTGTAACAAAGACAGAAAATTGCATTTCGCTTCCAACAAAACACTTCGATTTACACGCGTTCTTTTTCTCTTTCCCGTGGTTTTTTTTTTTTTCTTTCCCCCCTTTCTTTCTTTTTCCTTCTTTCCCTCAAAGGAAAGGTCTTAATACACCGCTTTGCATCGTACGTTACGGGGTAAGCCGTTTGGAAACACTACAGGGCCGACGCCGCGCCGCAACCCTGCTCCGGGGCCCGCCTGCCCCCCCGCTCCGCTCCGCTGCGCCGCCTCCGCAGGGGCGAGCGCGTGCCCCGGCCCGCGCTGCCAACGAACTGGCGCCCTAAACGCCGCGCACGCAAAACGCAAAGTCACACCCGCGCTCCCGGCGCGGCGCCGGGTCCCAGCCCGCCCCCCCACTCGCCCCGCACCGCCGCCTCCACGCAGCGACGGCCGCAGCGGGCAGGATGCAGCCCGACGCCCCCCGAACCTATGCGTTCGCCTCACCCGGGGGCCCCACATCCTTCACTCCACGCCACCTCCGCACTCACCCGCCGCCGCCGCCGCCGAGCGAAAACGCCCTCCCTGCTCGCCGCCATCTTGCTTCCCCGCCGCCGCGCATGCGCCGCTCGCCAACGGACTGCGGCGGCAGTGACGCTTGAGCACCGCGCACGTGCCGGCTCGGACAGCGCGGGGGGGGGGAGCGAGGGGAGCGGGAGGGGCGGGGGGGAGCGAGGGGAGCGGGAGGGGAGCAGAGGGAGCCCGAGGGGCGGGGGGGAGCGAGGGGAGCCCGAGGGGCGGGGCGGAGTGCGAGGGGAGCGCGAGAGGCGGGGGGGGAGCGTGAGGGGAGCAGGGGGGCCCGAGGAGCGGGGGGGAGCACGAGGGGAGCCCGAGAAGCGGGGGGGGAGCGCGGGGGCGGGGGGGAGCGCGAGGGGACCAGGGGGAGCGCGAGGGGCGGGGCGGAGCGCGAGGGGAGCAAGGGGAGCCCGAGAGGAGCCTGAGAAGCAGGGGGGAGCCCGAGAAGCGGGGGGGAGCGCGAGGGGAGCAGGGGGAGTGCGAGGGGCGGGGCAGAGCGCGAGGGGAGCAAGGGGAGCCCGAGGAGCGGGGGGGAGCGTGAGAAGAGCCTGAGAAGCAGGGGGGAGCCCGAGAAGCGGGGGGGAGCGCGAGGGGAGCCCGAGAAGCGGGGGGGAGCGTGAGGGGAGCAGGGGGAGCCCGAGGGGCGGGGCGGAGCGCGAGGGGAGCAGGGGGAGCGCGAGGGGAGCAGGGGGAGCGCGAGGGGAGCCCGAGAAGCGGGGGGGAGCGCGAGGGGAGCAGGGGGAGCCCGAGGAGCGGGGGGGGAGCGCGAGGGGAGCCCGAGAAGCAGGGGGGAGCGCGGGGGTGGGGGGGAGCGCGAGGGGAGCCCGAGAAGCGGGGGGGAGCGCGAGGGGCGGGTGGAGCGGGGAATCCCGAGGGGCGGGGGGGAGCCGGGGAGCCCGAGGGGCGGGGGGGAGCACGAAGGGAGGCGAGACCCGCAATGGCATGCTCGCGCCGCGGCGCTGCAGCCGGGCGGCTCACGCGTGCGAACCGCAGCCCGCCGCGGCAGCCCGGGACTCCCAGCGAGCGCCCCGAGGCTGCCCGAGCCCGTGGCCGCTCCAAGAGCACCGGGAAGGGGCGACGAGCACGCTCCATTCGCTTACCCGTTACCGAAACGGCGGAGAGCAGCAGCAAACATGGCGACCGGCACTGAGCATGTGCGCGCCGGCTGTCTGCGCATGCGCGCCCCCCCCACCGGGTGCAGTACCGCTTTTTGGACACAGGGTGGCAGCAGTGAGCGCGGCGGAACGCTGTGCGCGTGCGCGCCCCCCCCACCGGGTGCAGTACCGCTTTTTGGACACAGGGTGGCAGCAGTGAGCACGGCGGAACCCAGTGCGCACACGAGCCCCCCCACAGGGTGCAGTACCGATTTTTGGACACAGGGTGGCAGCAGTGAGCACGGCGGAACCCAGTGCGCATGCGCGCCCCCCTTTATCGTGCCGTACCGCTTTTTGGACGCCCCGAGGGCAGCAGGGCGCGCGGCCGCCCCCGGCACGCGCACACCGCTGCAGAGCCCCCCCGCCCGCCCTTTGCAGACATTTCACCACCCTCGCCTCGGCTCATCTGCCCTTATTTACAGCGCCTGCTGCGAGGCGCAGCGTCGCCGCGTGTCGTGCTCGAGCCGCTGCTCCTAGAGGCTTCAGTAACAGCGCTTTCCTTTGAACATCGTTGCAAAATACTCCACAGACAAAAAAGAGTCAGAGGCTGCACTTAAAAAAACAAAACGAAAACAAAAAAACCACCCACCTACTTAACGGGACAATTTGCAAGCGTTCCAAGAAGCAGCCGTTCTTCTTTAGAACTTTCGACCTCTCGCCTTTACTGATCGTTAAACAAAATAAACAGCCCAAAGCAAGCCGCGCTATTTGCTTGACAGACTGCTCGGTTTTTATTATTAAACGGTACGAGATGCTGGCACGCGGCATGTCTTCTTCGGATTCTTGGGCTGACGTTCCTTCGGCCGCACGCACGCGGTCAAAGGCGTCTTTTTCACGTCCCGCCGTCAGGGCCTCCCCAGCAATTCCCGCAGCGACTCCCCCCTCGGGACAAACAGCTCGAGGACACGCACGGTCTTGCTAAAAGAACGGGGGGGGGGGGGAACAAACGCGTGCGCTGAGCGCGGCACTCGCAGACCCGATCTTCGGGTCCAAAAGAAAACTCTCTAAAGCGGACCAGGCGGGCCAAAGAGGTCCCTTCTTTGCGCCACGCTTCTTTCCTCGCACAGACGTCGGCCGCCTCTGCCCGCTCTCACGGTATCCCCTACCGGCAAGGACACGGCGAAACGTTTCGGAAACGACGGCGTTTCCCAGAAGCGTTTCCGCCGCCTTGGGAAAACGGCCGAAGGAGAGGCTCACGCGGGGCGCGTAGCTAGAAAGAACGCTCCGCACAAAGGCCTAAAATGACCAGCCCGGAGCAGGGATCCCGGGCTCTCCGGGAGCGCAGGAGTTCTCACGTCCTTACTGAGCAGAGACCGCTGCCCGTGAAACACGAGACGCCGCAGCGACGCCGATCGTTGGAGGGAAGCCTGCAATAAGAGCGAAAGAAAAGCAGACGTTGAGGACAAAGACCAAGTTACGAGCCCCTCGCGATTCAGACACGCTTCTAGATTTACCGCCTATTTCAAGGCGCGCCTTCGGCAATTCCGTCCAATTGATTTTCCCCGAAGCCCGAGACGCGGACGAAACGCCTCTCAAAGGAAGGTACGGCATAACCGCTCTGGCCTATAAACTACCGGTTTCGACGCAGGAAAAGCACAGGGAAAGCACTAGCGTTCCCCCCAAGAAACCACGTCCAAGCGGACCGATGAAGTAGGCCCCAAGTCTGAAAGCGGACCTAAAGGAGCCCGTTTGGCGGTCGCGAGCTGGAATACACCGTTCTCCTTCTCACTAACAACCTCCCGTAGAGACCGGCAGCTGTACAGCGCCTTCTACGCTACACGGAGGAGTCGGATAGCGGGCAGATGCCGCGTCCCGAATGCGCAACTAGAGATTGGAACGCACGGACGTAAACAAACGCCCGTGACGTAGCGGAGGTCTAGCGTATTCACGTTTACCGTGCGTCAGTTCTCCTCTGCGGACAGGCCGTTCCATCTTCTTTACTCGTTAGCTGACAGACGCCCTAGGAGAAAGCAAAGAAAGGAAGAAATTCAAAAGGAAATGAAACAGATCGGAGGGAGCCTCAAAGGCTTTGATCCATCCCCCCAGGCAGCCGAACCACCTTCGCAAAGGCACACCTCAAAAGACACGTCCTTCCGGGATCGCTGCACAGCCCAGCCAGAAAAGAGGAACAGAAACAAACAGAACGAGAAGGCTGCAGAGGGGGACGGAGGGCCGGAAAGGAGCCTGCTGTCCAGCGATGGTATTTTACCGCTCCTTGCGCGTTAGCAGCCCCTTTCAGATGCTTAAGCCCAAATTCTCTCAGCCCTTAACAGCTTCAGTACCCGCGGCACCTAGTTTTTCCACGCTCTCCAGTCTTCCTCGCTCTTTCCCGTCTCGGGCGAAAAGCCTCCCAGACCCCGTCTGCACTTACGCGCTTCCTTAAAACAGGATCGCCGAAATCAACCGAACGGGCTGAGCTGCTCCTCTTCCGCTCGCCGGCCCTCGGAACGTCAGCCTGCAAACGAATCGGACCACCGAGGTCACCGGCAGAGTCTCCTTTCGGAGCTCGGCCCCCCCCCCCAAGCTTTAACGACGGTTTCCCAAGCGGGGCAAACGCAGGGCCTCCCTTCGGCCCCGGAACGGTTTTTATCGCGGGCTCCCAAGTCGCCGTTACGACACTAAGCGGCAAAGCAAGGCAAAGACAGCTGGGGTCGCAGCTTACCCACCTAGGCACGAAAATTCTTCTTTGAGGCCTCCCTCGCTGCTTTTGCCAGGTAAACACACCAAAACAAAGCTCCCGACAGGCAGCTGAGGCTTCACATGGACCTCGGGGCCCCGCTAGCAACGGCGACGCCGGAGCCGCCGGGCTACCAGGCGCTATTCCCCCCCCCCCTCCCCTCCCCTCCCCTGCCCTGCCGGCCCGCGAACCGCGGCTTATTACTCACGAGTCCGGGAAGGACGCCGCCGACCTTCCCGCGGCCGAAGGCTCCTCGTCAGGAGCGGGCAGAGAACCTTTCCGCCGGCATTCGGAGTCTCCCGGCCGCTCTCGACACCCGATAACTTGCCGAGAAAGGGCTGAGGGCGGGAGCCTGCAGTTCTTCACGGCAGCACACAGTCGTTCCCCGATGTGCCGAACGCCTAGCATTAACACAATTTAGAAATACAAAAATACCACCGCTACAGGGCGCAAAGCCAAGCTGAAATTTCGGCAGCCAAAGCAAACCTCTGCGCGCCCGACAGAACGAGCCACGTGCATCGGCGCCTACAGCTCCTCAAGGCTAGCGAGGCCTCGTGGGCGACGTTCCTCTGGCAGGCTGCGCAGCTGAACTCCCCCGTGTCGCCTAAGAGTCCGTGACGTGACGTATTCAAAGCTCAGCAGAAATTAACAATCCAAAGTTGTTTCTAAGCACAAAAGCGGATCTACTACACGAGAAGGAAGGAGTCCTAATTCCGCAAGGCTTTACCTTTTCTTCGAGCTGCCGTCTTCCTGCTGCCCCAAATACCATTGCCAGGCAATTAACCTGGGGTCGCGCTAAATGAGCCTTCCTCTTCGTTTTACAATTCGCACGCTTGCCTCTCCCTCTCTCTCTGGCCACCTGACCGCCGTTCCCCGAAGACGGGAATTTGCCGTCTTGGAGCTCTTAAAGCACGACGCTTCACAGATGCAGAGAGTCACGCGCACGGAAACGGATGGACGCAGCGTCCTTTCCGTAACGCGTACGCACCTTCCGTTAGATGTCGCTCATCTGTTATTCCGATCGCTATTACCGGCGAACCTTCCTCACCGGGAGGAACGGGCTTTCCCTTTCGGGGCGACGGAGACGGCTCTCGCTCGGTTCCCTTTAATTTTATTACTTCGGCTCGCTTACGTTTTTCTGTCTCTTCAGCTTCAGCCGTGGCAACGAATCTAAAAATTAAATATACTATCTTTCCTTTTCTACGTACGCGTGTACGATAACAAAACAAAATACAAACGACCGAAGCAAAACTAAGGCAGCTACGGTTAACAAGAGGCGCAGGGCAGCAACGGGTCGCTTAGTCCTCAGCGCTGCCTCCGGGAGGGAGGCCGAAAGAACGAACGTTCCGCATCAAGAGTTACCTTGGTTACCCGGGCCAGAACGCCTCCTACTGTCGCAGCTTCTGGGGAGATCGAGGGTCCGCTGCTGCATTTTTGCTTCCTCCTTTCAGCCCGCCCCTTCGGGAGTAAGCGCAAAAAACCGCTCGCTCGTCCGGCTTTGCTCTTTGTCAGCATTTGCTATTGTCGGTTCCGCCTCTGTAACAAAGACAGAAAATTGCATTTCGCTTCCAACAAAACACTTCGATTTACACGCGTTCTTTTTCTCTTTCCCGTGGTTTTTTTTTTTTTCTTTCCCCCCTTTCTTTCTTTTTCCTTCTTTCCCTCAAAGGAAAGGTCTTAATACACCGCTTTGCATCGTACGTTACGGGGTAAGCCGTTTGGAAACACTACAGGGCCGACGCCGCGCCGCAACCCTGCTCCGGGGCCCGCCTGCCCCCCCGCTCCGCTCCGCTGCGCCGCCTCCGCAGGGGCGAGCGCGTGCCCCGGCCCGCGCTGCCAACGAACTGGCGCCCTAAACGCCGCGCACGCAAAACGCAAAGTCACACCCGCGCTCCCGGCGCGGCGCCGGGTCCCAGCCCGCCCCCCCACTCGCCCCGCACCGCCGCCTCCACGCAGCGACGGCCGCAGCGGGCAGGATGCAGCCCGACGCCCCCCGAACCTATGCGTTCGCCTCACCCGGGGGCCCCACATCCTTCACTCCACGCCACCTCCGCACTCACCCGCCGCCGCCGCCGCCGAGCGAAAACGCCCTCCCTGCTCGCCGCCATCTTGCTTCCCCGCCGCCGCGCATGCGCCGCTCGCCAACGGACTGCGGCGGCAGTGACGCTTGAGCACCGCGCACGTGCCGGCTCGGACAGCGCGGGGGGGGGGAGCGAGGGGAGCGGGAGGGGCGGGGGGGAGCGAGGGGAGCGGGAGGGGAGCAGAGGGAGCCCGAGGGGCGGGGGGGAGCGAGGGGAGCCCGAGGGGCGGGGCGGAGTGCGAGGGGAGCGCGAGAGGCGGGGGGGGAGCGTGAGGGGAGCAGGGGGGCCCGAGGAGCGGGGGGGAGCACGAGGGGAGCCCGAGAAGCGGGGGGGGAGCGCGGGGGCGGGGGGGAGCGCGAGGGGACCAGGGGGAGCGCGAGGGGCGGGGCGGAGCGCGAGGGGAGCAAGGGGAGCCCGAGAGGAGCCTGAGAAGCAGGGGGGAGCCCGAGAAGCGGGGGGGAGCGCGAGGGGAGCAGGGGGAGTGCGAGGGGCGGGGCAGAGCGCGAGGGGAGCAAGGGGAGCCCGAGGAGCGGGGGGGAGCGTGAGAAGAGCCTGAGAAGCAGGGGGGAGCCCGAGAAGCGGGGGGGAGCGCGAGGGGAGCCCGAGAAGCGGGGGGGAGCGCGAGGGGAGCAGGGGGAGCCCGAGGGGCGGGGCGGAGCGCGAGGGGAGCAGGGGGAGCGCGAGGGGAGCAGGGGGAGCGCGAGGGGAGCCCGAGAAGCGGGGGGGAGCGCGAGGGGAGCAGGGGGAGCCCGAGGAGCGGGGGGGGAGCGCGAGGGGAGCCCGAGAAGCAGGGGGGAGCGCGGGGGTGGGGGGGAGCGCGAGGGGAGCCCGAGAAGCGGGGGGGAGCGCGAGGGGCGGGTGGAGCGGGGAATCCCGAGGGGCGGGGGGGAGCCGGGGAGCCCGAGGGGCGGGGGGGAGCACGAAGGGAGGCGAGACCCGCAATGGCATGCTCGCGCCGCGGCGCTGCAGCCGGGCGGCTCACGCGTGCGAACCGCAGCCCGCCGCGGCAGCCCGGGACTCCCAGCGAGCGCCCCGAGGCTGCCCGAGCCCGTGGCCGCTCCAAGAGCACCGGGAAGGGGCGACGAGCACGCTCCATTCGCTTACCCGTTACCGAAACGGCGGAGAGCAGCAGCAAACATGGCGACCGGCACTGAGCATGTGCGCGCCGGCTGTCTGCGCATGCGCGCCCCCCCCACCGGGTGCAGTACCGCTTTTTGGACACAGGGTGGCAGCAGTGAGCGCGGCGGAACGCTGTGCGCGTGCGCGCCCCCCCCACCGGGTGCAGTACCGCTTTTTGGACACAGGGTGGCAGCAGTGAGCACGGCGGAACCCAGTGCGCACACGAGCCCCCCCACAGGGTGCAGTACCGATTTTTGGACACAGGGTGGCAGCAGTGAGCACGGCGGAACCCAGTGCGCATGCGCGCCCCCCTTTATCGTGCCGTACCGCTTTTTGGACGCCCCGAGGGCAGCAGGGCGCGCGGCCGCCCCCGGCACGCGCACACCGCTGCAGAGCCCCCCCGCCCGCCCTTTGCAGACATTTCACCACCCTCGCCTCGGCTCATCTGCCCTTATTTACAGCGCCTGCTGCGAGGCGCAGCGTCGCCGCGTGTCGTGCTCGAGCCGCTGCTCCTAGAGGCTTCAGTAACAGCGCTTTCCTTTGAACATCGTTGCAAAATACTCCACAGACAAAAAAGAGTCAGAGGCTGCACTTAAAAAAACAAAACGAAAACAAAAAAACCACCCACCTACTTAACGGGACAATTTGCAAGCGTTCCAAGAAGCAGCCGTTCTTCTTTAGAACTTTCGACCTCTCGCCTTTACTGATCGTTAAACAAAATAAACAGCCCAAAGCAAGCCGCGCTATTTGCTTGACAGACTGCTCGGTTTTTATTATTAAACGGTACGAGATGCTGGCACGCGGCATGTCTTCTTCGGATTCTTGGGCTGACGTTCCTTCGGCCGCACGCACGCGGTCAAAGGCGTCTTTTTCACGTCCCGCCGTCAGGGCCTCCCCAGCAATTCCCGCAGCGACTCCCCCCTCGGGACAAACAGCTCGAGGACACGCACGGTCTTGCTAAAAGAACGGGGGGGGGGGGGGGAACAAACGCGTGCGCTGAGCGCGGCACTCGCAGACCCGATCTTCGGGTCCAAAAGAAAACTCTCTAAAGCGGACCAGGCGGGCCAAAGAGGTCCCTTCTTTGCGCCACGCTTCTTTCCTCGCACAGACGTCGGCCGCCTCTGCCCGCTCTCACGGTATCCCCTACCGGCAAGGACACGGCGAAACGTTTCGGAAACGACGGCGTTTCCCAGAAGCGTTTCCGCCGCCTTGGGAAAACGGCCGAAGGAGAGGCTCACGCGGGGCGCGTAGCTAGAAAGAACGCTCCGCACAAAGGCCTAAAATGACCAGCCCGGAGCAGGGATCCCGGGCTCTCCGGGAGCGCAGGAGTTCTCACGTCCTTACTGAGCAGAGACCGCTGCCCGTGAAACACGAGACGCCGCAGCGACGCCGATCGTTGGAGGGAAGCCTGCAATAAGAGCGAAAGAAAAGCAGACGTTGAGGACAAAGACCAAGTTACGAGCCCCTCGCGATTCAGACACGCTTCTAGATTTACCGCCTATTTCAAGGCGCGCCTTCGGCAATTCCGTCCAATTGATTTTCCCCGAAGCCCGAGACGCGGACGAAACGCCTCTCAAAGGAAGGTACGGCATAACCGCTCTGGCCTATAAACTACCGGTTTCGACGCAGGAAAAGCACAGGGAAAGCACTAGCGTTCCCCCCAAGAAACCACGTCCAAGCGGACCGATGAAGTAGGCCCCAAGTCTGAAAGCGGACCTAAAGGAGCCCGTTTGGCGGTCGCGAGCTGGAATACACCGTTCTCCTTCTCACTAACAACCTCCCGTAGAGACCGGCAGCTGTACAGCGCCTTCTACGCTACACGGAGGAGTCGGATAGCGGGCAGATGCCGCGTCCCGAATGCGCAACTAGAGATTGGAACGCACGGACGTAAACAAACGCCCGTGACGTAGCGGAGGTCTAGCGTATTCACGTTTACCGTGCGTCAGTTCTCCTCTGCGGACAGGCCGTTCCATCTTCTTTACTCGTTAGCTGACAGACGCCCTAGGAGAAAGCAAAGAAAGGAAGAAATTCAAAAGGAAATGAAACAGATCGGAGGGAGCCTCAAAGGCTTTGATCCATCCCCCCAGGCAGCCGAACCACCTTCGCAAAGGCACACCTCAAAAGACACGTCCTTCCGGGATCGCTGCACAGCCCAGCCAGAAAAGAGGAACAGAAACAAACAGAACGAGAAGGCTGCAGAGGGGGACGGAGGGCCGGAAAGGAGCCTGCTGTCCAGCGATGGTATTTTACCGCTCCTTGCGCGTTAGCAGCCCCTTTCAGATGCTTAAGCCCAAATTCTCTCAGCCCTTAACAGCTTCAGTACCCGCGGCACCTAGTTTTTCCACGCTCTCCAGTCTTCCTCGCTCTTTCCCGTCTCGGGCGAAAAGCCTCCCAGACCCCGTCTGCACTTACGCGCTTCCTTAAAACAGGATCGCCGAAATCAACCGAACGGGCTGAGCTGCTCCTCTTCCGCTCGCCGGCCCTCGGAACGTCAGCCTGCAAACGAATCGGACCACCGAGGTCACCGGCAGAGTCTCCTTTCGGAGCTCGGCCCCCCCCCCCAAGCTTTAACGACGGTTTCCCAAGCGGGGCAAACGCAGGGCCTCCCTTCGGCCCCGGAACGGTTTTTATCGCGGGCTCCCAAGTCGCCGTTACGACACTAAGCGGCAAAGCAAGGCAAAGACAGCTGGGGTCGCAGCTTACCCACCTAGGCACGAAAATTCTTCTTTGAGGCCTCCCTCGCTGCTTTTGCCAGGTAAACACACCAAAACAAAGCTCCCGACAGGCAGCTGAGGCTTCACATGGACCTCGGGGCCCCGCTAGCAACGGCGACGCCGGAGCCGCCGGGCTACCAGGCGCTATTCCCCCCCCCCCCTCCCCTCCCCTCCCCTGCCCTGCCGGCCCGCGAACCGCGGCTTATTACTCACGAGTCCGGGAAGGACGCCGCCGACCTTCCCGCGGCCGAAGGCTCCTCGTCAGGAGCGGGCAGAGAACCTTTCCGCCGGCATTCGGAGTCTCCCGGCCGCTCTCGACACCCGATAACTTGCCGAGAAAGGGCTGAGGGCGGGAGCCTGCAGTTCTTCACGGCAGCACACAGTCGTTCCCCGATGTGCCGAACGCCTAGCATTAACACAATTTAGAAATACAAAAATACCACCGCTACAGGGCGCAAAGCCAAGCTGAAATTTCGGCAGCCAAAGCAAACCTCTGCGCGCCCGACAGAACGAGCCACGTGCATCGGCGCCTACAGCTCCTCAAGGCTAGCGAGGCCTCGTGGGCGACGTTCCTCTGGCAGGCTGCGCAGCTGAACTCCCCCGTGTCGCCTAAGAGTCCGTGACGTGACGTATTCAAAGCTCAGCAGAAATTAACAATCCAAAGTTGTTTCTAAGCACAAAAGCGGATCTACTACACGAGAAGGAAGGAGTCCTAATTCCGCAAGGCTTTACCTTTTCTTCGAGCTGCCGTCTTCCTGCTGCCCCAAAGACCATTGCCAGGCAATTAACCTGGGGTCGCGCTAAATGAGCCTTCCTCTTCGTTTTACAATTCGCACGCTTGCCTCTCCCTCTCTCTCTGGCCACCTGACCGCCGTTCCCCGAAGACGGGAATTTGCCGTCTTGGAGCTCTTAAAGCACGACGCTTCACAGATGCAGAGAGTCACGCGCACGGAAACGGATGGACGCAGCGTCCTTTCCGTAACGCGTACGCACCTTCCGTTAGATGTCGCTCATCTGTTATTCCGATCGCTATTACCGGCGAACCTTCCTCACCGGGAGGAACGGGCTTTCCCTTTCGGGGCGACGGAGACGGCTCTCGCTCGGTTCCCTTTAATTTTATTACTTCGGCTCGCTTACGTTTCTCTGTCTCTTCAGCTTCAGCCGTGGCAACGAATCTAAAAATTAAATATCCTATCTTTCCTTTTCTACGTACGCGTGTACGATAACAAAACAAAATACAAACGACCGAAGCAAAACTAAGGCAGCTACGGTTAACAAGAGGCGCAGGGCAGCAACGGGTCGCTTAGTCCTCAGCGCTGCCTCCGGGAGGGAGGCCGAAAGAACGAACGTTCCGCATCAAGAGTTACCTTGGTTACCCGGGCCAGAACGCCTCCTACTGTCGCAGCTTCTGGGGAGATCGAGGGTCCGCTGCTGCATTTTTGCTTCCTCCTTTCAGCCCGCCCCTTCGGGAGTAAACGCAAAAAACCGCTCGCTCGTCCGGCTTTGCTCTTTGTCAGCATTTGCTATTGTCGGTTCCGCCTCTGTAACAAAGACAGAAAATTGCATTTCGCTTCCAACAAAACACTTCGATTTACACGCGTTCTTTTTCTCTTTCCCGTGGTTTTTTTTTTTTTCTTTCCCCCCTTTCTTTCTTTTTCCTTCTTTCCCTCAAAGGAAAGGTCTTAATACACCGCTTTGCATCGTACGTTACGGGGTAAGCCGTTTGGAAACACTACAGGGCCGACGCCGCGCCGCAACCCTGCTCCGGGGCCCGCCTGCCCCCCCGCTCCGCTCCGCTGCGCCGCCTCCGCAGGGGCGAGCGCGTGCCCCGGCCCGCGCTGCCAACGAACTGGCGCCCTAAACGCCGCGCACGCAAAACGCAAAGTCACACCCGCGCTCCCGGCGCGGCGCCGGGTCCCAGCCCGCCCCCCCACTCGCCCCGCACCGCCGCCTCCACGCAGCGACGGCCGCAGCGGGCAGGATGCAGCCCGACGCCCCCCGAACCTATGCGTTCGCCTCACCCGGGGGCCCCACATCCTTCACTCCACGCCACCTCCGCACTCACCCGCCGCCGCCGCCGCCGAGCGAAAACGCCCTCCCTGCTCGCCGCCATCTTGCTTCCCCGCCGCCGCGCATGCGCCGCTCGCCAACGGACTGCGGCGGCAGTGACGCTTGAGCACCGCGCACGTGCCGGCTCGGACAGCGCGGGGGGGGGGAGCGAGGGGAGCGGGAGGGGCGGGGGGGAGCGAGGGGAGCGGGAGGGGAGCAGAGGGAGCCCGAGGGGCGGGGGGGAGCGAGGGGAGCCCGAGGGGCGGGGCGGAGTGCGAGGGGAGCGCGAGAGGCGGGGGGGGAGCGTGAGGGGAGCAGGGGGGCCCGAGGAGCGGGGGGGAGCACGAGGGGAGCCCGAGAAGCGGGGGGGGAGCGCGGGGGCGGGGGGGAGCGCGAGGGGACCAGGGGGAGCGCGAGGGGCGGGGCGGAGCGCGAGGGGAGCAAGGGGAGCCCGAGAGGAGCCTGAGAAGCAGGGGGGAGCCCGAGAAGCGGGGGGGAGCGCGAGGGGAGCAGGGGGAGTGCGAGGGGCGGGGCAGAGCGCGAGGGGAGCAAGGGGAGCCCGAGGAGCGGGGGGGAGCGTGAGAAGAGCCTGAGAAGCAGGGGGGAGCCCGAGAAGCGGGGGGGAGCGCGAGGGGAGCCCGAGAAGCGGGGGGGAGCGCGAGGGGAGCAGGGGGAGCCCGAGGGGCGGGGCGGAGCGCGAGGGGAGCAGGGGGAGCGCGAGGGGAGCAGGGGGAGCGCGAGGGGAGCCCGAGAAGCGGGGGGGAGCGCGAGGGGAGCAGGGGGAGCCCGAGGAGCGGGGGGGGAGCGCGAGGGGAGCCCGAGAAGCAGGGGGGAGCGCGGGGGTGGGGGGGAGCGCGAGGGGAGCCCGAGAAGCGGGGGGGAGCGCGAGGGGCGGGTGGAGCGGGGAATCCCGAGGGGCGGGGGGGAGCCGGGGAGCCCGAGGGGCGGGGGGGAGCACGAAGGGAGGCGAGACCCGCAATGGCATGCTCGCGCCGCGGCGCTGCAGCCGGGCGGCTCACGCGTGCGAACCGCAGCCCGCCGCGGCAGCCCGGGACTCCCAGCGAGCGCCCCGAGGCTGCCCGAGCCCGTGGCCGCTCCAAGAGCACCGGGAAGGGGCGACGAGCACGCTCCATTCGCTTACCCGTTACCGAAACGGCGGAGAGCAGCAGCAAACATGGCGACCGGCACTGAGCATGTGCGCGCCGGCTGTCTGCGCATGCGCGCCCCCCCCACCGGGTGCAGTACCGCTTTTTGGACACAGGGTGGCAGCAGTGAGCGCGGCGGAACGCTGTGCGCGTGCGCGCCCCCCCCACCGGGTGCAGTACCGCTTTTTGGACACAGGGTGGCAGCAGTGAGCACGGCGGAACCCAGTGCGCACACGAGCCCCCCCACAGGGTGCAGTACCGATTTTTGGACACAGGGTGGCAGCAGTGAGCACGGCGGAACCCAGTGCGCATGCGCGCCCCCCTTTATCGTGCCGTACCGCTTTTTGGACGCCCCGAGGGCAGCAGGGCGCGCGGCCGCCCCCGGCACGCGCACACCGCTGCAGAGCCCCCCCGCCCGCCCTTTGCAGACATTTCACCACCCTCGCCTCGGCTCATCTGCCCTTATTTACAGCGCCTGCTGCGAGGCGCAGCGTCGCCGCGTGTCGTGCTCGAGCCGCTGCTCCTAGAGGCTTCAGTAACAGCGCTTTCCTTTGAACATCGTTGCAAAATACTCCACAGACAAAAAAGAGTCAGAGGCTGCACTTAAAAAAACAAAACGAAAACAAAAAAACCACCCACCTACTTAACGGGACAATTTGCAAGCGTTCCAAGAAGCAGCCGTTCTTCTTTAGAACTTTCGACCTCTCGCCTTTACTGATCGTTAAACAAAATAAACAGCCCAAAGCAAGCCGCGCTATTTGCTTGACAGACTGCTCGGTTTTTATTATTAAACGGTACGAGATGCTGGCACGCGGCATGTCTTCTTCGGATTCTTGGGCTGACGTTCCTTCGGCCGCACGCACGCGGTCAAAGGCGTCTTTTTCACGTCCCGCCGTCAGGGCCTCCCCAGCAATTCCCGCAGCGACTCCCCCCTCGGGACAAACAGCTCGAGGACACGCACGGTCTTGCTAAAAGAACGGGGGGGGGGGGGGGGAACAAACGCGTGCGCTGAGCGCGGCACTCGCAGACCCGATCTTCGGGTCCAAAAGAAAACTCTCTAAAGCGGACCAGGCGGGCCAAAGAGGTCCCTTCTTTGCGCCACGCTTCTTTCCTCGCACAGACGTCGGCCGCCTCTGCCCGCTCTCACGGTATCCCCTACCGGCAAGGACACGGCGAAACGTTTCGGAAACGACGGCGTTTCCCAGAAGCGTTTCCGCCGCCTTGGGAAAACGGCCGAAGGAGAGGCTCACGCGGGGCGCGTAGCTAGAAAGAACGCTCCGCACAAAGGCCTAAAATGACCAGCCCGGAGCAGGGATCCCGGGCTCTCCGGGAGCGCAGGAGTTCTCACGTCCTTACTGAGCAGAGACCGCTGCCCGTGAAACACGAGACGCCGCAGCGACGCCGATCGTTGGAGGGAAGCCTGCAATAAGAGCGAAAGAAAAGCAGACGTTGAGGACAAAGACCAAGTTACGAGCCCCTCGCGATTCAGACACGCTTCTAGATTTACCGCCTATTTCAAGGCGCGCCTTCGGCAATTCCGTCCAATTGATTTTCCCCGAAGCCCGAGACGCGGACGAAACGCCTCTCAAAGGAAGGTACGGCATAACCGCTCTGGCCTATAAACTACCGGTTTCGACGCAGGAAAAGCACAGGGAAAGCACTAGCGTTCCCCCCAAGAAACCACGTCCAAGCGGACCGATGAAGTAGGCCCCAAGTCTGAAAGCGGACCTAAAGGAGCCCGTTTGGCGGTCGCGAGCTGGAATACACCGTTCTCCTTCTCACTAACAACCTCCCGTAGAGACCGGCAGCTGTACAGCGCCTTCTACGCTACACGGAGGAGTCGGATAGCGGGCAGATGCCGCGTCCCGAATGCGCAACTAGAGATTGGAACGCACGGACGTAAACAAACGCCCGTGACGTAGCGGAGGTCTAGCGTATTCACGTTTACCGTGCGTCAGTTCTCCTCTGCGGACAGGCCGTTCCATCTTCTTTACTCGTTAGCTGACAGACGCCCTAGGAGAAAGCAAAGAAAGGAAGAAATTCAAAAGGAAATGAAACAGATCGGAGGGAGCCTCAAAGGCTTTGATCCATCCCCCCAGGCAGCCGAACCACCTTCGCAAAGGCACACCTCAAAAGACACGTCCTTCCGGGATCGCTGCACAGCCCAGCCAGAAAAGAGGAACAGAAACAAACAGAACGAGAAGGCTGCAGAGGGGGACGGAGGGCCGGAAAGGAGCCTGCTGTCCAGCGATGGTATTTTACCGCTCCTTGCGCGTTAGCAGCCCCTTTCAGATGCTTAAGCCCAAATTCTCTCAGCCCTTAACAGCTTCAGTACCCGCGGCACCTAGTTTTTCCACGCTCTCCAGTCTTCCTCGCTCTTTCCCGTCTCGGGCGAAAAGCCTCCCAGACCCCGTCTGCACTTACGCGCTTCCTTAAAACAGGATCGCCGAAATCAACCGAACGGGCTGAGCTGCTCCTCTTCCGCTCGCCGGCCCTCGGAACGTCAGCCTGCAAACGAATCGGACCACCGAGGTCACCGGCAGAGTCTCCTTTCGGAGCTCGGCCCCCCCCCCCAAGCTTTAACGACGGTTTCCCAAGCGGGGCAAACGCAGGGCCTCCCTTCGGCCCCGGAACGGTTTTTATCGCGGGCTCCCAAGTCGCCGTTACGACACTAAGCGGCAAAGCAAGGCAAAGACAGCTGGGGTCGCAGCTTACCCACCTAGGCACGAAAATTCTTCTTTGAGGCCTCCCTCGCTGCTTTTGCCAGGTAAACACACCAAAACAAAGCTCCCGACAGGCAGCTGAGGCTTCACATGGACCTCGGGGCCCCGCTAGCAACGGCGACGCCGGAGCCGCCGGGCTACCAGGCGCTATTCCCCCCCCCCCCCTCCCCTCCCCTCCCCTGCCCTGCCGGCCCGCGAACCGCGGCTTATTACTCACGAGTCCGGGAAGGACGCCGCCGACCTTCCCGCGGCCGAAGGCTCCTCGTCAGGAGCGGGCAGAGAACCTTTCCGCCGGCATTCGGAGTCTCCCGGCCGCTCTCGACACCCGATAACTTGCCGAGAAAGGGCTGAGGGCGGGAGCCTGCAGTTCTTCACGGCAGCACACAGTCGTTCCCCGATGTGCCGAACGCCTAGCATTAACACAATTTAGAAATACAAAAATACCACCGCTACAGGGCGCAAAGCCAAGCTGAAATTTCGGCAGCCAAAGCAAACCTCTGCGCGCCCGACAGAACGAGCCACGTGCATCGGCGCCTACAGCTCCTCAAGGCTAGCGAGGCCTCGTGGGCGACGTTCCTCTGGCAGGCTGCGCAGCTGAACTCCCCCGTGTCGCCTAAGAGTCCGTGACGTGACGTATTCAAAGCTCAGCAGAAATTAACAATCCAAAGTTGTTTCTAAGCACAAAAGCGGATCTACTACACGAGAAGGAAGGAGTCCTAATTCCGCAAGGCTTTACCTTTTCTTCGAGCTGCCGTCTTCCTGCTGCCCCAAAGACCATTGCCAGGCAATTAACCTGGGGTCGCGCTAAATGAGCCTTCCTCTTCGTTTTACAATTCGCACGCTTGCCTCTCCCTCTCTCTCTGGCCACCTGACCGCCGTTCCCCGAAGACGGGAATTTGCCGTCTTGGAGCTCTTAAAGCACGACGCTTCACAGATGCAGAGAGTCACGCGCACGGAAACGGATGGACGCAGCGTCCTTTCCGTAACGCGTACGCACCTTCCGTTAGATGTCGCTCATCTGTTATTCCGATCGCTATTACCGGCGAACCTTCCTCACCGGGAGGAACGGGCTTTCCCTTTCGGGGCGACGGAGACGGCTCTCGCTCGGTTCCCTTTAATTTTATTACTTCGGCTCGCTTACGTTTCTCTGTCTCTTCAGCTTCAGCCGTGGCAACGAATCTAAAAATTAAATATCCTATCTTTCCTTTTCTACGTACGCGTGTACGATAACAAAACAAAATACAAACGACCGAAGCAAAACTAAGGCAGCTACGGTTAACAAGAGGCGCAGGGCAGCAACGGGTCGCTTAGTCCTCAGCGCTGCCTCCGGGAGGGAGGCCGAAAGAACGAACGTTCCGCATCAAGAGTTACCTTGGTTACCCGGGCCAGAACGCCTCCTACTGTCGCAGCTTCTGGGGAGATCGAGGGTCCGCTGCTGCATTTTTGCTTCCTCCTTTCAGCCCGCCCCTTCGGGAGTAAACGCAAAAAACCGCTCGCTCGTCCGGCTTTGCTCTTTGTCAGCATTTGCTATTGTCGGTTCCGCCTCTGTAACAAAGACAGAAAATTGCATTTCGCTTCCAACAAAACACTTCGATTTACACGCGTTCTTTTTCTCTTTCCCGTGGTTTTTTTTTTTTTCTTTCCCCCCTTTCTTTCTTTTTCCTTCTTTCCCTCAAAGGAAAGGTCTTAATACACCGCTTTGCATCGTACGTTACGGGGTAAGCCGTTTGGAAACACTACAGGGCCGACGCCGCGCCGCAACCCTGCTCCGGGGCCCGCCTGCCCCCCCGCTCCGCTCCGCTGCGCCGCCTCCGCAGGGGCGAGCGCGTGCCCCGGCCCGCGCTGCCAACGAACTGGCGCCCTAAACGCCGCGCACGCAAAACGCAAAGTCACACCCGCGCTCCCGGCGCGGCGCCGGGTCCCAGCCCGCCCCCCCACTCGCCCCGCACCGCCGCCTCCACGCAGCGACGGCCGCAGCGGGCAGGATGCAGCCCGACGCCCCCCGAACCTATGCGTTCGCCTCACCCGGGGGCCCCACATCCTTCACTCCACGCCACCTCCGCACTCACCCGCCGCCGCCGCCGCCGAGCGAAAACGCCCTCCCTGCTCGCCGCCATCTTGCTTCCCCGCCGCCGCGCATGCGCCGCTCGCCAACGGACTGCGGCGGCAGTGACGCTTGAGCACCGCGCACGTGCCGGCTCGGACAGCGCGGGGGGGGGGAGCGAGGGGAGCGGGAGGGGCGGGGGGGAGCGAGGGGAGCGGGAGGGGAGCAGAGGGAGCCCGAGGGGCGGGGGGGAGCGAGGGGAGCCCGAGGGGCGGGGCGGAGTGCGAGGGGAGCGCGAGAGGCGGGGGGGGAGCGTGAGGGGAGCAGGGGGGCCCGAGGAGCGGGGGGGAGCACGAGGGGAGCCCGAGAAGCGGGGGGGGAGCGCGGGGGCGGGGGGGAGCGCGAGGGGACCAGGGGGAGCGCGAGGGGCGGGGCGGAGCGCGAGGGGAGCAAGGGGAGCCCGAGAGGAGCCTGAGAAGCAGGGGGGAGCCCGAGAAGCGGGGGGGAGCGCGAGGGGAGCAGGGGGAGTGCGAGGGGCGGGGCAGAGCGCGAGGGGAGCAAGGGGAGCCCGAGGAGCGGGGGGGAGCGTGAGAAGAGCCTGAGAAGCAGGGGGGAGCCCGAGAAGCGGGGGGGAGCGCGAGGGGAGCCCGAGAAGCGGGGGGGAGCGCGAGGGGAGCAGGGGGAGCCCGAGGGGCGGGGCGGAGCGCGAGGGGAGCAGGGGGAGCGCGAGGGGAGCAGGGGGAGCGCGAGGGGAGCCCGAGAAGCGGGGGGGAGCGCGAGGGGAGCAGGGGGAGCCCGAGGAGCGGGGGGGGAGCGCGAGGGGAGCCCGAGAAGCAGGGGGGAGCGCGGGGGTGGGGGGGAGCGCGAGGGGAGCCCGAGAAGCGGGGGGGAGCGCGAGGGGCGGGTGGAGCGGGGAATCCCGAGGGGCGGGGGGGAGCCGGGGAGCCCGAGGGGCGGGGGGGAGCACGAAGGGAGGCGAGACCCGCAATGGCATGCTCGCGCCGCGGCGCTGCAGCCGGGCGGCTCACGCGTGCGAACCGCAGCCCGCCGCGGCAGCCCGGGACTCCCAGCGAGCGCCCCGAGGCTGCCCGAGCCCGTGGCCGCTCCAAGAGCACCGGGAAGGGGCGACGAGCACGCTCCATTCGCTTACCCGTTACCGAAACGGCGGAGAGCAGCAGCAAACATGGCGACCGGCACTGAGCATGTGCGCGCCGGCTGTCTGCGCATGCGCGCCCCCCCCACCGGGTGCAGTACCGCTTTTTGGACACAGGGTGGCAGCAGTGAGCGCGGCGGAACGCTGTGCGCGTGCGCGCCCCCCCCACAGGGTGCAGTACCGATTTTTGGACACAGGGTGGCAGCAGTGAGCATGGCAGAACCCAGTGCGCACGCGCGCCCCCCCACAGGGTGCAGTACCGATTTTTGGACACAGGGTGGCAGCAGTGAGCGCGGCGGAACCCAGTGCGCATGCGCGCCCCCCTTTATCGTGCCGTACCGCTTTTTGGACGCCCCGAGGGCAGCAGGGCGCGCGGCCGCCCCCGGCACGCGCACACCGCTGCAGAGCCCCCCCGCCCGCCCTTTGCAGACATTTCACCACCCTCGCCTCGGCTCATCTGCCCTTATTTACAGCGCCTGCTGCGAGGCGCAGCGTCGCCGCGTGTCGTGCTCGAGCCGCTGCTCCTAGAGGCTTCAGTAACAGCGCTTTCCTTTGAACATCGTTGCAAAATACTCCACAGACAAAAAAGAGTCAGAGGCTGCACTTAAAAAAACAAAACGAAAACAAAAAAACCACCCACCTACTTAACGGGACAATTTGCAAGCGTTCCAAGAAGCAGCCGTTCTTCTTTAGAACTTTCGACCTCTCGCCTTTACTGATCGTTAAACAAAATAAACAGCCCAAAGCAAGCCGCGCTATTTGCTTGACAGACTGCTCGGTTTTTATTATTAAACGGTACGAGATGCTGGCACGCGGCATGTCTTCTTCGGATTCTTGGGCTGACGTTCCTTCGGCCGCACGCACGCGGTCAAAGGCGTCTTTTTCACGTCCCGCCGTCAGGGCCTCCCCAGCAATTCCCGCAGCGACTCCCCCCTCGGGACAAACAGCTCGAGGACACGCACGGTCTTGCTAAAAGAACGGGGGGGGGGGGGGGAAACAAACGCGTGCGCTGAGCGCGGCACTCGCAGACCCGACCTTCGGGTCCAAAAGAAAACTCTCTAAAGCGGACCAGGCGGGCCAAAGAGGTCCCTTCTTTGCGCCACGCTTCTTTCCTCGCACAGACGTCGGCCGCCTCTGCCCGCTCTCACGGTATCCCCTACCGGCAAGGACACGGCGAAACGTTTCGGAAACGACGGCGTTTCCCAGAAGCGTTTCCGCCGCCTTGGGAAAACGGCCGAAGGAGAGGCTCACGCGGGGCGCGTAGCTAGAAAGAACGCTCCGCACAAAGGCCTAAAATGACCAGCCCGGAGCAGGGATCCCGGGCTCTCCGGGAGCGCAGGAGTTCTCACGTCCTTACTGAGCAGAGACCGCTGCCCGTGAAACACGAGACGCCGCAGCGACGCCGATCGTTGGAGGGAAGCCTGCAATAAGAGCGAAAGAAAAGCAGACGTTGAGGACAAAGACCAAGTTACGAGCCCCTCGCGATTCAGACACGCTTCTAGATTTACCGCCTATTTCAAGGCGCGCCTTCGGCAATTCCGTCCAATTGATTTTCCCCGAAGCCCGAGACGCGGACGAAACGCCTCTCAAAGGAAGGTACGGCATAACCGCTCTGGCCTATAAACTACCGGTTTCGACGCAGGAAAAGCACAGGGAAAGCACTAGCGTTCCCCCCAAGAAACCACGTCCAAGCGGACCGATGAAGTAGGCCCCAAGTCTGAAAGCGGACCTAAAGGAGCCCGTTTGGCGGTCGCGAGCTGGAATACACCGTTCTCCTTCTCACTAACAACCTCCCGGAGAGACCGGCAGCTGTACAGCGCCTTCTACGCTACACGGAGGAGTCGGATAGCGGGCAGATGCCGCGTCCCGAATGCGCAACTAGAGATTGGAACGCACGGACGTAAACAAACGCCCGTGACGTAGCGGAGGTCTAGCGTATTCACGTTTACCGTGCGTCAGTTCTCCTCTGCGGACAGGCCGTTCCATCTTCTTTACTCGTTAGCTGACAGACGCCCTAGGAGAAAGCAAAGAAAGGAAGAAATTCAAAAGGAAATGAAACAGATCGGAGGGAGCCTCAAAGGCTTTGATCCATCCCCCCAGGCAGCCGAACCACCTTCGCAAAGGCACACCTCAAAAGACACGTCCTTCCGGGATCGCTGCACAGCCCAGCCAGAAAAGAGGAACAGAAACAAACAGAACGAGAAGGCTGCAGAGGGGGACGGAGGGCCGGAAAGGAGCCTGCTGTCCAGCGATGGTATCTTACCGCTCCTTGCGCGTTAGCAGCCCCTTTCAGATGCTTAAGCCCAAATTCTCTCAGCCCTTAACAGCTTCAGTACCCGCGGCACCTAGTTTTTCCACGCTCTCCAGTCTTCCTCGCTCTTTCCCGTCTCGGGCGAAAAGCCTCCCAGACCCCGTCTGCACTTACGCGCTTCCTTAAAACAGGATCGCCGAAATCAACCGAACGGGCTGAGCTGCTCCTCTTCCGCTCGCCGGCCCTCGGAACGTCAGCCTGCAAACGAATCGGACCACCGAGGTCACCGGCAGAGTCTCCTTTCGGAGCTCGGCCCCCCCCCCCAAGCTTTAACGACGGTTTCCCAAGCGGGGCAAACGCAGGGCCTCCCTTCGGCCCCGGAACGGTTTTTATCGCGGGCTCCCAAGTCGCCGTTACGACACTAAGCGGCAAAGCAAGGCAAAGACAGCTGGGGTCGCAGCTTACCCACCTAGGCACGAAAATTCTTCTTTGAGGCCTCCCTCGCTGCTTTTGCCAGGTAAACACACCAAAACAAAGCTCCCGACAGGCAGCTGAGGCTTCACATGGACCTCGGGGCCCCGCTAGCAACGGCGACGCCGGAGCCGCCGGGCTACCAGGCGCTATTCCCCCCCCCCCTCCCCTCCCCTCCCCTGCCCTGCCGGCCCGCGAACCGCGGCTTATTACTCACGAGTCCGGGAAGGACGCCGCCGACCTTCCCGCGGCCGAAGGCTCCTCGTCAGGAGCGGGCAGAGAACCTTTCCGCCGGCATTCGGAGTCTCCCGGCCGCTCTCGACACCCGATAACTTGCCGAGAAAGGGCTGAGGGCGGGAGCCTGCAGTTCTTCACGGCAGCACACAGTCGTTCCCCGATGTGCCGAACGCCTAGCATTAACACAATTTAGAAATACAAAAATACCACCGCTACAGGGCGCAAAGCCAAGCTGAAATTTCGGCAGCCAAAGCAAACCTCTTCGCGCCCGACAGAACGAGCCACGTGCATCGGCGCCTACAGCTCCTCAAGGCTAGCGAGGCCTCGTGGGCGACGTTCCTCTGGCAGGCTGCGCAGCTGAACTCCCCCGTGTCGCCTAAGAGTCCGTGACGTGACGTATTCAAAGCTCAGCAGAAATTAACAATCCAAAGTTGTTTCTAAGCACAAAAGCGGATCTACTACACGAGAAGGAAGGAGTCCTAATTCCGCAAGGCTTTACCTTTTCTTCGAGCTGCCGTCTTCCTGCTGCCCCAAATACCATTGCCAGGCAATTAACCTGGGGTCGCGCTAAATGAGCCTTCCTCTTCGTTTTACAATTCGCACGCTTGCCTCTCCCTCTCTCTCTGGCCACCTGACCGCCGTTCCCCAAAGACGGGAATTTGCCGTCTTGGAGCTCTTAAAGCACGACGCTTCACAGATGCAGAGAGTCACGCGCACGGAAACGGATGGACGCAGCGTCCTTTCCGTAACGCGTACGCACCTTCCGTTAGATGTCGCTCATCTGTTATTCCGATCGCTATTACCGGCGAACCTTCCTCACCGGGAGGAACGGGCTTTCCCTTTCGGGGCGACGGAGACGGCTCTCGCTCGGTTCCCTTTAATTTTATTACTTCGGCTCGCTTACGTTTTTCTGTCTCTTCAGCTTCAGCCGTGGCAACGAATCTAAAAATTAAATATCCTATCTTTCCTTTTCTACGTACGCGTGTACGATAACAAAACAAAATACAAACGACCGAAGCAAAACTAAGGCAGCTACGGTTAACAAGAGGCGCAGGGCAGCAACGGGTCGCTTAGTCCTCAGCGCTGCCTCCGGGAGGGAGGCCGAAAGAACGAACGTTCCGCATCAAGAGTTACCTTGGTTACCCGGGCCAGAACGCCTCCTACTGTCGCAGCTTCTGGGGAGATCGAGGGTCCGCTGCTGCATTTTTGCTTCCTCCTTTCAGCCCGCCCCTTCGGGAGTAAACGCAAAAAACCGCTCGCTCGTCCGGCTTTGCTCTTTGTCAGCATTTGCTATTGTCGGTTCCGCCTCTGTAACAAAGACAGAAAATTGCATTTCGCTTCCAACAAAACACTTTGATTTACACGCGTTCTTTTTCTCTTTCCCGTGGTTTTTTTTTTTTTTTTTCTTTCCCCCCTTTCTTTCTTTTTCCTTCTTTCCCTCAAAGGAAAGGTCTTAATACACCGCTTTGCATCGTACGTTACGGGGTAAGCCGTTTGGAAACACTACAGGGCCGACGCCGCGCCGCAACCCTGCTCCGGGGCCCGCCTGCCCCCCCGCTCCGCTCCGCCGCGCCGCCTCCGCAGGGGCGAGCGCGTGCCCCGGCCCGCGCTGCCAACGAACTGGCGCCCTAAACGCCGCGCACGCAAAACGCAAAGTCACACCCGCGCTCCCGGCGCGGCGCCGGGTCCCAGCCCGCCCCCCCACTCGCCCCGCACCGCCGCCTCCACGCAGCGACGGCCGCAGCGGGCAGGATGCAGCCCGACGCCCCCCGAACCTATGCGTTCGCCTCACCCGGGGGCCCCACATCCTTCACTCCACGCCACCTCCGCACTCACCCGCCGCCGCCGCCGAGCGAAAACGCCCTCCCTGCTCGCCGCCATCTTGCTTCCCCGCCGCCGCGCATGCGCCGCTCGCCAACGGACTGCGGCGGCAGTGACGCTTGAGCACCGCGCACGTGCCGGCTCGGACAGCGCGGGGGGGGGGAGCGAGGGGAGCGGGAGGGGCGGGGGGGAGCGAGGGGAGCGGGAGGGGAGCAGAGGGAGCCCGAGGGGCGGGGGGGAGCGAGGGGAGCCCGAGGGGCGGGGCGGAGTGCGAGGGGAGCGCGAGAGGCGGGGGGGGAGCGTGAGGGGAGCAGGGGGGCCCGAGGAGCGGGGGGGAGCACGAGGGGAGCCCGAGAAGCGGGGGGGGAGCGCGGGGGCGGGGGGGAGCGCGAGGGGACCAGGGGGAGCGCGAGGGGCGGGGCGGAGCGCGAGGGGAGCAAGGGGAGCCCGAGAGGAGCCTGAGAAGCAGGGGGGAGCCCGAGAAGCGGGGGGGAGCGCGAGGGGAGCAGGGGGAGTGCGAGGGGCGGGGCAGAGCGCGAGGGGAGCAAGGGGAGCCCGAGGAGCGGGGGGGAGCGTGAGAAGAGCCTGAGAAGCAGGGGGGAGCCCGAGAAGCGGGGGGGAGCGCGAGGGGAGCAGGGGGAGCCCGAGGGGCGGGGCGGAGCGCGAGGGGAGCAGGGGGAGCGCGAGGGGAGCAGGGGGAGCGCGAGGGGAGCCCGAGAAGCGGGGGGGAGCGCGAGGGGCGGGGCGGAGCGCGAGGGGAGCAGGGGGAGCCCGAGGAGCGGGGGGGGAGCGCGAGGGGAGCCCGAGAAGCAGGGGGGAGCGCGGGGGTGGGGGGGAGCGCGAGGGGAGCCCGAGAAGCGGGGGGGAGCGCGAGGGGCGGGTGGAGCGGGGAATCCCGAGGGGCGGGGGGGAGCCGGGGAGCCCGAGGGGCGGGGGGGAGCACGAAGGGAGGCGAGACCCGCAATGGCATGCTCGCGCCGCGGCGCTGCAGCCGGGCGGCTCACGCGTGCGAACCGCAGCCCGCCGCGGCAGCCCGGGACTCCCAGCGAGCGCCCCGAGGCTGCCCGAGCCCGTGGCCGCTCCAAGAGCACCGGGAAGGGGCGACGAGCACGCTCCATTCGCTTACCCGTTACCGAAACGGCGGAGAGCAGCAGCAAACATGGCGACCGGCACTGAGCATGTGCGCGCCGGCTGTCTGCGCATGCGCGCCCCCCCCACCGGGTGCAGTACCGCTTTTTGGACACAGGGTGGCAGCAGTGAGCGCGGCGGAACGCTGTGCGCGTGCGCGCCCCCCCCACAGGGTGCAGTACCGATTTTTGGACACAGGGTGGCAGCAGTGAGCATGGCAGAACCCAGTGCGCACGCGCGCCCCCCCACAGGGTGCAGTACCGATTTTTGGACACAGGGTGGCAGCAGTGAGCGCGGCGGAACCCAGTGCGCATGCGCGCCCCCCTTTATCGTGCCGTACCGCTTTTTGGACGCCCCGAGGGCAGCAGGGCGCGCGGCCGCCCCCGGCACGCGCACACCGCTGCAGAGCCCCCCCGCCCGCCCTTTGCAGACATTTCACCACCCTCGCCTCGGCTCATCTGCCCTTATTTACAGCGCCTGCTGCGAGGCGCAGCGTCGCCGCGTGTCGTGCTCGAGCCGCTGCTCCTAGAGGCTTCAGTAACAGCGCTTTCCTTTGAACATCGTTGCAAAATACTCCACAGACAAAAAAGAGTCAGAGGCTGCACTTAAAAAAACAAAACGAAAACAAAAAAACCACCCACCTACTTAACGGGACAATTTGCAAGCGTTCCAAGAAGCAGCCGTTCTTCTTTAGAACTTTCGACCTCTCGCCTTTACTGATCGTTAAACAAAATAAACAGCCCAAAGCAAGCCGCGCTATTTGCTTGACAGACTGCTCGGTTTTTATTATTAAACGGTACGAGATGCTGGCACGCGGCATGTCTTCTTCGGATTCTTGGGCTGACGTTCCTTCGGCCGCACGCACGCGGTCAAAGGCGTCTTTTTCACGTCCCGCCGTCAGGGCCTCCCCAGCAATTCCCGCAGCGACTCCCCCCTCGGGACAAACAGCTCGAGGACACGCACGGTCTTGCTAAAAGAACGGGGGGGGGGGGGAAACAAACGCGTGCGCTGAGCGCGGCACTCGCAGACCCGACCTTCGGGTCCAAAAGAAAACTCTCTAAAGCGGACCAGGCGGGCCAAAGAGGTCCCTTCTTTGCGCCACGCTTCTTTCCTCGCACAGACGTCGGCCGCCTCTGCCCGCTCTCACGGTATCCCCTACCGGCAAGGACACGGCGAAACGTTTCGGAAACGACGGCGTTTCCCAGAAGCGTTTCCGCCGCCTTGGGAAAACGGCCGAAGGAGAGGCTCACGCGGGGCGCGTAGCTAGAAAGAACGCTCCGCACAAAGGCCTAAAATGACCAGCCCGGAGCAGGGATCCCGGGCTCTCCGGGAGCGCAGGAGTTCTCACGTCCTTACTGAGCAGAGACCGCTGCCCGTGAAACACGAGACGCCGCAGCGACGCCGATCGTTGGAGGGAAGCCTGCAATAAGAGCGAAAGAAAAGCAGACGTTGAGGACAAAGACCAAGTTACGAGCCCCTCGCGATTCAGACACGCTTCTAGATTTACCGCCTATTTCAAGGCGCGCCTTCGGCAATTCCGTCCAATTGATTTTCCCCGAAGCCCGAGACGCGGACGAAACGCCTCTCAAAGGAAGGTACGGCATAACCGCTCTGGCCTATAAACTACCGGTTTCGACGCAGGAAAAGCACAGGGAAAGCACTAGCGTTCCCCCCAAGAAACCACGTCCAAGCGGACCGATGAAGTAGGCCCCAAGTCTGAAAGCGGACCTAAAGGAGCCCGTTTGGCGGTCGCGAGCTGGAATACACCGTTCTCCTTCTCACTAACAACCTCCCGTAGAGACCGGCAGCTGTACAGCGCCTTCTACGCTACACGGAGGAGTCGGATAGCGGGCAGATGCCGCGTCCCGAATGCGCAACTAGAGATTGGAACGCACGGACGTAAACAAACGCCCGTGACGTAGCGGAGGTCTAGCGTATTCACGTTTACCGTGCGTCAGTTCTCCTCTGCGGACAGGCCGTTCCATCTTCTTTACTCGTTAGCTGACAGACGCCCTAGGAGAAAGCAAAGAAAGGAAGAAATTCAAAAGGAAATGAAACAGATCGGAGGGAGCCTCAAAGGCTTTGATCAATCCCCCCAGGCAGCCGAACCACCTTCGCAAAGGCACACCTCAAAAGACACGTCCTTCCGGGATCGCTGCACAGCCCAGCCAGAAAAGAGGAACAGAAACAAACAGAACGAGAAGGCTGCAGAGGGGGACGGAGGGCCGGAAAGGAGCCTGCTGTCCAGCGATGGTATTTTACCGCTCCTTGCGCGTTAGCAGCCCCTTTCAGATGCTTAAGCCCAAATTCTCTCAGCCCTTAACAGCTTCAGTACCCGCGGCACCTAGTTTTTCCACGCTCTCCAGTCTTCCTCGCTCTTTCCCGTCTCGGGCGAAAAGCCTCCCAGACCCCGTCTGCACTTACGCGCTTCCTTAAAACAGGATCGCCGAAATCAACCGAACGGGCTGAGCTGCTCCTCTTCCGCTCGCCGGCCCTCGGAACGTCAGCCTGCAAACGAATCGGACCACCGAGGTCACCGGCAGAGTCTCCTTTCGGAGCTCGGCCCCCCCCCCCAAGCTTTAACGACGGTTTCCCAAGCGGGGCAAACGCAGGGCCTCCCTTCGGCCCCGGAACGGTTTTTATCGCGGGCTCCCAAGTCGCCGTTACGACACTAAGCGGCAAAGCAAGGCAAAGACAGCTGGGGTCGCAGCTTACCCACCTAGGCACGAAAATTCTTCTTTGAGGCCTCCCTCGCTGCTTTTGCCAGGTAAACACACCAAAACAAAGCTCCCGACAGGCAGCTGAGGCTTCACATGGACCTCGGGGCCCCGCTAGCAACGGCGACGCCGGAGCCGCCGGGCTACCAGGCGCTATTCCCCCCCCCCTCCCCTCCCCTCCCCTGCCCTGCCGGCCCGCGAACCGCGGCTTATTACTCACGAGTCCGGGAAGGACGCCGCCGACCTTCCCGCGGCCGAAGGCTCCTCGTCAGGAGCGGGCAGAGAACCTTTCCGCCGGCATTCGGAGTCTCCCGGCCGCTCTCGACACCCGATAACTTGCCGAGAAAGGGCTGAGGGCGGGAGCCTGCAGTTCTTCACGGCAGCACACAGTCGTTCCCCGATGTGCCGAACGCCTAGCATTAACACAATTTAGAAATACAAAAATACCACCGCTACAGGGCGCAAAGCCAAGCTGAAATTTCGGCAGCCAAAGCAAACCTCTGCGCGCCCGACAGAACGAGCCACGTGCATCGGCGCCTACAGCTCCTCAAGGCTAGCGAGGCCTCGTGGGCGACGTTCCTCTGGCAGGCTGCGCAGCTGAACTCCCCCGTGTCGCCTAAGAGTCCGTGACGTGACGTATTCAAAGCTCAGCAGAAATTAACAATCCAAAGTTGTTTCTAAGCACAAAAGCGGATCTACTACACGAGAAGGAAGGAGTCCTAATTCCGCAAGGCTTTACCTTTTCTTCGAGCTGCCGTCTTCCTGCTGCCCCACATACCATTGCCAGGCAATTAACCTGGGGTCGCGCTAAATGAGCCTTCCTCTTCGTTTTACAATTCGCACGCTTGCCTCTCCCTCTCTCTCTGGCCACCTGACCGCCGTTCCCCGAAGACGGGAATTTGCCGTCTTGGAGCTCTTAAAGCACGACGCTTCACAGATGCAGAGAGTCACGCGCACGGAAACGGATGGACGCAGCGTCCTTTCCGTAACGCGTACGCACCTTCCGTTAGATGTCGCTCATCTGTTATTCCGATCGCTATTACCGGCGAACCTTCCTCACCGGGAGGAACGGGCTTTCCCTTTCGGGGCGACGGAGACGGCTCTCGCTCGGTTCCCTTTAATTTTATTACTTCGGCTCGCTTACGTTTTTCTGTCTCTTCAGCT
Organism: Apteryx mantelli; assembly: GCF_036417845.1. NCBI lineage: Eukaryota > Metazoa > Chordata > Aves > Apterygiformes > Apterygidae > Apteryx > Apteryx mantelli. The sequence continues at coordinate 52,351 of NW_027118485.1, read as the reverse complement.
TCAGCCGTGGCAACGAATCTAAAAATTAAATATACTATCTTTCCTTTTCTACGTACGCGTGTACGATAACAAAACAAAATACAAACGACCGAAGCAAAACTAAGGCAGCTACGGTTAACAAGAGGCGCAGGGCAGCAACGGGTCGCTTAGTCCTCAGCGCTGCCTCCGGGAGGGAGGCCGAAAGAACGAACGTTCCGCATCAAGAGTTACCTTGGTTACCCGGGCCAGAACGCCTCCTACTGTCGCAGCTTCTGGGGAGATCGAGGGTCCGCTGCTGCATTTTTGCTTCCTCCTTTCAGCCCGCCCCTTCGGGAGTAAGCGCAAAAAACCGCTCGCTCGTCCGGCTTTGCTCTTTGTCAGCATTTGCTATTGTCGGTTCCGCCTCTGTAACAAAGACAGAAAATTGCATTTCGCTTCCAACAAAACACTTCGATTTACACGCGTTCTTTTTCTCTTTCCCGTGGTTTTTTTTTTTTTTTTTCTTTCCCCCCTTTCTTTCTTTTTCCTTCTTTCCCTCAAAGGAAAGGTCTTAATACACCGCTTTGCATCGTACGTTACGGGGTAAGCCGTTTGGAAACACTACAGGGCCGACGCCGCGCCGCAACCCTGCTCCGGGGCCCGCCTGCCCCCCCGCTCCGCTCCGCCGCGCCGCCTCCGCAGGGGCGAGCGCGTGCCCCGGCCCGCGCTGCCAACGAACTGGCGCCCTAAACGCCGCGCACGCAAAACGCAAAGTCACACCCGCGCTCCCGGCGCGGCGCCGGGTCCCAGCCCGCCCCCCCACTCGCCCCGCACCGCCGCCTCCACGCAGCGACGGCCGCAGCGGGCAGGATGCAGCCCGACGCCCCCCGAACCTATGCGTTCGCCTCACCCGGGGGCCCCACATCCTTCACTCCACGCCACCTCCGCACTCACCCGCCGCCGCCGCCGAGCGAAAACGCCCTCCCTGCTCGCCGCCATCTTGCTTCCCCGCCGCCGCGCATGCGCCGCTCGCCAACGGACTGCGGCGGCAGTGACGCTTGAGCACCGCGCACGTGCCGGCTCGGACAGCGCGGGGGGGGGGAGCGAGGGGAGCGGGAGGGGCGGGGGGGAGCGAGGGGAGCGGGAGGGGAGCAGAGGGAGCCCGAGGGGCGGGGGGGAGCGAGGGGAGCCCGAGGGGCGGGGCGGAGTGCGAGGGGAGCGCGAGAGGCGGGGGGGGAGCGTGAGGGGAGCAGGGGGGCCCGAGGAGCGGGGGGGAGCACGAGGGGAGCCCGAGAAGCGGGGGGGGAGCGCGGGGGCGGGGGGGAGCGCGAGGGGACCAGGGGGAGCGCGAGGGGCGGGGCGGAGCGCGAGGGGAGCAAGGGGAGCCCGAGAGGAGCCTGAGAAGCAGGGGGGAGCCCGAGAAGCGGGGGGGAGCGCGAGGGGAGCAGGGGGAGTGCGAGGGGCGGGGCAGAGCGCGAGGGGAGCAAGGGGAGCCCGAGGAGCGGGGGGGAGCGTGAGAAGAGCCTGAGAAGCAGGGGGGAGCCCGAGAAGCGGGGGGGAGCGCGAGGGGAGCCCGAGAAGCGGGGGGGAGCGCGAGGGGAGCAGGGGGAGCCCGAGGGGCGGGGCGGAGCGCGAGGGGAGCAGGGGGAGCGCGAGGGGAGCAGGGGGAGCGCGAGGGGAGCCCGAGAAGCGGGGGGGAGCGCGAGGGGCGGGGCGGAGCGCGAGGGGAGCAGGGGGAGCCCGAGGAGCGGGGGGGGAGCGCGAGGGGAGCCCGAGAAGCAGGGGGGAGCGCGGGGGTGGGGGGGAGCGCGAGGGGAGCCCGAGAAGCGGGGGGGAGCGCGAGGGGCGGGTGGAGCGGGGAATCCCGAGGGGCGGGGGGGAGCCGGGGAGCCCGAGGGGCGGGGGGGAGCACGAAGGGAGGCGAGACCCGCAATGGCATGCTCGCGCCGCGGCGCTGCAGCCGGGCGGCTCACGCGTGCGAACCGCAGCCCGCCGCGGCAGCCCGGGACTCCCAGCGAGCGCCCCGAGGCTGCCCGAGCCCGTGGCCGCTCCAAGAGCACCGGGAAGGGGCGACGAGCACGCTCCATTCGCTTACCCGTTACCGAAACGGCGGAGAGCAGCAGCAAACATGGCGACCGGCACTGAGCATGTGCGCGCCGGCTGTCTGCGCATGCGCGCCCCCCCCACCGGGTGCAGTACCGCTTTTTGGACACAGGGTGGCAGCAGTGAGCGCGGCGGAACGCTGTGCGCGTGCGCGCCCCCCCCCACAGGGTGCAGTACCGATTTTTGGACACAGGGTGGCAGCAGTGAGCATGGCAGAACCCAGTGCGCACGCGCGCCCCCCCACAGGGTGCAGTACCGATTTTTGGACACAGGGTGGCAGCAGTGAGCGCGGCGGAACCCAGTGCGCATGCGCGCCCCCCTTTATCGTGCCGTACCGCTTTTTGGACGCCCCGAGGGCAGCAGGGCGCGCGGCCGCCCCCGGCACGCGCACACCGCTGCAGAGCCCCCCCCGCCCGCCCTTTGCAGACATTTCACCACCCTCGCCTCGGCTCATCTGCCCTTATTTACAGCGCCTGCTGCGAGGCGCAGCGTCGCCGCGTGTCGTGCTCGAGCCGCTGCTCCTAGAGGCTTCAGTAACAGCGCTTTCCTTTGAACATCGTTGCAAAATACTCCACAGACAAAAAAGAGTCAGAGGCTGCACTTAAAAAAACAAAACGAAAACAAAAAAACCACCCACCTACTTAACGGGACAATTTGCAAGCGTTCCAAGAAGCAGCCGTTCTTCTTTAGAACTTTCGACCTCTCGCCTTTACTGATCGTTAAACAAAATAAACAGCCCAAAGCAAGCCGCGCTATTTGCTTGACAGACTGCTCGGTTTTTATTATTAAACGGTACGAGATGCTGGCACGCGGCATGTCTTCTTCGGATTCTTGGGCTGACGTTCCTTCGGCCGCACGCACGCGGTCAAAGGCGTCTTTTTCACGTCCCGCCGTCAGGGCCTCCCCAGCAATTCCCGCAGCGACTCCCCCCTCGGGACAAACAGCTCGAGGACACGCACGGTCTTGCTAAAAGAACGGGGGGGGGGGGGAAACAAACGCGTGCGCTGAGCGCGGCACTCGCAGACCCGACCTTCGGGTCCAAAAGAAAACTCTCTAAAGCGGACCAGGCGGGCCAAAGAGGTCCCTTCTTTGCGCCACGCTTCTTTCCTCGCACAGACGTCGGCCGCCTCTGCCCGCTCTCACGGTATCCCCTACCGGCAAGGACACGGCGAAACGTTTCGGAAACGACGGCGTTTCCCAGAAGCGTTTCCGCCGCCTTGGGAAAACGGCCGAAGGAGAGGCTCACGCGGGGCGCGTAGCTAGAAAGAACGCTCCGCACAAAGGCCTAAAATGACCAGCCCGGAGCAGGGATCCCGGGCTCTCCGGGAGCGCAGGAGTTCTCACGTCCTTACTGAGCAGAGACCGCTGCCCGTGAAACACGAGACGCCGCAGCGACGCCGATCGTTGGAGGGAAGCCTGCAATAAGAGCGAAAGAAAAGCAGACGTTGAGGACAAAGACCAAGTTACGAGCCCCTCGCGATTCAGACACGCTTCTAGATTTACCGCCTATTTCAAGGCGCGCCTTCGGCAATTCCGTCCAATTGATTTTCCCCGAAGCCCGAGACGCGGACGAAACGCCTCTCAAAGGAAGGTACGGCATAACCGCTCTGGCCTATAAACTACCGGTTTCGACGCAGGAAAAGCACAGGGAAAGCACTAGCGTTCCCCCCAAGAAACCACGTCCAAGCGGACCGATGAAGTAGGCCCCAAGTCTGAAAGCGGACCTAAAGGAGCCCGTTTGGCGGTCGCGAGCTGGAATACACCGTTCTCCTTCTCACTAACAACCTCCCGTAGAGACCGGCAGCTGTACAGCGCCTTCTACGCTACACGGAGGAGTCGGATAGCGGGCAGATGCCGCGTCCCGAATGCGCAACTAGAGATTGGAACGCACGGACGTAAACAAACGCCCGTGACGTAGCGGAGGTCTAGCGTATTCACGTTTACCGTGCGTCAGTTCTCCTCTGCGGACAGGCCGTTCCATCTTCTTTACTCGTTAGCTGACAGACGCCCTAGGAGAAAGCAAAGAAAGGAAGAAATTCAAAAGGAAATGAAACAGATCGGAGGGAGCCTCAAAGGCTTTGATCCATCCCCCCAGGCAGCCGAACCACCTTCGCAAAGGCACACCTCAAAAGACACGTCCTTCCGGGATCGCTGCACAGCCCAGCCAGAAAAGAGGAACAGAAACAAACAGAACGAGAAGGCTGCAGAGGGGGACGGAGGGCCGGAAAGGAGCCTGCTGTCCAGCGATGGTATTTTACCGCTCCTTGCGCGTTAGCAGCCCCTTTCAGATGCTTAAGCCCAAATTCTCTCAGCCCTTAACAGCTTCAGTACCCGCGGCACCTAGTTTTTCCACGCTCTCCAGTCTTCCTCGCTCTTTCCCGTCTCGGGCGAAAAGCCTCCCAGACCCCGTCTGCACTTACGCGCTTCCTTAAAACAGGATCGCCGAAATCAACCGAACGGGCTGAGCTGCTCCTCTTCCGCTCGCCGGCCCTCGGAACGTCAGCCTGCAAACGAATCGGACCACCGAGGTCACCGGCAGAGTCTCCTTTCGGAGCTCGGCCCCCCCCCCCAAGCTTTAACGACGGTTTCCCAAGCGGGGCAAACGCAGGGCCTCCCTTCGGCCCCGGAACGGTTTTTATCGCGGGCTCCCAAGTCGCCGTTACGACACTAAGCGGCAAAGCAAGGCAAAGACAGCTGGGGTCGCAGCTTACCCACCTAGGCACGAAAATTCTTCTTTGAGGCCTCCCTCGCTGCTTTTGCCAGGTAAACACACCAAAACAAAGCTCCCGACAGGCAGCTGAGGCTTCACATGGACCTCGGGGCCCCGCTAGCAACGGCGACGCCGGAGCCGCCGGGCTACCAGGCGCTATTCCCCCCCCCCTCCCCTCCCCTCCCCTGCCCTGCCGGCCCGCGAACCGCGGCTTATTACTCACGAGTCCGGGAAGGACGCCGCCGACCTTCCCGCGGCCGAAGGCTCCTCGTCAGGAGCGGGCAGAGAACCTTTCCGCCGGCATTCGGAGTCTCCCGGCCGCTCTCGACACCCGATAACTTGCCGAGAAAGGGCTGAGGGCGGGAGCCTGCAGTTCTTCACGGCAGCACACAGTCGTTCCCCGATGTGCCGAACGCCTAGCATTAACACAATTTAGAAATACAAAAATACCACCGCTACAGGGCGCAAAGCCAAGCTGAAATTTCGGCAGCCAAAGCAAACCTCTTCGCGCCCGACAGAACGAGCCACGTGCATCGGCGCCTACAGCTCCTCAAGGCTAGCGAGGCCTCGTGGGCGACGTTCCTCTGGCAGGCTGCGCAGCTGAACTCCCCCGTGTCGCCTAAGAGTCCGTGACGTGACGTATTCAAAGCTCAGCAGAAATTAACAATCCAAAGTTGTTTCTAAGCACAAAAGCGGATCTACTACACGAGAAGGAAGGAGTCCTAATTCCGCAAGGCTTTACCTTTTCTTCGAGCTGCCGTCTTCCTGCTGCCCCACATACCATTGCCAGGCAATTAACCTGGGGTCGCGCTAAATGAGCCTTCCTCTTCGTTTTACAATTCGCACGCTTGCCTCTCCCTCTCTCTCTGGCCACCTGACCGCCGTTCCCCGAAGACGGGAATTTGCCGTCTTGGAGCTCTTAAAGCACGACGCTTCACAGATGCAGAGAGTCACGCGCACGGAAACGGATGGACGCAGCGTCCTTTCCGTAACGCGTACGCACCTTCCGTTAGATGTCGCTCATCTGTTATTCCGATCGCTATTACCGGCGAACCTTCCTCACCGGGAGGAACGGGCTTTCCCTTTCGGGGCGACGGAGACGGCTCTCGCTCGGTTCCCTTTAATTTTATTACTTCGGCTCGCTTACGTTTTTCTGTCTCTTCAGCTTCAGCCGTGGCAACGAATCTAAAAATTAAATATCCTATCTTTCCTTTTCTACGTACGCGTGTACGATAACAAAACAAAATACAAACGACCGAAGCAAAACTAAGGCAGCTACGGTTAACAAGAGGCGCAGGGCAGCAACGGGTCGCTTAGTCCTCAGCGCTGCCTCCGGGAGGGAGGCCGAAAGAACGAACGTTCCGCATCAAGAGTTACCTTGGTTACCCGGGCCAGAACGCCTCCTACTGTCGCAGCTTCTGGGGAGATCGAGGGTCCGCTGCTGCATTTTTGCTTCCTCCTTTCAGCCCGCCCCTTCGGGAGTAAGCGCAAAAAACCGCTCGCTCGTCCGGCTTTGCTCTTTGTCAGCATTTGCTATTGTCGGTTCCGCCTCTGTAACAAAGACAGAAAATTGCATTTCGCTTCCAACAAAACACTTCGATTTACACGCGTTCTTTTTCTCTTTCCCGTGTTTTTTTTTTTTTTTTTTCTTTCCCCCCTTTCTTTCTTTTTCCTTCTTTCCCTCAAAGGAAAGGTCTTAATACACCGCTTTGCATCGTACGTTACGGGGTAAGCCGTTTGGAAACACTACAGGGCCGACGCCGCGCCGCAACCCTGCTCCGGGGCCCGCCTGCCCCCCCGCTCCGCTCCGCCGCGCCGCCTCCGCAGGGGCGAGCGTGTGCCCCGGCCCGCGCTGCCAACGAACTGGCGCCCTAAACGCCGCGCACGCAAAACGCAAAGTCACACCCGCGCTCCCGGCGCGGCGCCGGGTCCCAGCCCGCCCCCCCACTCGCCCCGCACCGCCGCCTCCACGCAGCGACGGCCGCAGCGGGCAGGATGCAGCCCGACGCCCCCCGAACCTATGCGTTCGCCTCACCCGGGGGCCCCACATCCTTCACTCCACGCCACCTCCGCACTCACCCGCCGCCGCCGCCGAGCGAAAACGCCCTCCCTGCTCGCCGCCATCTTGCTTCCCCGCCGCCGCGCATGCGCCGCTCGCCAACGGACTGCGGCGGCAGTGACGCTTGAGCACCGCGCACGTGCCGGCTCGGACAGCGCGGGGGGGGGGAGCGAGGGGAGCGGGAGGGGCGGGGGGGAGCGAGGGGAGCGGGAGGGGAGCAGAGGGAGCCCGAGGGGCGGGGGGGAGCGAGGGGAGCCCGAGGGGCGGGGCGGAGTGCGAGGGGAGCGCGAGAGGCGGGGGGGGAGCGTGAGGGGAGCAGGGGGGCCCGAGGAGCGGGGGGGAGCACGAGGGGAGCCCGAGAAGCGGGGGGGGAGCGCGGGGGCGGGGGGGAGCGCGAGGGGACCAGGGGGAGCGCGAGGGGCGGGGCGGAGCGCGAGGGGAGCAAGGGGAGCCCGAGAGGAGCCTGAGAAGCAGGGGGGAGCCCGAGAAGCGGGGGGGAGCGCGAGGGGAGCAGGGGGAGTGCGAGGGGCGGGGCAGAGCGCGAGGGGAGCAAGGGGAGCCCGAGGAGCTGGGGGGAGCGTGAGAAGAGCCTGAGAAGCAGGGGGGAGCCCGAGAAGCGGGGGGGAGCGCGAGGGGAGCCCGAGAAGCGGGGGGGAGCGCGAGGGGAGCAGGGGGAGCCCGAGGGGCGGGGCGGAGCGCGAGGGGAGCAGGGGGAGCGCGAGGGGAGCAGGGGGAGCGCGAGGGGAGCCCGAGAAGCGGGGGGGAGCGCGAGGGGCGGGGCGGAGCGCGAGGGGAGCAGGGGGAGCCCGAGGAGCGGGGGGGGAGCGCGAGGGGAGCCCGAGAAGCAGGGGGGAGCGCGGGGGTGGGGGGGAGCGCGAGGGGAGCCCGAGAAGCGGGGGGGAGCGCGAGGGGCGGGTGGAGCGGGGAATCCCGAGGGGCGGGGGGGAGCCGGGGAGCCCGAGGGGCGGGGGGGAGCACGAAGGGAGGCGAGACCCGCAATGGCATGCTCGCGCCGCGGCGCTGCAGCCGGGCGGCTCACGCGTGCGAACCGCAGCCCGCCGCGGCAGCCCGGGACTCCCAGCGAGCGCCCCGAGGCTGCCCGAGCCCGTGGCCGCTCCAAGAGCACCGGGAAGGGGCGACGAGCACGCTCCATTCGCTTACCCGTTACCGAAACGGCGGAGAGCAGCAGCAAACATGGCGACCGGCACTGAGCATGTGCGCGCCGGCTGTCTGCGCATGCGCGCCCCCCCCACCGGGTGCAGTACCGCTTTTTGGACACAGGGTGGCAGCAGTGAGCGCGGCGGAACGCTGTGCGCGTGCGCGCCCCCCCCCACAGGGTGCAGTACCGATTTTTGGACACAGGGTGGCAGCAGTGAGCATGGCAGAACCCAGTGCGCACGCGCGCCCCCCCACAGGGTGCAGTACCGATTTTTGGACACAGGGTGGCAGCAGTGAGCGCGGCGGAACCCAGTGCGCATGCGCGCCCCCCTTTATCGTGCCGTACCGCTTTTTGGACGCCCCGAGGGCAGCAGGGCGCGCGGCCGCCCCCGGCACGCGCACACCGCTGCAGAGCCCCCCCGCCCGCCCTTTGCAGACATTTCACCACCCTCGCCTCGGCTCATCTGCCCTTATTTACAGCGCCTGCTGCGAGGCGCAGCGTCGCCGCGTGTCGTGCTCGAGCCGCTGCTCCTAGAGGCTTCAGTAACAGCGCTTTCCTTTGAACATCGTTGCAAAATACTCCACAGACAAAAAAGAGTCAGAGGCTGCACTTAAAAAAACAAAACGAAAACAAAAAAACCACCCACCTACTTAACGGGACAATTTGCAAGCGTTCCAAGAAGCAGCCGTTCTTCTTTAGAACTTTCGACCTCTCGCCTTTACTGATCGTTAAACAAAATAAACAGCCCAAAGCAAGCCGCGCTATTTGCTTGACAGACTGCTCGGTTTTTATTATTAAACGGTACGAGATGCTGGCACGCGGCATGTCTTCTTCGGATTCTTGGGCTGACGTTCCTTCGGCCGCACGCACGCGGTCAAAGGCGTCTTTTTCACGTCCCGCCGTCAGGGCCTCCCCAGCAATTCCCGCAGCGACTCCCCCCTCGGGACAAACAGCTCGAGGACACGCACGGTCTTGCTAAAAGAACGGGGGGGGGGGGGGAAACAAACGCGTGCGCTGAGCGCGGCACTCGCAGACCCGACCTTCGGGTCCAAAAGAAAACTCTCTAAAGCGGACCAGGCGGGCCAAAGAGGTCCCTTCTTTGCGCCACGCTTCTTTCCTCGCACAGACGTCGGCCGCCTCTGCCCGCTCTCACGGTATCCCCTACCGGCAAGGACACGGCGAAACGTTTCGGAAACGACGGCGTTTCCCAGAAGCGTTTCCGCCGCCTTGGGAAAACGGCCGAAGGAGAGGCTCACGCGGGGCGCGTAGCTAGAAAGAACGCTCCGCACAAAGGCCTAAAATGACCAGCCCGGAGCAGGGATCCCGGGCTCTCCGGGAGCGCAGGAGTTCTCACGTCCTTACTGAGCAGAGACCGCTGCCCGTGAAACACGAGACGCCGCAGCGACGCCGATCGTTGGAGGGAAGCCTGCAATAAGAGCGAAAGAAAAGCAGACGTTGAGGACAAAGACCAAGTTACGAGCCCCTCGCGATTCAGACACGCTTCTAGATTTACCGCCTATTTCAAGGCGCGCCTTCGGCAATTCCGTCCAATTGATTTTCCCCGAAGCCCGAGACGCGGACGAAACGCCTCTCAAAGGAAGGTACGGCATAACCGCTCTGGCCTATAAACTACCGGTTTCGACGCAGGAAAAGCACAGGGAAAGCACTAGCGTTCCCCCCAAGAAACCACGTCCAAGCGGACCGATGAAGTAGGCCCCAAGTCTGAAAGCGGACCTAAAGGAGCCCGTTTGGCGGTCGCGAGCTGGAATACACCGTTCTCCTTCTCACTAACAACCTCCCGTAGAGACCGGCAGCTGTACAGCGCCTTCTACGCTACACGGAGGAGTCGGATAGCGGGCAGATGCCGCGTCCCGAATGCGCAACTAGAGATTGGAACGCACGGACGTAAACAAACGCCCGTGACGTAGCGGAGGTCTAGCGTATTCACGTTTACCGTGCGTCAGTTCTCCTCTGCGGACAGGCCGTTCCATCTTCTTTACTCGTTAGCTGACAGACGCCCTAGGAGAAAGCAAAGAAAGGAAGAAATTCAAAAGGAAATGAAACAGATCGGAGGGAGCCTCAAAGGCTTTGATCCATCCCCCCAGGCAGCCGAACCACCTTCGCAAAGGCACACCTCAAAAGACACGTCCTTCCGGGATCGCTGCACAGCCCAGCCAGAAAAGAGGAACAGAAACAAACAGAACGAGAAGGCTGCAGAGGGGGACGGAGGGCCGGAAAGGAGCCTGCTGTCCAGCGATGGTATTTTACCGCTCCTTGCGCGTTAGCAGCCCCTTTCAGATGCTTAAGCCCAAATTCTCTCAGCCCTTAACAGCTTCAGTACCCGCGGCACCTAGTTTTTCCACGCTCTCCAGTCTTCCTCGCTCTTTCCCGTCTCGGGCGAAAAGCCTCCCAGACCCCGTCTGCACTTACGCGCTTCCTTAAAACAGGATCGCCGAAATCAACCGAACGGGCTGAGCTGCTCCTCTTCCGCTCGCCGGCCCTCGGAACGTCAGCCTGCAAACGAATCGGACCACCGAGGTCACCGGCAGAGTCTCCTTTCGGAGCTCGGCCCCCCCCCCCAAGCTTTAACGACGGTTTCCCAAGCGGGGCAAACGCAGGGCCTCCCTTCGGCCCCGGAACGGTTTTTATCGCGGGCTCCCAAGTCGCCGTTACGACACTAAGCGGCAAAGCAAGGCAAAGACAGCTGGGGTCGCAGCTTACCCACCTAGGCACGAAAATTCTTCTTTGAGGCCTCCCTCGCTGCTTTTGCCAGGTAAACACACCAAAACAAAGCTCCCGACAGGCAGCTGAGGCTTCACATGGACCTCGGGGCCCCGCTAGCAACGGCGACGCCGGAGCCGCCGGGCTACCAGGCGCTATTCCCCCCCCCCTCCCCTCCCCTCCCCTGCCCTGCCGGCCCGCGAACCGCGGCTTATTACTCACGAGTCCGGGAAGGACGCCGCCGACCTTCCCGCGGCCGAAGGCTCCTCGTCAGGAGCGGGCAGAGAACCTTTCCGCCGGCATTCGGAGTCTCCCGGCCGCTCTCGACACCCGATAACTTGCCGAGAAAGGGCTGAGGGCGGGAGCCTGCAGTTCTTCACGGCAGCACACAGTCGTTCCCCGATGTGCCGAACGCCTAGCATTAACACAATTTAGAAATACAAAAATACCACCGCTACAGGGCGCAAAGCCAAGCTGAAATTTCGGCAGCCAAAGCAAACCTCTTCGCGCCCGACAGAACGAGCCACGTGCATCGGCGCCTACAGCTCCTCAAGGCTAGCGAGGCCTCGTGGGCGACGTTCCTCTGGCAGGCTGCGCAGCTGAACTCCCCCGTGTCGCCTAAGAGTCCGTGACGTGACGTATTCAAAGCTCAGCAGAAATTAACAATCCAAAGTTGTTTCTAAGCACAAAAGCGGATCTACTACACGAGAAGGAAGGAGTCCTAATTCCGCAAGGCTTTACCTTTTCTTCGAGCTGCCGTCTTCCTGCTGCCCCACATACCATTGCCAGGCAATTAACCTGGGGTCGCGCTAAATGAGCCTTCCTCTTCGTTTTACAATTCGCACGCTTGCCTCTCCCTCTCTCTCTGGCCACCTGACCGCCGTTCCCCGAAGACGGGAATTTGCCGTCTTGGAGCTCTTAAAGCACGACGCTTCACAGATGCAGAGAGTCACGCGCACGGAAACGGATGGACGCAGCGTCCTTTCCGTAACGCGTACGCACCTTCCGTTAGATGTCGCTCATCTGTTATTCCGATCGCTATTACCGGCGAACCTTCCTCACCGGGAGGAACGGGCTTTCCCTTTCGGGGCGACGGAGACGGCTCTCGCTCGGTTCCCTTTAATTTTATTACTTCGGCTCGCTTACGTTTTTCTGTCTCTTCAGCTTCAGCCGTGGCAACGAATCTAAAAATTAAATATCCTATCTTTCCTTTTCTACGTACGCGTGTACGATAACAAAACAAAATACAAACGACCGAAGCAAAACTAAGGCAGCTACGGTTAACAAGAGGCGCAGGGCAGCAACGGGTCGCTTAGTCCTCAGCGCTGCCTCCGGGAGGGAGGCCGAAAGAACGAACGTTCCGCATCAAGAGTTACCTTGGTTACCCGGGCCAGAACGCCTCCTACTGTCGCAGCTTCTGGGGAGATCGAGGGTCCGCTGCTGCATTTTTGCTTCCTCCTTTCAGCCCGCCCCTTCGGGAGTAAGCGCAAAAAACCGCTCGCTCGTCCGGCTTTGCTCTTTGTCAGCATTTGCTATTGTCGGTTCCGCCTCTGTAACAAAGACAGAAAATTGCATTTCGCTTCCAACAAAACACTTTGATTTACACGCGTTCTTTTTCTCTTTCCCGTGGTTTTTTTTTTTTTTTTTCTTTCCCCCCTTTCTTTCTTTTTCCTTCTTTCCCTCAAAGGAAAGGTCTTAATACACCGCTTTGCATCGTACGTTACGGGGTAAGCCGTTTGGAAACACTACAGGGCCGACGCCGCGCCGCAACCCTGCTCCGGGGCCCGCCTGCCCCCCCGCTCCGCTCCGCCGCGCCGCCTCCGCAGGGGCGAGCGTGTGCCCCGGCCCGCGCTGCCAACGAACTGGCGCCCTAAACGCCGCGCACGCAAAACGCAAAGTCACACCCGCGCTCCCGGCGCGGCGCCGGGTCCCAGCCCGCCCCCCCACTCGCCCCGCACCGCCGCCTCCACGCAGCGACGGCCGCAGCGGGCAGGATGCAGCCCGACGCCCCCCGAACCTATGCGTTCGCCTCACCCGGGGGCCCCACATCCTTCACTCCACGCCACCTCCGCACTCACCCGCCGCCGCCGCCGAGCGAAAACGCCCTCCCTGCTCGCCGCCATCTTGCTTCCCCGCCGCCGCGCATGCGCCGCTCGCCAACGGACTGCGGCGGCAGTGACGCTTGAGCACCGCGCACGTGCCGGCTCGGACAGCGCGGGGGGGGGGAGCGAGGGGAGCGGGAGGGGCGGGGGGGAGCGAGGGGAGCGGGAGGGGAGCAGAGGGAGCCCGAGGGGCGGGGGGGAGCGAGGGGAGCCCGAGGGGCGGGGCGGAGTGCGAGGGGAGCGCGAGAGGCGGGGGGGGAGCGTGAGGGGAGCAGGGGGGCCCGAGGAGCGGGGGGGAGCACGAGGGGAGCCCGAGAAGCGGGGGGGGAGCGCGGGGGCGGGGGGGAGCGCGAGGGGACCAGGGGGAGCGCGAGGGGCGGGGCGGAGCGCGAGGGGAGCAAGGGGAGCCCGAGAGGAGCCTGAGAAGCAGGGGGGAGCCCGAGAAGCGGGGGGGAGCGCGAGGGGAGCAGGGGGAGTGCGAGGGGCGGGGCAGAGCGCGAGGGGAGCAAGGGGAGCCCGAGGAGCGGGGGGGAGCGTGAGAAGAGCCTGAGAAGCAGGGGGGAGCCCGAGAAGCGGGGGGGAGCGCGAGGGGAGCAGGGGGAGCCCGAGGGGCGGGGCGGAGCGCGAGGGGAGCAGGGGGAGCGCGAGGGGAGCAGGGGGAGCGCGAGGGGAGCCCGAGAAGCGGGGGGGAGCGCGAGGGGCGGGGCGGAGCGCGAGGGGAGCAGGGGGAGCCCGAGGAGCGGGGGGGGAGCGCGAGGGGAGCCCGAGAAGCAGGGGGGAGCGCGGGGGTGGGGGGGAGCGCGAGGGGAGCCCGAGAAGCGGGGGGGAGCGCGAGGGGCGGGTGGAGCGGGGAATCCCGAGGGGCGGGGGGGAGCCGGGGAGCCCGAGGGGCGGGGGGGAGCACGAAGGGAGGCGAGACCCGCAATGGCATGCTCGCGCCGCGGCGCTGCAGCCGGGCGGCTCACGCGTGCGAACCGCAGCCCGCCGCGGCAGCCCGGGACTCCCAGCGAGCGCCCCGAGGCTGCCCGAGCCCGTGGCCGCTCCAAGAGCACCGGGAAGGGGCGACGAGCACGCTCCATTCGCTTACCCGTTACCGAAACGGCGGAGAGCAGCAGCAAACATGGCGACCGGCACTGAGCATGTGCGCGCCGGCTGTCTGCGCATGCGCGCCCCCCCCACCGGGTGCAGTACCGCTTTTTGGACACAGGGTGGCAGCAGTGAGCGCGGCGGAACGCTGTGCGCGTGCGCGCCCCCCCCCACAGGGTGCAGTACCGATTTTTGGACACAGGGTGGCAGCAGTGAGCATGGCAGAACCCAGTGCGCACGCGCGCCCCCCCACAGGGTGCAGTACCGATTTTTGGACACAGGGTGGCAGCAGTGAGCGCGGCGGAACCCAGTGCGCATGCGCGCCCCCCTTTATCGTGCCGTACCGCTTTTTGGACGCCCCGAGGGCAGCAGGGCGCGCGGCCGCCCCCGGCACGCGCACACCGCTGCAGAGCCCCCCCGCCCGCCCTTTGCAGACATTTCACCACCCTCGCCTCGGCTCATCTGCCCTTATTTACAGCGCCTGCTGCGAGGCGCAGCGTCGCCGCGTGTCGTGCTCGAGCCGCTGCTCCTAGAGGCTTCAGTAACAGCGCTTTCCTTTGAACATCGTTGCAAAATACTCCACAGACAAAAAAGAGTCAGAGGCTGCACTTAAAAAAACAAAACGAAAACAAAAAAACCACCCACCTACTTAACGGGACAATTTGCAAGCGTTCCAAGAAGCAGCCGTTCTTCTTTAGAACTTTCGACCTCTCGCCTTTACTGATCGTTAAACAAAATAAACAGCCCAAAGCAAGCCGCGCTATTTGCTTGACAGACTGCTCGGTTTTTATTATTAAACGGTACGAGATGCTGGCACGCGGCATGTCTTCTTCGGATTCTTGGGCTGACGTTCCTTCGGCCGCACGCACGCGGTCAAAGGCGTCTTTTTCACGTCCCGCCGTCAGGGCCTCCCCAGCAATTCCCGCAGCGACTCCCCCCTCGGGACAAACAGCTCGAGGACACGCACGGTCTTGCTAAAAGAACGGGGGGGGGGGGGGAAACAAACGCGTGCGCTGAGCGCGGCACTCGCAGACCCGACCTTCGGGTCCAAAAGAAAACTCTCTAAAGCGGACCAGGCGGGCCAAAGAGGTCCCTTCTTTGCGCCACGCTTCTTTCCTCGCACAGACGTCGGCCGCCTCTGCCCGCTCTCACGGTATCCCCTACCGGCAAGGACACGGCGAAACGTTTCGGAAACGACGGCGTTTCCCAGAAGCGTTTCCGCCGCCTTGGGAAAACGGCCGAAGGAGAGGCTCACGCGGGGCGCGTAGCTAGAAAGAACGCTCCGCACAAAGGCCTAAAATGACCAGCCCGGAGCAGGGATCCCGGGCTCTCCGGGAGCGCAGGAGTTCTCACGTCCTTACTGAGCAGAGACCGCTGCCCGTGAAACACGAGACGCCGCAGCGACGCCGATCGTTGGAGGGAAGCCTGCAATAAGAGCGAAAGAAAAGCAGACGTTGAGGACAAAGACCAAGTTACGAGCCCCTCGCGATTCAGACACGCTTCTAGATTTACCGCCTATTTCAAGGCGCGCCTTCGGCAATTCCGTCCAATTGATTTTCCCCGAAGCCCGAGACGCGGACGAAACGCCTCTCAAAGGAAGGTACGGCATAACCGCTCTGGCCTATAAACTACCGGTTTCGACGCAGGAAAAGCACAGGGAAAGCACTAGCGTTCCCCCCAAGAAACCACGTCCAAGCGGACCGATGAAGTAGGCCCCAAGTCTGAAAGCGGACCTAAAGGAGCCCGTTTGGCGGTCGCGAGCTGGAATACACCGTTCTCCTTCTCACTAACAACCTCCCGTAGAGACCGGCAGCTGTACAGCGCCTTCTACGCTACACGGAGGAGTCGGATAGCGGGCAGATGCCGCGTCCCGAATGCGCAACTAGAGATTGGAACGCACGGACGTAAACAAACGCCCGTGACGTAGCGGAGGTCTAGCGTATTCACGTTTACCGTGCGTCAGTTCTCCTCTGCGGACAGGCCGTTCCATCTTCTTTACTCGTTAGCTGACAGACGCCCTAGGAGAAAGCAAAGAAAGGAAGAAATTCAAAAGGAAATGAAACAGATCGGAGGGAGCCTCAAAGGCTTTGATCCATCCCCCCAGGCAGCCGAACCACCTTCGCAAAGGCACACCTCAAAAGACACGTCCTTCCGGGATCGCTGCACAGCCCAGCCAGAAAAGAGGAACAGAAACAAACAGAACGAGAAGGCTGCAGAGGGGGACGGAGGGCCGGAAAGGAGCCTGCTGTCCAGCGATGGTATTTTACCGCTCCTTGCGCGTTAGCAGCCCCTTTCAGATGCTTAAGCCCAAATTCTCTCAGCCCTTAACAGCTTCAGTACCCGCGGCACCTAGTTTTTCCACGCTCTCCAGTCTTCCTCGCTCTTTCCCGTCTCGGGCGAAAAGCCTCCCAGACCCCGTCTGCACTTACGCGCTTCCTTAAAACAGGATCGCCGAAATCAACCGAACGGGCTGAGCTGCTCCTCTTCCGCTCGCCGGCCCTCGGAACGTCAGCCTGCAAACGAATCGGACCACCGAGGTCACCGGCAGAGTCTCCTTTCGGAGCTCGGCCCCCCCCCCCAAGCTTTAACGACGGTTTCCCAAGCGGGGCAAACGCAGGGCCTCCCTTCGGCCCCGGAACGGTTTTTATCGCGGGCTCCCAAGTCGCCGTTACGACACTAAGCGGCAAAGCAAGGCAAAGACAGCTGGGGTCGCAGCTTACCCACCTAGGCACGAAAATTCTTCTTTGAGGCCTCCCTCGCTGCTTTTGCCAGGTAAACACACCAAAACAAAGCTCCCGACAGGCAGCTGAGGCTTCACATGGACCTCGGGGCCCCGCTAGCAACGGCGACGCCGGAGCCGCCGGGCTACCAGGCGCTATTCCCCCCCCCCTCCCCTCCCCTCCCCTGCCCTGCCGGCCCGCGAACCGCGGCTTATTACTCACGAGTCCGGGAAGGACGCCGCCGACCTTCCCGCGGCCGAAGGCTCCTCGTCAGGAGCGGGCAGAGAACCTTTCCGCCGGCATTCGGAGTCTCCCGGCCGCTCTCGACACCCGATAACTTGCCGAGAAAGGGCTGAGGGCGGGAGCCTGCAGTTCTTCACGGCAGCACACAGTCGTTCCCCGATGTGCCGAACGCCTAGCATTAACACAATTTAGAAATACAAAAATACCACCGCTACAGGGCGCAAAGCCAAGCTGAAATTTCGGCAGCCAAAGCAAACCTCTTCGCGCCCGACAGAACGAGCCACGTGCATCGGCGCCTACAGCTCCTCAAGGCTAGCGAGGCCTCGTGGGCGACGTTCCTCTGGCAGGCTGCGCAGCTGAACTCCCCCGTGTCGCCTAAGAGTCCGTGACGTGACGTATTCAAAGCTCAGCAGAAATTAACAATCCAAAGTTGTTTCTAAGCACAAAAGCGGATCTACTACACGAGAAGGAAGGAGTCCTAATTCCGCAAGGCTTTACCTTTTCTTCGAGCTGCCGTCTTCCTGCTGCCCCACATACCATTGCCAGGCAATTAACCTGGGGTCGCGCTAAATGAGCCTTCCTCTTCGTTTTACAATTCGCACGCTTGCCTCTCCCTCTCTCTCTGGCCACCTGACCGCCGTTCCCCAAAGACGGGAATTTGCCGTCTTGGAGCTCTTAAAGCACGACGCTTCACAGATGCAGAGAGTCACGCGCACGGAAACGGATGGACGCAGCGTCCTTTCCGTAACGCGTACGCACCTTCCGTTAGATGTCGCTCATCTGTTATTCCGATCGCTATTACCGGCGAACCTTCCTCACCGGGAGGAACGGGCTTTCCCTTTCGGGGCGACGGAGACGGCTCTCGCTCGGTTCCCTTTAATTTTATTACTTCGGCTCGCTTACGTTTCTCTGTCTCTTCAGCTTCAGCCGTGGCAACGAATCTAAAAATTAAATATCCTATCTTTCCTTTTCTACGTACGCGTGTACGATAACAAAACAAAATACAAACGACCGAAGCAAAACTAAGGCAGCTACGGTTAACAAGAGGCGCAGGGCAGCAACGGGTCGCTTAGTCCTCAGCGCTGCCTCCGGGAGGGAGGCCGAAAGAACGAACGTTCCGCATCAAGAGTTACCTTGGTTACCCGGGCCAGAACGCCTCCTACTGTCGCAGCTTCTGGGGAGATCGAGGGTCCGCTGCTGCATTTTTGCTTCCTCCTTTCAGCCCGCCCCTTCGGGAGTAAACGCAAAAAACCGCTCGCTCGTCCGGCTTTGCTCTTTGTCAGCATTTGCTATTGTCGGTTCCGCCTCTGTAACAAAGACAGAAAATTGCATTTCGCTTCCAACAAAACACTTTGATTTACACGCGTTCTTTTTCTCTTTCCCGTGGTTTTTTTTTTTTTTTTTCTTTCCCCCCTTTCTTTCTTTTTCCTTCTTTCCCTCAAAGGAAAGGTCTTAATACACCGCTTTGCATCGTACGTTACGGGGTAAGCCGTTTGGAAACACTACAGGGCCGACGCCGCGCCGCAACCCTGCTCCGGGGCCCGCCTGCCCCCCCGCTCCGCTCCGCTGCGCCGCCTCCGCAGGGGCGAGCGCGTGCCCCGGCCCGCGCTGCCAACGAACTGGCGCCCTAAACGCCGCGCACGCAAAACGCAAAGTCACACCCGCGCTCCCGGCGCGGCGCCGGGTCCCAGCCCGCCCCCCCACTCGCCCCGCACCGCCGCCTCCACGCAGCGACGGCCGCAGCGGGCAGGATGCAGCCCGACGCCCCCCGAACCTATGCGTTCGCCTCACCCGGGGGCCCCACATCCTTCACTCCACGCCACCTCCGCACTCACCCGCCGCCGCCGCCGCCGAGCGAAAACGCCCTCCCTGCTCGCCGCCATCTTGCTTCCCCGCCGCCGCGCATGCGCCGCTCGCCAACGGACTGCGGCGGCAGTGACGCTTGAGCACCGCGCACGTGCCGGCTCGGACAGCGCGGGGGGGGGGAGCGAGGGGAGCGGGAGGGGCGGGGGGGAGCGAGGGGAGCGGGAGGGGAGCAGAGGGAGCCCGAGGGGCGGGGGGGAGCGAGGGGAGCCCGAGGGGCGGGGCGGAGTGCGAGGGGAGCGCGAGAGGCGGGGGGGGAGCGTGAGGGGAGCAGGGGGGCCCGAGGAGCGGGGGGGAGCACGAGGGGAGCCCGAGAAGCGGGGGGGGAGCGCGGGGGCGGGGGGGAGCGCGAGGGGACCAGGGGGAGCGCGAGGGGCGGGGCGGAGCGCGAGGGGAGCAAGGGGAGCCCGAGAGGAGCCTGAGAAGCAGGGGGGAGCCCGAGAAGCGGGGGGGAGCGCGAGGGGAGCAGGGGGAGTGCGAGGGGCGGGGCAGAGCGCGAGGGGAGCAAGGGGAGCCCGAGGAGCGGGGGGGAGCGTGAGAAGAGCCTGAGAAGCAGGGGGGAGCCCGAGAAGCGGGGGGGAGCGCGAGGGGAGCCCGAGAAGCGGGGGGGAGCGCGAGGGGAGCAGGGGGAGCCCGAGGGGCGGGGCGGAGCGCGAGGGGAGCAGGGGGAGCGCGAGGGGAGCAGGGGGAGCGCGAGGGGAGCCCGAGAAGCGGGGGGGAGCGCGAGGGGAGCAGGGGGAGCCCGAGGAGCGGGGGGGGAGCGCGAGGGGAGCCCGAGAAGCAGGGGGGAGCGCGGGGGTGGGGGGGAGCGCGAGGGGAGCCCGAGAAGCGGGGGGGAGCGCGAGGGGCGGGTGGAGCGGGGAATCCCGAGGGGCGGGGGGGAGCCGGGGAGCCCGAGGGGCGGGGGGGAGCACGAAGGGAGGCGAGACCCGCAATGGCATGCTCGCGCCGCGGCGCTGCAGCCGGGCGGCTCACGCGTGCGAACCGCAGCCCGCCGCGGCAGCCCGGGACTCCCAGCGAGCGCCCCGAGGCTGCCCGAGCCCGTGGCCGCTCCAAGAGCACCGGGAAGGGGCGACGAGCACGCTCCATTCGCTTACCCGTTACCGAAACGGCGGAGAGCAGCAGCAAACATGGCGACCGGCACTGAGCATGTGCGCGCCGGCTGTCTGCGCATGCGCGCCCCCCCCACCGGGTGCAGTACCGCTTTTTGGACACAGGGTGGCAGCAGTGAGCGCGGCGGAACGCTGTGCGCGTGCGCGCCCCCCCCACAGGGTGCAGTACCGATTTTTGGACACAGGGTGGCAGCAGTGAGCATGGCAGAACCCAGTGCGCACGCGCGCCCCCCCACAGGGTGCAGTACCGATTTTTGGACACAGGGTGGCAGCAGTGAGCGCGGCGGAACCCAGTGCGCATGCGCGCCCCCCTTTATCGTGCCGTACCGCTTTTTGGACGCCCCGAGGGCAGCAGGGCGCGCGGCCGCCCCCGGCACGCGCACACCGCTGCAGAGCCCCCCCGCCCGCCCTTTGCAGACATTTCACCACCCTCGCCTCGGCTCATCTGCCCTTATTTACAGCGCCTGCTGCGAGGCGCAGCGTCGCCGCGTGTCGTGCTCGAGCCGCTGCTCCTAGAGGCTTCAGTAACAGCGCTTTCCTTTGAACATCGTTGCAAAATACTCCACAGACAAAAAAGAGTCAGAGGCTGCACTTAAAAAAACAAAACGAAAACAAAAAAACCACCCACCTACTTAACGGGACAATTTGCAAGCGTTCCAAGAAGCAGCCGTTCTTCTTTAGAACTTTCGACCTCTCGCCTTTACTGATCGTTAAACAAAATAAACAGCCCAAAGCAAGCCGCGCTATTTGCTTGACAGACTGCTCGGTTTTTATTATTAAACGGTACGAGATGCTGGCACGCGGCATGTCTTCTTCGGATTCTTGGGCTGACGTTCCTTCGGCCGCACGCACGCGGTCAAAGGCGTCTTTTTCACGTCCCGCCGTCAGGGCCTCCCCAGCAATTCCCGCAGCGACTCCCCCCTCGGGACAAACAGCTCGAGGACACGCACGGTCTTGCTAAAAGAACGGGGGGGGGGGGGGGAAACAAACGCGTGCGCTGAGCGCGGCACTCGCAGACCCGACCTTCGGGTCCAAAAGAAAACTCTCTAAAGCGGACCAGGCGGGCCAAAGAGGTCCCTTCTTTGCGCCACGCTTCTTTCCTCGCACAGACGTCGGCCGCCTCTGCCCGCTCTCACGGTATCCCCTACCGGCAAGGACACGGCGAAACGTTTCGGAAACGACGGCGTTTCCCAGAAGCGTTTCCGCCGCCTTGGGAAAACGGCCGAAGGAGAGGCTCACGCGGGGCGCGTAGCTAGAAAGAACGCTCCGCACAAAGGCCTAAAATGACCAGCCCGGAGCAGGGATCCCGGGCTCTCCGGGAGCGCAGGAGTTCTCACGTCCTTACTGAGCAGAGACCGCTGCCCGTGAAACACGAGACGCCGCAGCGACGCCGATCGTTGGAGGGAAGCCTGCAATAAGAGCGAAAGAAAAGCAGACGTTGAGGACAAAGACCAAGTTACGAGCCCCTCGCGATTCAGACACGCTTCTAGATTTACCGCCTATTTCAAGGCGCGCCTTCGGCAATTCCGTCCAATTGATTTTCCCCGAAGCCCGAGACGCGGACGAAACGCCTCTCAAAGGAAGGTACGGCATAACCGCTCTGGCCTATAAACTACCGGTTTCGACGCAGGAAAAGCACAGGGAAAGCACTAGCGTTCCCCCCAAGAAACCACGTCCAAGCGGACCGATGAAGTAGGCCCCAAGTCTGAAAGCGGACCTAAAGGAGCCCGTTTGGCGGTCGCGAGCTGGAATACACCGTTCTCCTTCTCACTAACAACCTCCCGGAGAGACCGGCAGCTGTACAGCGCCTTCTACGCTACACGGAGGAGTCGGATAGCGGGCAGATGCCGCGTCCCGAATGCGCAACTAGAGATTGGAACGCACGGACGTAAACAAACGCCCGTGACGTAGCGGAGGTCTAGCGTATTCACGTTTACCGTGCGTCAGTTCTCCTCTGCGGACAGGCCGTTCCATCTTCTTTACTCGTTAGCTGACAGACGCCCTAGGAGAAAGCAAAGAAAGGAAGAAATTCAAAAGGAAATGAAACAGATCGGAGGGAGCCTCAAAGGCTTTGATCCATCCCCCCAGGCAGCCGAACCACCTTCGCAAAGGCACACCTCAAAAGACACGTCCTTCCGGGATCGCTGCACAGCCCAGCCAGAAAAGAGGAACAGAAACAAACAGAACGAGAAGGCTGCAGAGGGGGACGGAGGGCCGGAAAGGAGCCTGCTGTCCAGCGATGGTATCTTACCGCTCCTTGCGCGTTAGCAGCCCCTTTCAGATGCTTAAGCCCAAATTCTCTCAGCCCTTAACAGCTTCAGTACCCGCGGCACCTAGTTTTTCCACGCTCTCCAGTCTTCCTCGCTCTTTCCCGTCTCGGGCGAAAAGCCTCCCAGACCCCGTCTGCACTTACGCGCTTCCTTAAAACAGGATCGCCGAAATCAACCGAACGGGCTGAGCTGCTCCTCTTCCGCTCGCCGGCCCTCGGAACGTCAGCCTGCAAACGAATCGGACCACCGAGGTCACCGGCAGAGTCTCCTTTCGGAGCTCGGCCCCCCCCCCCAAGCTTTAACGACGGTTTCCCAAGCGGGGCAAACGCAGGGCCTCCCTTCGGCCCCGGAACGGTTTTTATCGCGGGCTCCCAAGTCGCCGTTACGACACTAAGCGGCAAAGCAAGGCAAAGACAGCTGGGGTCGCAGCTTACCCACCTAGGCACGAAAATTCTTCTTTGAGGCCTCCCTCGCTGCTTTTGCCAGGTAAACACACCAAAACAAAGCTCCCGACAGGCAGCTGAGGCTTCACATGGACCTCGGGGCCCCGCTAGCAACGGCGACGCCGGAGCCGCCGGGCTACCAGGCGCTATTCCCCCCCCCCCTCCCCTCCCCTCCCCTGCCCTGCCGGCCCGCGAACCGCGGCTTATTACTCACGAGTCCGGGAAGGACGCCGCCGACCTTCCCGCGGCCGAAGGCTCCTCGTCAGGAGCGGGCAGAGAACCTTTCCGCCGGCATTCGGAGTCTCCCGGCCGCTCTCGACACCCGATAACTTGCCGAGAAAGGGCTGAGGGCGGGAGCCTGCAGTTCTTCACGGCAGCACACAGTCGTTCCCCGATGTGCCGAACGCCTAGCATTAACACAATTTAGAAATACAAAAATACCACCGCTACAGGGCGCAAAGCCAAGCTGAAATTTCGGCAGCCAAAGCAAACCTCTTCGCGCCCGACAGAACGAGCCACGTGCATCGGCGCCTACAGCTCCTCAAGGCTAGCGAGGCCTCGTGGGCGACGTTCCTCTGGCAGGCTGCGCAGCTGAACTCCCCCGTGTCGCCTAAGAGTCCGTGACGTGACGTATTCAAAGCTCAGCAGAAATTAACAATCCAAAGTTGTTTCTAAGCACAAAAGCGGATCTACTACACGAGAAGGAAGGAGTCCTAATTCCGCAAGGCTTTACCTTTTCTTCGAGCTGCCGTCTTCCTGCTGCCCCAAATACCATTGCCAGGCAATTAACCTGGGGTCGCGCTAAATGAGCCTTCCTCTTCGTTTTACAATTCGCACGCTTGCCTCTCCCTCTCTCTCTGGCCACCTGACCGCCGTTCCCCAAAGACGGGAATTTGCCGTCTTGGAGCTCTTAAAGCACGACGCTTCACAGATGCAGAGAGTCACGCGCACGGAAACGGATGGACGCAGCGTCCTTTCCGTAACGCGTACGCACCTTCCGTTAGATGTCGCTCATCTGTTATTCCGATCGCTATTACCGGCGAACCTTCCTCACCGGGAGGAACGGGCTTTCCCTTTCGGGGCGACGGAGACGGCTCTCGCTCGGTTCCCTTTAATTTTATTACTTCGGCTCGCTTACGTTTTTCTGTCTCTTCAGCTTCAGCCGTGGCAACGAATCTAAAAATTAAATATCCTATCTTTCCTTTTCTACGTACGCGTGTACGATAACAAAACAAAATACAAACGACCGAAGCAAAACTAAGGCAGCTACGGTTAACAAGAGGCGCAGGGCAGCAACGGGTCGCTTAGTCCTCAGCGCTGCCTCCGGGAGGGAGGCCGAAAGAACGAACGTTCCGCATCAAGAGTTACCTTGGTTACCCGGGCCAGAACGCCTCCTACTGTCGCAGCTTCTGGGGAGATCGAGGGTCCGCTGCTGCATTTTTGCTTCCTCCTTTCAGCCCGCCCCTTCGGGAGTAAACGCAAAAAACCGCTCGCTCGTCCGGCTTTGCTCTTTGTCAGCATTTGCTATTGTCGGTTCCGCCTCTGTAACAAAGACAGAAAATTGCATTTCGCTTCCAACAAAACACTTTGATTTACACGCGTTCTTTTTCTCTTTCCCGTGGTTTTTTTTTTTTTTTTTCTTTCCCCCCTTTCTTTCTTTTTCCTTCTTTCCCTCAAAGGAAAGGTCTTAATACACCGCTTTGCATCGTACGTTACGGGGTAAGCCGTTTGGAAACACTACAGGGCCGACGCCGCGCCGCAACCCTGCTCCGGGGCCCGCCTGCCCCCCCGCTCCGCTCCGCCGCGCCGCCTCCGCAGGGGCGAGCGCGTGCCCCGGCCCGCGCTGCCAACGAACTGGCGCCCTAAACGCCGCGCACGCAAAACGCAAAGTCACACCCGCGCTCCCGGCGCGGCGCCGGGTCCCAGCCCGCCCCCCCACTCGCCCCGCACCGCCGCCTCCACGCAGCGACGGCCGCAGCGGGCAGGATGCAGCCCGACGCCCCCCGAACCTATGCGTTCGCCTCACCCGGGGGCCCCACATCCTTCACTCCACGCCACCTCCGCACTCACCCGCCGCCGCCGCCGAGCGAAAACGCCCTCCCTGCTCGCCGCCATCTTGCTTCCCCGCCGCCGCGCATGCGCCGCTCGCCAACGGACTGCGGCGGCAGTGACGCTTGAGCACCGCGCACGTGCCGGCTCGGACAGCGCGGGGGGGGGGAGCGAGGGGAGCGGGAGGGGCGGGGGGGAGCGAGGGGAGCGGGAGGGGAGCAGAGGGAGCCCGAGGGGCGGGGGGGAGCGAGGGGAGCCCGAGGGGCGGGGCGGAGTGCGAGGGGAGCGCGAGAGGCGGGGGGGGAGCGTGAGGGGAGCAGGGGGGCCCGAGGAGCGGGGGGGAGCACGAGGGGAGCCCGAGAAGCGGGGGGGGAGCGCGGGGGCGGGGGGGAGCGCGAGGGGACCAGGGGGAGCGCGAGGGGCGGGGCGGAGCGCGAGGGGAGCAAGGGGAGCCCGAGAGGAGCCTGAGAAGCAGGGGGGAGCCCGAGAAGCGGGGGGGAGCGCGAGGGGAGCAGGGGGAGTGCGAGGGGCGGGGCAGAGCGCGAGGGGAGCAAGGGGAGCCCGAGGAGCGGGGGGGAGCGTGAGAAGAGCCTGAGAAGCAGGGGGGAGCCCGAGAAGCGGGGGGGAGCGCGAGGGGAGCAGGGGGAGCCCGAGGGGCGGGGCGGAGCGCGAGGGGAGCAGGGGGAGCGCGAGGGGAGCAGGGGGAGCGCGAGGGGAGCCCGAGAAGCGGGGGGGAGCGCGAGGGGCGGGGCGGAGCGCGAGGGGAGCAGGGGGAGCCCGAGGAGCGGGGGGGGAGCGCGAGGGGAGCCCGAGAAGCAGGGGGGAGCGCGGGGGTGGGGGGGAGCGCGAGGGGAGCCCGAGAAGCGGGGGGGAGCGCGAGGGGCGGGTGGAGCGGGGAATCCCGAGGGGCGGGGGGGAGCCGGGGAGCCCGAGGGGCGGGGGGGAGCACGAAGGGAGGCGAGACCCGCAATGGCATGCTCGCGCCGCGGCGCTGCAGCCGGGCGGCTCACGCGTGCGAACCGCAGCCCGCCGCGGCAGCCCGGGACTCCCAGCGAGCGCCCCGAGGCTGCCCGAGCCCGTGGCCGCTCCAAGAGCACCGGGAAGGGGCGACGAGCACGCTCCATTCGCTTACCCGTTACCGAAACGGCGGAGAGCAGCAGCAAACATGGCGACCGGCACTGAGCATGTGCGCGCCGGCTGTCTGCGCATGCGCGCCCCCCCCACCGGGTGCAGTACCGCTTTTTGGACACAGGGTGGCAGCAGTGAGCGCGGCGGAACGCTGTGCGCGTGCGCGCCCCCCCCACAGGGTGCAGTACCGATTTTTGGACACAGGGTGGCAGCAGTGAGCATGGCAGAACCCAGTGCGCACGCGCGCCCCCCCACAGGGTGCAGTACCGATTTTTGGACACAGGGTGGCAGCAGTGAGCGCGGCGGAACCCAGTGCGCATGCGCGCCCCCCTTTATCGTGCCGTACCGCTTTTTGGACGCCCCGAGGGCAGCAGGGCGCGCGGCCGCCCCCGGCACGCGCACACCGCTGCAGAGCCCCCCCGCCCGCCCTTTGCAGACATTTCACCACCCTCGCCTCGGCTCATCTGCCCTTATTTACAGCGCCTGCTGCGAGGCGCAGCGTCGCCGCGTGTCGTGCTCGAGCCGCTGCTCCTAGAGGCTTCAGTAACAGCGCTTTCCTTTGAACATCGTTGCAAAATACTCCACAGACAAAAAAGAGTCAGAGGCTGCACTTAAAAAAACAAAACGAAAACAAAAAAACCACCCACCTACTTAACGGGACAATTTGCAAGCGTTCCAAGAAGCAGCCGTTCTTCTTTAGAACTTTCGACCTCTCGCCTTTACTGATCGTTAAACAAAATAAACAGCCCAAAGCAAGCCGCGCTATTTGCTTGACAGACTGCTCGGTTTTTATTATTAAACGGTACGAGATGCTGGCACGCGGCATGTCTTCTTCGGATTCTTGGGCTGACGTTCCTTCGGCCGCACGCACGCGGTCAAAGGCGTCTTTTTCACGTCCCGCCGTCAGGGCCTCCCCAGCAATTCCCGCAGCGACTCCCCCCTCGGGACAAACAGCTCGAGGACACGCACGGTCTTGCTAAAAGAACGGGGGGGGGGGGGAAACAAACGCGTGCGCTGAGCGCGGCACTCGCAGACCCGACCTTCGGGTCCAAAAGAAAACTCTCTAAAGCGGACCAGGCGGGCCAAAGAGGTCCCTTCTTTGCGCCACGCTTCTTTCCTCGCACAGACGTCGGCCGCCTCTGCCCGCTCTCACGGTATCCCCTACCGGCAAGGACACGGCGAAACGTTTCGGAAACGACGGCGTTTCCCAGAAGCGTTTCCGCCGCCTTGGGAAAACGGCCGAAGGAGAGGCTCACGCGGGGCGCGTAGCTAGAAAGAACGCTCCGCACAAAGGCCTAAAATGACCAGCCCGGAGCAGGGATCCCGGGCTCTCCGGGAGCGCAGGAGTTCTCACGTCCTTACTGAGCAGAGACCGCTGCCCGTGAAACACGAGACGCCGCAGCGACGCCGATCGTTGGAGGGAAGCCTGCAATAAGAGCGAAAGAAAAGCAGACGTTGAGGACAAAGACCAAGTTACGAGCCCCTCGCGATTCAGACACGCTTCTAGATTTACCGCCTATTTCAAGGCGCGCCTTCGGCAATTCCGTCCAATTGATTTTCCCCGAAGCCCGAGACGCGGACGAAACGCCTCTCAAAGGAAGGTACGGCATAACCGCTCTGGCCTATAAACTACCGGTTTCGACGCAGGAAAAGCACAGGGAAAGCACTAGCGTTCCCCCCAAGAAACCACGTCCAAGCGGACCGATGAAGTAGGCCCCAAGTCTGAAAGCGGACCTAAAGGAGCCCGTTTGGCGGTCGCGAGCTGGAATACACCGTTCTCCTTCTCACTAACAACCTCCCGTAGAGACCGGCAGCTGTACAGCGCCTTCTACGCTACACGGAGGAGTCGGATAGCGGGCAGATGCCGCGTCCCGAATGCGCAACTAGAGATTGGAACGCACGGACGTAAACAAACGCCCGTGACGTAGCGGAGGTCTAGCGTATTCACGTTTACCGTGCGTCAGTTCTCCTCTGCGGACAGGCCGTTCCATCTTCTTTACTCGTTAGCTGACAGACGCCCTAGGAGAAAGCAAAGAAAGGAAGAAATTCAAAAGGAAATGAAACAGATCGGAGGGAGCCTCAAAGGCTTTGATCCATCCCCCCAGGCAGCCGAACCACCTTCGCAAAGGCACACCTCAAAAGACACGTCCTTCCGGGATCGCTGCACAGCCCAGCCAGAAAAGAGGAACAGAAACAAACAGAACGAGAAGGCTGCAGAGGGGGACGGAGGGCCGGAAAGGAGCCTGCTGTCCAGCGATGGTATTTTACCGCTCCTTGCGCGTTAGCAGCCCCTTTCAGATGCTTAAGCCCAAATTCTCTCAGCCCTTAACAGCTTCAGTACCCGCGGCACCTAGTTTTTCCACGCTCTCCAGTCTTCCTCGCTCTTTCCCGTCTCGGGCGAAAAGCCTCCCAGACCCCGTCTGCACTTACGCGCTTCCTTAAAACAGGATCGCCGAAATCAACCGAACGGGCTGAGCTGCTCCTCTTCCGCTCGCCGGCCCTCGGAACGTCAGCCTGCAAACGAATCGGACCACCGAGGTCACCGGCAGAGTCTCCTTTCGGAGCTCGGCCCCCCCCCCCAAGCTTTAACGACGGTTTCCCAAGCGGGGCAAACGCAGGGCCTCCCTTCGGCCCCGGAACGGTTTTTATCGCGGGCTCCCAAGTCGCCGTTACGACACTAAGCGGCAAAGCAAGGCAAAGACAGCTGGGGTCGCAGCTTACCCACCTAGGCACGAAAATTCTTCTTTGAGGCCTCCCTCGCTGCTTTTGCCAGGTAAACACACCAAAACAAAGCTCCCGACAGGCAGCTGAGGCTTCACATGGACCTCGGGGCCCCGCTAGCAACGGCGACGCCGGAGCCGCCGGGCTACCAGGCGCTATTCCCCCCCCCCTCCCCTCCCCTCCCCTGCCCTGCCGGCCCGCGAACCGCGGCTTATTACTCACGAGTCCGGGAAGGACGCCGCCGACCTTCCCGCGGCCGAAGGCTCCTCGTCAGGAGCGGGCAGAGAACCTTTCCGCCGGCATTCGGAGTCTCCCGGCCGCTCTCGACACCCGATAACTTGCCGAGAAAGGGCTGAGGGCGGGAGCCTGCAGTTCTTCACGGCAGCACACAGTCGTTCCCCGATGTGCCGAACGCCTAGCATTAACACAATTTAGAAATACAAAAATACCACCGCTACAGGGCGCAAAGCCAAGCTGAAATTTCGGCAGCCAAAGCAAACCTCTTCGCGCCCGACAGAACGAGCCACGTGCATCGGCGCCTACAGCTCCTCAAGGCTAGCGAGGCCTCGTGGGCGACGTTCCTCTGGCAGGCTGCGCAGCTGAACTCCCCCGTGTCGCCTAAGAGTCCGTGACGTGACGTATTCAAAGCTCAGCAGAAATTAACAATCCAAAGTTGTTTCTAAGCACAAAAGCGGATCTACTACACGAGAAGGAAGGAGTCCTAATTCCGCAAGGCTTTACCTTTTCTTCGAGCTGCCGTCTTCCTGCTGCCCCACATACCATTGCCAGGCAATTAACCTGGGGTCGCGCTAAATGAGCCTTCCTCTTCGTTTTACAATTCGCACGCTTGCCTCTCCCTCTCTCTCTGGCCACCTGACCGCCGTTCCCCGAAGACGGGAATTTGCCGTCTTGGAGCTCTTAAAGCACGACGCTTCACAGATGCAGAGAGTCACGCGCACGGAAACGGATGGACGCAGCGTCCTTTCCGTAACGCGTACGCACCTTCCGTTAGATGTCGCTCATCTGTTATTCCGATCGCTATTACCGGCGAACCTTCCTCACCGGGAGGAACGGGCTTTCCCTTTCGGGGCGACGGAGACGGCTCTCGCTCGGTTCCCTTTAATTTTATTACTTCGGCTCGCTTACGTTTTTCTGTCTCTTCAGCTTCAGCCGTGGCAACGAATCTAAAAATTAAATATACTATCTTTCCTTTTCTACGTACGCGTGTACGATAACAAAACAAAATACAAACGACCGAAGCAAAACTAAGGCAGCTACGGTTAACAAGAGGCGCAGGGCAGCAACGGGTCGCTTAGTCCTCAGCGCTGCCTCCGGGAGGGAGGCCGAAAGAACGAACGTTCCGCATCAAGAGTTACCTTGGTTACCCGGGCCAGAACGCCTCCTACTGTCGCAGCTTCTGGGGAGATCGAGGGTCCGCTGCTGCATTTTTGCTTCCTCCTTTCAGCCCGCCCCTTCGGGAGTAAGCGCAAAAAACCGCTCGCTCGTCCGGCTTTGCTCTTTGTCAGCATTTGCTATTGTCGGTTCCGCCTCTGTAACAAAGACAGAAAATTGCATTTCGCTTCCAACAAAACACTTCGATTTACACGCGTTCTTTTTCTCTTTCCCGTGGTTTTTTTTTTTTTTTTTCTTTCCCCCCTTTCTTTCTTTTTCCTTCTTTCCCTCAAAGGAAAGGTCTTAATACACCGCTTTGCATCGTACGTTACGGGGTAAGCCGTTTGGAAACACTACAGGGCCGACGCCGCGCCGCAACCCTGCTCCGGGGCCCGCCTGCCCCCCCGCTCCGCTCCGCCGCGCCGCCTCCGCAGGGGCGAGCGCGTGCCCCGGCCCGCGCTGCCAACGAACTGGCGCCCTAAACGCCGCGCACGCAAAACGCAAAGTCACACCCGCGCTCCCGGCGCGGCGCCGGGTCCCAGCCCGCCCCCCCACTCGCCCCGCACCGCCGCCTCCACGCAGCGACGGCCGCAGCGGGCAGGATGCAGCCCGACGCCCCCCGAACCTATGCGTTCGCCTCACCCGGGGGCCCCACATCCTTCACTCCACGCCACCTCCGCACTCACCCGCCGCCGCCGCCGAGCGAAAACGCCCTCCCTGCTCGCCGCCATCTTGCTTCCCCGCCGCCGCGCATGCGCCGCTCGCCAACGGACTGCGGCGGCAGTGACGCTTGAGCACCGCGCACGTGCCGGCTCGGACAGCGCGGGGGGGGGGAGCGAGGGGAGCGGGAGGGGCGGGGGGGAGCGAGGGGAGCGGGAGGGGAGCAGAGGGAGCCCGAGGGGCGGGGGGGAGCGAGGGGAGCCCGAGGGGCGGGGCGGAGTGCGAGGGGAGCGCGAGAGGCGGGGGGGGAGCGTGAGGGGAGCAGGGGGGCCCGAGGAGCGGGGGGGAGCACGAGGGGAGCCCGAGAAGCGGGGGGGGAGCGCGGGGGCGGGGGGGAGCGCGAGGGGACCAGGGGGAGCGCGAGGGGCGGGGCGGAGCGCGAGGGGAGCAAGGGGAGCCCGAGAGGAGCCTGAGAAGCAGGGGGGAGCCCGAGAAGCGGGGGGGAGCGCGAGGGGAGCAGGGGGAGTGCGAGGGGCGGGGCAGAGCGCGAGGGGAGCAAGGGGAGCCCGAGGAGCGGGGGGGAGCGTGAGAAGAGCCTGAGAAGCAGGGGGGAGCCCGAGAAGCGGGGGGGAGCGCGAGGGGAGCCCGAGAAGCGGGGGGGAGCGCGAGGGGAGCAGGGGGAGCCCGAGGGGCGGGGCGGAGCGCGAGGGGAGCAGGGGGAGCGCGAGGGGAGCAGGGGGAGCGCGAGGGGAGCCCGAGAAGCGGGGGGGAGCGCGAGGGGCGGGGCGGAGCGCGAGGGGAGCAGGGGGAGCCCGAGGAGCGGGGGGGGAGCGCGAGGGGAGCCCGAGAAGCAGGGGGGAGCGCGGGGGTGGGGGGGAGCGCGAGGGGAGCCCGAGAAGCGGGGGGGAGCGCGAGGGGCGGGTGGAGCGGGGAATCCCGAGGGGCGGGGGGGAGCCGGGGAGCCCGAGGGGCGGGGGGGAGCACGAAGGGAGGCGAGACCCGCAATGGCATGCTCGCGCCGCGGCGCTGCAGCCGGGCGGCTCACGCGTGCGAACCGCAGCCCGCCGCGGCAGCCCGGGACTCCCAGCGAGCGCCCCGAGGCTGCCCGAGCCCGTGGCCGCTCCAAGAGCACCGGGAAGGGGCGACGAGCACGCTCCATTCGCTTACCCGTTACCGAAACGGCGGAGAGCAGCAGCAAACATGGCGACCGGCACTGAGCATGTGCGCGCCGGCTGTCTGCGCATGCGCGCCCCCCCCACCGGGTGCAGTACCGCTTTTTGGACACAGGGTGGCAGCAGTGAGCGCGGCGGAACGCTGTGCGCGTGCGCGCCCCCCCCCACAGGGTGCAGTACCGATTTTTGGACACAGGGTGGCAGCAGTGAGCATGGCAGAACCCAGTGCGCACGCGCGCCCCCCCACAGGGTGCAGTACCGATTTTTGGACACAGGGTGGCAGCAGTGAGCGCGGCGGAACCCAGTGCGCATGCGCGCCCCCCTTTATCGTGCCGTACCGCTTTTTGGACGCCCCGAGGGCAGCAGGGCGCGCGGCCGCCCCCGGCACGCGCACACCGCTGCAGAGCCCCCCCGCCCGCCCTTTGCAGACATTTCACCACCCTCGCCTCGGCTCATCTGCCCTTATTTACAGCGCCTGCTGCGAGGCGCAGCGTCGCCGCGTGTCGTGCTCGAGCCGCTGCTCCTAGAGGCTTCAGTAACAGCGCTTTCCTTTGAACATCGTTGCAAAATACTCCACAGACAAAAAAGAGTCAGAGGCTGCACTTAAAAAAACAAAACGAAAACAAAAAAACCACCCACCTACTTAACGGGACAATTTGCAAGCGTTCCAAGAAGCAGCCGTTCTTCTTTAGAACTTTCGACCTCTCGCCTTTACTGATCGTTAAACAAAATAAACAGCCCAAAGCAAGCCGCGCTATTTGCTTGACAGACTGCTCGGTTTTTATTATTAAACGGTACGAGATGCTGGCACGCGGCATGTCTTCTTCGGATTCTTGGGCTGACGTTCCTTCGGCCGCACGCACGCGGTCAAAGGCGTCTTTTTCACGTCCCGCCGTCAGGGCCTCCCCAGCAATTCCCGCAGCGACTCCCCCCTCGGGACAAACAGCTCGAGGACACGCACGGTCTTGCTAAAAGAACGGGGGGGGGGGGGGAAACAAACGCGTGCGCTGAGCGCGGCACTCGCAGACCCGACCTTCGGGTCCAAAAGAAAACTCTCTAAAGCGGACCAGGCGGGCCAAAGAGGTCCCTTCTTTGCGCCACGCTTCTTTCCTCGCACAGACGTCGGCCGCCTCTGCCCGCTCTCACGGTATCCCCTACCGGCAAGGACACGGCGAAACGTTTCGGAAACGACGGCGTTTCCCAGAAGCGTTTCCGCCGCCTTGGGAAAACGGCCGAAGGAGAGGCTCACGCGGGGCGCGTAGCTAGAAAGAACGCTCCGCACAAAGGCCTAAAATGACCAGCCCGGAGCAGGGATCCCGGGCTCTCCGGGAGCGCAGGAGTTCTCACGTCCTTACTGAGCAGAGACCGCTGCCCGTGAAACACGAGACGCCGCAGCGACGCCGATCGTTGGAGGGAAGCCTGCAATAAGAGCGAAAGAAAAGCAGACGTTGAGGACAAAGACCAAGTTACGAGCCCCTCGCGATTCAGACACGCTTCTAGATTTACCGCCTATTTCAAGGCGCGCCTTCGGCAATTCCGTCCAATTGATTTTCCCCGAAGCCCGAGACGCGGACGAAACGCCTCTCAAAGGAAGGTACGGCATAACCGCTCTGGCCTATAAACTACCGGTTTCGACGCAGGAAAAGCACAGGGAAAGCACTAGCGTTCCCCCCAAGAAACCACGTCCAAGCGGACCGATGAAGTAGGCCCCAAGTCTGAAAGCGGACCTAAAGGAGCCCGTTTGGCGGTCGCGAGCTGGAATACACCGTTCTCCTTCTCACTAACAACCTCCCGTAGAGACCGGCAGCTGTACAGCGCCTTCTACGCTACACGGAGGAGTCGGATAGCGGGCAGATGCCGCGTCCCGAATGCGCAACTAGAGATTGGAACGCACGGACGTAAACAAACGCCCGTGACGTAGCGGAGGTCTAGCGTATTCACGTTTACCGTGCGTCAGTTCTCCTCTGCGGACAGGCCGTTCCATCTTCTTTACTCGTTAGCTGACAGACGCCCTAGGAGAAAGCAAAGAAAGGAAGAAATTCAAAAGGAAATGAAACAGATCGGAGGGAGCCTCAAAGGCTTTGATCCATCCCCCCAGGCAGCCGAACCACCTTCGCAAAGGCACACCTCAAAAGACACGTCCTTCCGGGATCGCTGCACAGCCCAGCCAGAAAAGAGGAACAGAAACAAACAGAACGAGAAGGCTGCAGAGGGGGACGGAGGGCCGGAAAGGAGCCTGCTGTCCAGCGATGGTATTTTACCGCTCCTTGCGCGTTAGCAGCCCCTTTCAGATGCTTAAGCCCAAATTCTCTCAGCCCTTAACAGCTTCAGTACCCGCGGCACCTAGTTTTTCCACGCTCTCCAGTCTTCCTCGCTCTTTCCCGTCTCGGGCGAAAAGCCTCCCAGACCCCG
Source organism: Apteryx mantelli (assembly GCF_036417845.1). NCBI lineage: Eukaryota > Metazoa > Chordata > Aves > Apterygiformes > Apterygidae > Apteryx > Apteryx mantelli. The sequence continues at coordinate 18,268 of NW_027118485.1, read as the reverse complement.
TCTGCACTTACGCGCTTCCTTAAAACAGGATCGCCGAAATCAACCGAACGGGCTGAGCTGCTCCTCTTCCGCTCGCCGGCCCTCGGAACGTCAGCCTGCAAACGAATCGGACCACCGAGGTCACCGGCAGAGTCTCCTTTCGGAGCTCGGCCCCCCCCCCCAAGCTTTAACGACGGTTTCCCAAGCGGGGCAAACGCAGGGCCTCCCTTCGGCCCCGGAACGGTTTTTATCGCGGGCTCCCAAGTCGCCGTTACGACACTAAGCGGCAAAGCAAGGCAAAGACAGCTGGGGTCGCAGCTTACCCACCTAGGCACGAAAATTCTTCTTTGAGGCCTCCCTCGCTGCTTTTGCCAGGTAAACACACCAAAACAAAGCTCCCGACAGGCAGCTGAGGCTTCACATGGACCTCGGGGCCCCGCTAGCAACGGCGACGCCGGAGCCGCCGGGCTACCAGGCGCTATTCCCCCCCCCCTCCCCTCCCCTCCCCTGCCCTGCCGGCCCGCGAACCGCGGCTTATTACTCACGAGTCCGGGAAGGACGCCGCCGACCTTCCCGCGGCCGAAGGCTCCTCGTCAGGAGCGGGCAGAGAACCTTTCCGCCGGCATTCGGAGTCTCCCGGCCGCTCTCGACACCCGATAACTTGCCGAGAAAGGGCTGAGGGCGGGAGCCTGCAGTTCTTCACGGCAGCACACAGTCGTTCCCCGATGTGCCGAACGCCTAGCATTAACACAATTTAGAAATACAAAAATACCACCGCTACAGGGCGCAAAGCCAAGCTGAAATTTCGGCAGCCAAAGCAAACCTCTTCGCGCCCGACAGAACGAGCCACGTGCATCGGCGCCTACAGCTCCTCAAGGCTAGCGAGGCCTCGTGGGCGACGTTCCTCTGGCAGGCTGCGCAGCTGAACTCCCCCGTGTCGCCTAAGAGTCCGTGACGTGACGTATTCAAAGCTCAGCAGAAATTAACAATCCAAAGTTGTTTCTAAGCACAAAAGCGGATCTACTACACGAGAAGGAAGGAGTCCTAATTCCGCAAGGCTTTACCTTTTCTTCGAGCTGCCGTCTTCCTGCTGCCCCACATACCATTGCCAGGCAATTAACCTGGGGTCGCGCTAAATGAGCCTTCCTCTTCGTTTTACAATTCGCACGCTTGCCTCTCCCTCTCTCTCTGGCCACCTGACCGCCGTTCCCCGAAGACGGGAATTTGCCGTCTTGGAGCTCTTAAAGCACGACGCTTCACAGATGCAGAGAGTCACGCGCACGGAAACGGATGGACGCAGCGTCCTTTCCGTAACGCGTACGCACCTTCCGTTAGATGTCGCTCATCTGTTATTCCGATCGCTATTACCGGCGAACCTTCCTCACCGGGAGGAACGGGCTTTCCCTTTCGGGGCGACGGAGACGGCTCTCGCTCGGTTCCCTTTAATTTTATTACTTCGGCTCGCTTACGTTTTTCTGTCTCTTCAGCTTCAGCCGTGGCAACGAATCTAAAAATTAAATATCCTATCTTTCCTTTTCTACGTACGCGTGTACGATAACAAAACAAAATACAAACGACCGAAGCAAAACTAAGGCAGCTACGGTTAACAAGAGGCGCAGGGCAGCAACGGGTCGCTTAGTCCTCAGCGCTGCCTCCGGGAGGGAGGCCGAAAGAACGAACGTTCCGCATCAAGAGTTACCTTGGTTACCCGGGCCAGAACGCCTCCTACTGTCGCAGCTTCTGGGGAGATCGAGGGTCCGCTGCTGCATTTTTGCTTCCTCCTTTCAGCCCGCCCCTTCGGGAGTAAGCGCAAAAAACCGCTCGCTCGTCCGGCTTTGCTCTTTGTCAGCATTTGCTATTGTCGGTTCCGCCTCTGTAACAAAGACAGAAAATTGCATTTCGCTTCCAACAAAACACTTCGATTTACACGCGTTCTTTTTCTCTTTCCCGTGTTTTTTTTTTTTTTTTTTCTTTCCCCCCTTTCTTTCTTTTTCCTTCTTTCCCTCAAAGGAAAGGTCTTAATACACCGCTTTGCATCGTACGTTACGGGGTAAGCCGTTTGGAAACACTACAGGGCCGACGCCGCGCCGCAACCCTGCTCCGGGGCCCGCCTGCCCCCCCGCTCCGCTCCGCCGCGCCGCCTCCGCAGGGGCGAGCGTGTGCCCCGGCCCGCGCTGCCAACGAACTGGCGCCCTAAACGCCGCGCACGCAAAACGCAAAGTCACACCCGCGCTCCCGGCGCGGCGCCGGGTCCCAGCCCGCCCCCCCACTCGCCCCGCACCGCCGCCTCCACGCAGCGACGGCCGCAGCGGGCAGGATGCAGCCCGACGCCCCCCGAACCTATGCGTTCGCCTCACCCGGGGGCCCCACATCCTTCACTCCACGCCACCTCCGCACTCACCCGCCGCCGCCGCCGAGCGAAAACGCCCTCCCTGCTCGCCGCCATCTTGCTTCCCCGCCGCCGCGCATGCGCCGCTCGCCAACGGACTGCGGCGGCAGTGACGCTTGAGCACCGCGCACGTGCCGGCTCGGACAGCGCGGGGGGGGGGAGCGAGGGGAGCGGGAGGGGCGGGGGGGAGCGAGGGGAGCGGGAGGGGAGCAGAGGGAGCCCGAGGGGCGGGGGGGAGCGAGGGGAGCCCGAGGGGCGGGGCGGAGTGCGAGGGGAGCGCGAGAGGCGGGGGGGGAGCGTGAGGGGAGCAGGGGGGCCCGAGGAGCGGGGGGGAGCACGAGGGGAGCCCGAGAAGCGGGGGGGGAGCGCGGGGGCGGGGGGGAGCGCGAGGGGACCAGGGGGAGCGCGAGGGGCGGGGCGGAGCGCGAGGGGAGCAAGGGGAGCCCGAGAGGAGCCTGAGAAGCAGGGGGGAGCCCGAGAAGCGGGGGGGAGCGCGAGGGGAGCAGGGGGAGTGCGAGGGGCGGGGCAGAGCGCGAGGGGAGCAAGGGGAGCCCGAGGAGCTGGGGGGAGCGTGAGAAGAGCCTGAGAAGCAGGGGGGAGCCCGAGAAGCGGGGGGGAGCGCGAGGGGAGCCCGAGAAGCGGGGGGGAGCGCGAGGGGAGCAGGGGGAGCCCGAGGGGCGGGGCGGAGCGCGAGGGGAGCAGGGGGAGCGCGAGGGGAGCAGGGGGAGCGCGAGGGGAGCCCGAGAAGCGGGGGGGAGCGCGAGGGGCGGGGCGGAGCGCGAGGGGAGCAGGGGGAGCCCGAGGAGCGGGGGGGGAGCGCGAGGGGAGCCCGAGAAGCAGGGGGGAGCGCGGGGGTGGGGGGGAGCGCGAGGGGAGCCCGAGAAGCGGGGGGGAGCGCGAGGGGCGGGTGGAGCGGGGAATCCCGAGGGGCGGGGGGGAGCCGGGGAGCCCGAGGGGCGGGGGGGAGCACGAAGGGAGGCGAGACCCGCAATGGCATGCTCGCGCCGCGGCGCTGCAGCCGGGCGGCTCACGCGTGCGAACCGCAGCCCGCCGCGGCAGCCCGGGACTCCCAGCGAGCGCCCCGAGGCTGCCCGAGCCCGTGGCCGCTCCAAGAGCACCGGGAAGGGGCGACGAGCACGCTCCATTCGCTTACCCGTTACCGAAACGGCGGAGAGCAGCAGCAAACATGGCGACCGGCACTGAGCATGTGCGCGCCGGCTGTCTGCGCATGCGCGCCCCCCCCACCGGGTGCAGTACCGCTTTTTGGACACAGGGTGGCAGCAGTGAGCGCGGCGGAACGCTGTGCGCGTGCGCGCCCCCCCCCACAGGGTGCAGTACCGATTTTTGGACACAGGGTGGCAGCAGTGAGCATGGCAGAACCCAGTGCGCACGCGCGCCCCCCCACAGGGTGCAGTACCGATTTTTGGACACAGGGTGGCAGCAGTGAGCGCGGCGGAACCCAGTGCGCATGCGCGCCCCCCTTTATCGTGCCGTACCGCTTTTTGGACGCCCCGAGGGCAGCAGGGCGCGCGGCCGCCCCCGGCACGCGCACACCGCTGCAGAGCCCCCCCGCCCGCCCTTTGCAGACATTTCACCACCCTCGCCTCGGCTCATCTGCCCTTATTTACAGCGCCTGCTGCGAGGCGCAGCGTCGCCGCGTGTCGTGCTCGAGCCGCTGCTCCTAGAGGCTTCAGTAACAGCGCTTTCCTTTGAACATCGTTGCAAAATACTCCACAGACAAAAAAGAGTCAGAGGCTGCACTTAAAAAAACAAAACGAAAACAAAAAAACCACCCACCTACTTAACGGGACAATTTGCAAGCGTTCCAAGAAGCAGCCGTTCTTCTTTAGAACTTTCGACCTCTCGCCTTTACTGATCGTTAAACAAAATAAACAGCCCAAAGCAAGCCGCGCTATTTGCTTGACAGACTGCTCGGTTTTTATTATTAAACGGTACGAGATGCTGGCACGCGGCATGTCTTCTTCGGATTCTTGGGCTGACGTTCCTTCGGCCGCACGCACGCGGTCAAAGGCGTCTTTTTCACGTCCCGCCGTCAGGGCCTCCCCAGCAATTCCCGCAGCGACTCCCCCCTCGGGACAAACAGCTCGAGGACACGCACGGTCTTGCTAAAAGAACGGGGGGGGGGGGGGAAACAAACGCGTGCGCTGAGCGCGGCACTCGCAGACCCGACCTTCGGGTCCAAAAGAAAACTCTCTAAAGCGGACCAGGCGGGCCAAAGAGGTCCCTTCTTTGCGCCACGCTTCTTTCCTCGCACAGACGTCGGCCGCCTCTGCCCGCTCTCACGGTATCCCCTACCGGCAAGGACACGGCGAAACGTTTCGGAAACGACGGCGTTTCCCAGAAGCGTTTCCGCCGCCTTGGGAAAACGGCCGAAGGAGAGGCTCACGCGGGGCGCGTAGCTAGAAAGAACGCTCCGCACAAAGGCCTAAAATGACCAGCCCGGAGCAGGGATCCCGGGCTCTCCGGGAGCGCAGGAGTTCTCACGTCCTTACTGAGCAGAGACCGCTGCCCGTGAAACACGAGACGCCGCAGCGACGCCGATCGTTGGAGGGAAGCCTGCAATAAGAGCGAAAGAAAAGCAGACGTTGAGGACAAAGACCAAGTTACGAGCCCCTCGCGATTCAGACACGCTTCTAGATTTACCGCCTATTTCAAGGCGCGCCTTCGGCAATTCCGTCCAATTGATTTTCCCCGAAGCCCGAGACGCGGACGAAACGCCTCTCAAAGGAAGGTACGGCATAACCGCTCTGGCCTATAAACTACCGGTTTCGACGCAGGAAAAGCACAGGGAAAGCACTAGCGTTCCCCCCAAGAAACCACGTCCAAGCGGACCGATGAAGTAGGCCCCAAGTCTGAAAGCGGACCTAAAGGAGCCCGTTTGGCGGTCGCGAGCTGGAATACACCGTTCTCCTTCTCACTAACAACCTCCCGTAGAGACCGGCAGCTGTACAGCGCCTTCTACGCTACACGGAGGAGTCGGATAGCGGGCAGATGCCGCGTCCCGAATGCGCAACTAGAGATTGGAACGCACGGACGTAAACAAACGCCCGTGACGTAGCGGAGGTCTAGCGTATTCACGTTTACCGTGCGTCAGTTCTCCTCTGCGGACAGGCCGTTCCATCTTCTTTACTCGTTAGCTGACAGACGCCCTAGGAGAAAGCAAAGAAAGGAAGAAATTCAAAAGGAAATGAAACAGATCGGAGGGAGCCTCAAAGGCTTTGATCCATCCCCCCAGGCAGCCGAACCACCTTCGCAAAGGCACACCTCAAAAGACACGTCCTTCCGGGATCGCTGCACAGCCCAGCCAGAAAAGAGGAACAGAAACAAACAGAACGAGAAGGCTGCAGAGGGGGACGGAGGGCCGGAAAGGAGCCTGCTGTCCAGCGATGGTATTTTACCGCTCCTTGCGCGTTAGCAGCCCCTTTCAGATGCTTAAGCCCAAATTCTCTCAGCCCTTAACAGCTTCAGTACCCGCGGCACCTAGTTTTTCCACGCTCTCCAGTCTTCCTCGCTCTTTCCCGTCTCGGGCGAAAAGCCTCCCAGACCCCGTCTGCACTTACGCGCTTCCTTAAAACAGGATCGCCGAAATCAACCGAACGGGCTGAGCTGCTCCTCTTCCGCTCGCCGGCCCTCGGAACGTCAGCCTGCAAACGAATCGGACCACCGAGGTCACCGGCAGAGTCTCCTTTCGGAGCTCGGCCCCCCCCCCCAAGCTTTAACGACGGTTTCCCAAGCGGGGCAAACGCAGGGCCTCCCTTCGGCCCCGGAACGGTTTTTATCGCGGGCTCCCAAGTCGCCGTTACGACACTAAGCGGCAAAGCAAGGCAAAGACAGCTGGGGTCGCAGCTTACCCACCTAGGCACGAAAATTCTTCTTTGAGGCCTCCCTCGCTGCTTTTGCCAGGTAAACACACCAAAACAAAGCTCCCGACAGGCAGCTGAGGCTTCACATGGACCTCGGGGCCCCGCTAGCAACGGCGACGCCGGAGCCGCCGGGCTACCAGGCGCTATTCCCCCCCCCCTCCCCTCCCCTCCCCTGCCCTGCCGGCCCGCGAACCGCGGCTTATTACTCACGAGTCCGGGAAGGACGCCGCCGACCTTCCCGCGGCCGAAGGCTCCTCGTCAGGAGCGGGCAGAGAACCTTTCCGCCGGCATTCGGAGTCTCCCGGCCGCTCTCGACACCCGATAACTTGCCGAGAAAGGGCTGAGGGCGGGAGCCTGCAGTTCTTCACGGCAGCACACAGTCGTTCCCCGATGTGCCGAACGCCTAGCATTAACACAATTTAGAAATACAAAAATACCACCGCTACAGGGCGCAAAGCCAAGCTGAAATTTCGGCAGCCAAAGCAAACCTCTTCGCGCCCGACAGAACGAGCCACGTGCATCGGCGCCTACAGCTCCTCAAGGCTAGCGAGGCCTCGTGGGCGACGTTCCTCTGGCAGGCTGCGCAGCTGAACTCCCCCGTGTCGCCTAAGAGTCCGTGACGTGACGTATTCAAAGCTCAGCAGAAATTAACAATCCAAAGTTGTTTCTAAGCACAAAAGCGGATCTACTACACGAGAAGGAAGGAGTCCTAATTCCGCAAGGCTTTACCTTTTCTTCGAGCTGCCGTCTTCCTGCTGCCCCACATACCATTGCCAGGCAATTAACCTGGGGTCGCGCTAAATGAGCCTTCCTCTTCGTTTTACAATTCGCACGCTTGCCTCTCCCTCTCTCTCTGGCCACCTGACCGCCGTTCCCCGAAGACGGGAATTTGCCGTCTTGGAGCTCTTAAAGCACGACGCTTCACAGATGCAGAGAGTCACGCGCACGGAAACGGATGGACGCAGCGTCCTTTCCGTAACGCGTACGCACCTTCCGTTAGATGTCGCTCATCTGTTATTCCGATCGCTATTACCGGCGAACCTTCCTCACCGGGAGGAACGGGCTTTCCCTTTCGGGGCGACGGAGACGGCTCTCGCTCGGTTCCCTTTAATTTTATTACTTCGGCTCGCTTACGTTTTTCTGTCTCTTCAGCTTCAGCCGTGGCAACGAATCTAAAAATTAAATATCCTATCTTTCCTTTTCTACGTACGCGTGTACGATAACAAAACAAAATACAAACGACCGAAGCAAAACTAAGGCAGCTACGGTTAACAAGAGGCGCAGGGCAGCAACGGGTCGCTTAGTCCTCAGCGCTGCCTCCGGGAGGGAGGCCGAAAGAACGAACGTTCCGCATCAAGAGTTACCTTGGTTACCCGGGCCAGAACGCCTCCTACTGTCGCAGCTTCTGGGGAGATCGAGGGTCCGCTGCTGCATTTTTGCTTCCTCCTTTCAGCCCGCCCCTTCGGGAGTAAGCGCAAAAAACCGCTCGCTCGTCCGGCTTTGCTCTTTGTCAGCATTTGCTATTGTCGGTTCCGCCTCTGTAACAAAGACAGAAAATTGCATTTCGCTTCCAACAAAACACTTTGATTTACACGCGTTCTTTTTCTCTTTCCCGTGGTTTTTTTTTTTTTTTTTCTTTCCCCCCTTTCTTTCTTTTTCCTTCTTTCCCTCAAAGGAAAGGTCTTAATACACCGCTTTGCATCGTACGTTACGGGGTAAGCCGTTTGGAAACACTACAGGGCCGACGCCGCGCCGCAACCCTGCTCCGGGGCCCGCCTGCCCCCCCGCTCCGCTCCGCCGCGCCGCCTCCGCAGGGGCGAGCGTGTGCCCCGGCCCGCGCTGCCAACGAACTGGCGCCCTAAACGCCGCGCACGCAAAACGCAAAGTCACACCCGCGCTCCCGGCGCGGCGCCGGGTCCCAGCCCGCCCCCCCACTCGCCCCGCACCGCCGCCTCCACGCAGCGACGGCCGCAGCGGGCAGGATGCAGCCCGACGCCCCCCGAACCTATGCGTTCGCCTCACCCGGGGGCCCCACATCCTTCACTCCACGCCACCTCCGCACTCACCCGCCGCCGCCGCCGAGCGAAAACGCCCTCCCTGCTCGCCGCCATCTTGCTTCCCCGCCGCCGCGCATGCGCCGCTCGCCAACGGACTGCGGCGGCAGTGACGCTTGAGCACCGCGCACGTGCCGGCTCGGACAGCGCGGGGGGGGGGAGCGAGGGGAGCGGGAGGGGCGGGGGGGAGCGAGGGGAGCGGGAGGGGAGCAGAGGGAGCCCGAGGGGCGGGGGGGAGCGAGGGGAGCCCGAGGGGCGGGGCGGAGTGCGAGGGGAGCGCGAGAGGCGGGGGGGGAGCGTGAGGGGAGCAGGGGGGCCCGAGGAGCGGGGGGGAGCACGAGGGGAGCCCGAGAAGCGGGGGGGGAGCGCGGGGGCGGGGGGGAGCGCGAGGGGACCAGGGGGAGCGCGAGGGGCGGGGCGGAGCGCGAGGGGAGCAAGGGGAGCCCGAGAGGAGCCTGAGAAGCAGGGGGGAGCCCGAGAAGCGGGGGGGAGCGCGAGGGGAGCAGGGGGAGTGCGAGGGGCGGGGCAGAGCGCGAGGGGAGCAAGGGGAGCCCGAGGAGCGGGGGGGAGCGTGAGAAGAGCCTGAGAAGCAGGGGGGAGCCCGAGAAGCGGGGGGGAGCGCGAGGGGAGCAGGGGGAGCCCGAGGGGCGGGGCGGAGCGCGAGGGGAGCAGGGGGAGCGCGAGGGGAGCAGGGGGAGCGCGAGGGGAGCCCGAGAAGCGGGGGGGAGCGCGAGGGGCGGGGCGGAGCGCGAGGGGAGCAGGGGGAGCCCGAGGAGCGGGGGGGGAGCGCGAGGGGAGCCCGAGAAGCAGGGGGGAGCGCGGGGGTGGGGGGGAGCGCGAGGGGAGCCCGAGAAGCGGGGGGGAGCGCGAGGGGCGGGTGGAGCGGGGAATCCCGAGGGGCGGGGGGGAGCCGGGGAGCCCGAGGGGCGGGGGGGAGCACGAAGGGAGGCGAGACCCGCAATGGCATGCTCGCGCCGCGGCGCTGCAGCCGGGCGGCTCACGCGTGCGAACCGCAGCCCGCCGCGGCAGCCCGGGACTCCCAGCGAGCGCCCCGAGGCTGCCCGAGCCCGTGGCCGCTCCAAGAGCACCGGGAAGGGGCGACGAGCACGCTCCATTCGCTTACCCGTTACCGAAACGGCGGAGAGCAGCAGCAAACATGGCGACCGGCACTGAGCATGTGCGCGCCGGCTGTCTGCGCATGCGCGCCCCCCCCACCGGGTGCAGTACCGCTTTTTGGACACAGGGTGGCAGCAGTGAGCGCGGCGGAACGCTGTGCGCGTGCGCGCCCCCCCCCACAGGGTGCAGTACCGATTTTTGGACACAGGGTGGCAGCAGTGAGCATGGCAGAACCCAGTGCGCACGCGCGCCCCCCCACAGGGTGCAGTACCGATTTTTGGACACAGGGTGGCAGCAGTGAGCGCGGCGGAACCCAGTGCGCATGCGCGCCCCCCTTTATCGTGCCGTACCGCTTTTTGGACGCCCCGAGGGCAGCAGGGCGCGCGGCCGCCCCCGGCACGCGCACACCGCTGCAGAGCCCCCCCGCCCGCCCTTTGCAGACATTTCACCACCCTCGCCTCGGCTCATCTGCCCTTATTTACAGCGCCTGCTGCGAGGCGCAGCGTCGCCGCGTGTCGTGCTCGAGCCGCTGCTCCTAGAGGCTTCAGTAACAGCGCTTTCCTTTGAACATCGTTGCAAAATACTCCACAGACAAAAAAGAGTCAGAGGCTGCACTTAAAAAAACAAAACGAAAACAAAAAAACCACCCACCTACTTAACGGGACAATTTGCAAGCGTTCCAAGAAGCAGCCGTTCTTCTTTAGAACTTTCGACCTCTCGCCTTTACTGATCGTTAAACAAAATAAACAGCCCAAAGCAAGCCGCGCTATTTGCTTGACAGACTGCTCGGTTTTTATTATTAAACGGTACGAGATGCTGGCACGCGGCATGTCTTCTTCGGATTCTTGGGCTGACGTTCCTTCGGCCGCACGCACGCGGTCAAAGGCGTCTTTTTCACGTCCCGCCGTCAGGGCCTCCCCAGCAATTCCCGCAGCGACTCCCCCCTCGGGACAAACAGCTCGAGGACACGCACGGTCTTGCTAAAAGAACGGGGGGGGGGGGGGAAACAAACGCGTGCGCTGAGCGCGGCACTCGCAGACCCGACCTTCGGGTCCAAAAGAAAACTCTCTAAAGCGGACCAGGCGGGCCAAAGAGGTCCCTTCTTTGCGCCACGCTTCTTTCCTCGCACAGACGTCGGCCGCCTCTGCCCGCTCTCACGGTATCCCCTACCGGCAAGGACACGGCGAAACGTTTCGGAAACGACGGCGTTTCCCAGAAGCGTTTCCGCCGCCTTGGGAAAACGGCCGAAGGAGAGGCTCACGCGGGGCGCGTAGCTAGAAAGAACGCTCCGCACAAAGGCCTAAAATGACCAGCCCGGAGCAGGGATCCCGGGCTCTCCGGGAGCGCAGGAGTTCTCACGTCCTTACTGAGCAGAGACCGCTGCCCGTGAAACACGAGACGCCGCAGCGACGCCGATCGTTGGAGGGAAGCCTGCAATAAGAGCGAAAGAAAAGCAGACGTTGAGGACAAAGACCAAGTTACGAGCCCCTCGCGATTCAGACACGCTTCTAGATTTACCGCCTATTTCAAGGCGCGCCTTCGGCAATTCCGTCCAATTGATTTTCCCCGAAGCCCGAGACGCGGACGAAACGCCTCTCAAAGGAAGGTACGGCATAACCGCTCTGGCCTATAAACTACCGGTTTCGACGCAGGAAAAGCACAGGGAAAGCACTAGCGTTCCCCCCAAGAAACCACGTCCAAGCGGACCGATGAAGTAGGCCCCAAGTCTGAAAGCGGACCTAAAGGAGCCCGTTTGGCGGTCGCGAGCTGGAATACACCGTTCTCCTTCTCACTAACAACCTCCCGTAGAGACCGGCAGCTGTACAGCGCCTTCTACGCTACACGGAGGAGTCGGATAGCGGGCAGATGCCGCGTCCCGAATGCGCAACTAGAGATTGGAACGCACGGACGTAAACAAACGCCCGTGACGTAGCGGAGGTCTAGCGTATTCACGTTTACCGTGCGTCAGTTCTCCTCTGCGGACAGGCCGTTCCATCTTCTTTACTCGTTAGCTGACAGACGCCCTAGGAGAAAGCAAAGAAAGGAAGAAATTCAAAAGGAAATGAAACAGATCGGAGGGAGCCTCAAAGGCTTTGATCCATCCCCCCAGGCAGCCGAACCACCTTCGCAAAGGCACACCTCAAAAGACACGTCCTTCCGGGATCGCTGCACAGCCCAGCCAGAAAAGAGGAACAGAAACAAACAGAACGAGAAGGCTGCAGAGGGGGACGGAGGGCCGGAAAGGAGCCTGCTGTCCAGCGATGGTATTTTACCGCTCCTTGCGCGTTAGCAGCCCCTTTCAGATGCTTAAGCCCAAATTCTCTCAGCCCTTAACAGCTTCAGTACCCGCGGCACCTAGTTTTTCCACGCTCTCCAGTCTTCCTCGCTCTTTCCCGTCTCGGGCGAAAAGCCTCCCAGACCCCGTCTGCACTTACGCGCTTCCTTAAAACAGGATCGCCGAAATCAACCGAACGGGCTGAGCTGCTCCTCTTCCGCTCGCCGGCCCTCGGAACGTCAGCCTGCAAACGAATCGGACCACCGAGGTCACCGGCAGAGTCTCCTTTCGGAGCTCGGCCCCCCCCCCCAAGCTTTAACGACGGTTTCCCAAGCGGGGCAAACGCAGGGCCTCCCTTCGGCCCCGGAACGGTTTTTATCGCGGGCTCCCAAGTCGCCGTTACGACACTAAGCGGCAAAGCAAGGCAAAGACAGCTGGGGTCGCAGCTTACCCACCTAGGCACGAAAATTCTTCTTTGAGGCCTCCCTCGCTGCTTTTGCCAGGTAAACACACCAAAACAAAGCTCCCGACAGGCAGCTGAGGCTTCACATGGACCTCGGGGCCCCGCTAGCAACGGCGACGCCGGAGCCGCCGGGCTACCAGGCGCTATTCCCCCCCCCCCCTCCCCTCCCCTCCCCTGCCCTGCCGGCCCGCGAACCGCGGCTTATTACTCACGAGTCCGGGAAGGACGCCGCCGACCTTCCCGCGGCCGAAGGCTCCTCGTCAGGAGCGGGCAGAGAACCTTTCCGCCGGCATTCGGAGTCTCCCGGCCGCTCTCGACACCCGATAACTTGCCGAGAAAGGGCTGAGGGCGGGAGCCTGCAGTTCTTCACGGCAGCACACAGTCGTTCCCCGATGTGCCGAACGCCTAGCATTAACACAATTTAGAAATACAAAAATACCACCGCTACAGGGCGCAAAGCCAAGCTGAAATTTCGGCAGCCAAAGCAAACCTCTTCGCGCCCGACAGAACGAGCCACGTGCATCGGCGCCTACAGCTCCTCAAGGCTAGCGAGGCCTCGTGGGCGACGTTCCTCTGGCAGGCTGCGCAGCTGAACTCCCCCGTGTCGCCTAAGAGTCCGTGACGTGACGTATTCAAAGCTCAGCAGAAATTAACAATCCAAAGTTGTTTCTAAGCACAAAAGCGGATCTACTACACGAGAAGGAAGGAGTCCTAATTCCGCAAGGCTTTACCTTTTCTTCGAGCTGCCGTCTTCCTGCTGCCCCACATACCATTGCCAGGCAATTAACCTGGGGTCGCGCTAAATGAGCCTTCCTCTTCGTTTTACAATTCGCACGCTTGCCTCTCCCTCTCTCTCTGGCCACCTGACCGCCGTTCCCCGAAGACGGGAATTTGCCGTCTTGGAGCTCTTAAAGCACGACGCTTCACAGATGCAGAGAGTCACGCGCACGGAAACGGATGGACGCAGCGTCCTTTCCGTAACGCGTACGCACCTTCCGTTAGATGTCGCTCATCTGTTATTCCGATCGCTATTACCGGCGAACCTTCCTCACCGGGAGGAACGGGCTTTCCCTTTCGGGGCGACGGAGACGGCTCTCGCTCGGTTCCCTTTAATTTTATTACTTCGGCTCGCTTACGTTTTTCTGTCTCTTCAGCTTCAGCCGTGGCAACGAATCTAAAAATTAAATATCCTATCTTTCCTTTTCTACGTACGCGTGTACGATAACAAAACAAAATACAAACGACCGAAGCAAAACTAAGGCAGCTACGGTTAACAAGAGGCGCAGGGCAGCAACGGGTCGCTTAGTCCTCAGCGCTGCCTCCGGGAGGGAGGCCGAAAGAACGAACGTTCCGCATCAAGAGTTACCTTGGTTACCCGGGCCAGAACGCCTCCTACTGTCGCAGCTTCTGGGGAGATCGAGGGTCCGCTGCTGCATTTTTGCTTCCTCCTTTCAGCCCGCCCCTTCGGGAGTAAGCGCAAAAAACCGCTCGCTCGTCCGGCTTTGCTCTTTGTCAGCATTTGCTATTGTCGGTTCCGCCTCTGTAACAAAGACAGAAAATTGCATTTCGCTTCCAACAAAACACTTCGATTTACACGCGTTCTTTTTCTCTTTCCCGTGGTTTTTTTTTTTTTTTTTCTTTCCCCCCTTTCTTTCTTTTTCCTTCTTTCCCTCAAAGGAAAGGTCTTAATACACCGCTTTGCATCGTACGTTACGGGGTAAGCCGTTTGGAAACACTACAGGGCCGACGCCGCGCCGCAACCCTGCTCCGGGGCCCGCCTGCCCCCCCGCTCCGCTCCGCCGCGCCGCCTCCGCAGGGGCGAGCGCGTGCCCCGGCCCGCGCTGCCAACGAACTGGCGCCCTAAACGCCGCGCACGCAAAACGCAAAGTCACACCCGCGCTCCCGGCGCGGCGCCGGGTCCCAGCCCGCCCCCCCACTCGCCCCGCACCGCCGCCTCCACGCAGCGACGGCCGCAGCGGGCAGGATGCAGCCCGACGCCCCCCGAACCTATGCGTTCGCCTCACCCGGGGGCCCCACATCCTTCACTCCACGCCACCTCCGCACTCACCCGCCGCCGCCGCCGAGCGAAAACGCCCTCCCTGCTCGCCGCCATCTTGCTTCCCCGCCGCCGCGCATGCGCCGCTCGCCAACGGACTGCGGCGGCAGTGACGCTTGAGCACCGCGCACGTGCCGGCTCGGACAGCGCGGGGGGGGGGAGCGAGGGGAGCGGGAGGGGCGGGGGGGAGCGAGGGGAGCGGGAGGGGAGCAGAGGGAGCCCGAGGGGCGGGGGGGAGCGAGGGGAGCCCGAGGGGCGGGGCGGAGTGCGAGGGGAGCGCGAGAGGCGGGGGGGGAGCGTGAGGGGAGCAGGGGGGCCCGAGGAGCGGGGGGGAGCACGAGGGGAGCCCGAGAAGCGGGGGGGGAGCGCGGGGGCGGGGGGGAGCGCGAGGGGACCAGGGGGAGCGCGAGGGGCGGGGCGGAGCGCGAGGGGAGCAAGGGGAGCCCGAGAGGAGCCTGAGAAGCAGGGGGGAGCCCGAGAAGCGGGGGGGAGCGCGAGGGGAGCAGGGGGAGTGCGAGGGGCGGGGCAGAGCGCGAGGGGAGCAAGGGGAGCCCGAGGAGCTGGGGGGAGCGTGAGAAGAGCCTGAGAAGCAGGGGGGAGCCCGAGAAGCGGGGGGGAGCGCGAGGGGAGCCCGAGAAGCGGGGGGGAGCGCGAGGGGAGCAGGGGGAGCCCGAGGGGCGGGGCGGAGCGCGAGGGGAGCAGGGGGAGCGCGAGGGGAGCAGGGGGAGCGCGAGGGGAGCCCGAGAAGCGGGGGGGAGCGCGAGGGGCGGGGCGGAGCGCGAGGGGAGCAGGGGGAGCCCGAGGAGCGGGGGGGGAGCGCGAGGGGAGCCCGAGAAGCAGGGGGGAGCGCGGGGGTGGGGGGGAGCGCGAGGGGAGCCCGAGAAGCGGGGGGGAGCGCGAGGGGCGGGTGGAGCGGGGAATCCCGAGGGGCGGGGGGGAGCCGGGGAGCCCGAGGGGCGGGGGGGAGCACGAAGGGAGGCGAGACCCGCAATGGCATGCTCGCGCCGCGGCGCTGCAGCCGGGCGGCTCACGCGTGCGAACCGCAGCCCGCCGCGGCAGCCCGGGACTCCCAGCGAGCGCCCCGAGGCTGCCCGAGCCCGTGGCCGCTCCAAGAGCACCGGGAAGGGGCGACGAGCACGCTCCATTCGCTTACCCGTTACCGAAACGGCGGAGAGCAGCAGCAAACATGGCGACCGGCACTGAGCATGTGCGCGCCGGCTGTCTGCGCATGCGCGCCCCCCCCACCGGGTGCAGTACCGCTTTTTGGACACAGGGTGGCAGCAGTGAGCGCGGCGGAACGCTGTGCGCGTGCGCGCCCCCCCCCACAGGGTGCAGTACCGATTTTTGGACACAGGGTGGCAGCAGTGAGCATGGCAGAACCCAGTGCGCACGCGCGCCCCCCCACAGGGTGCAGTACCGATTTTTGGACACAGGGTGGCAGCAGTGAGCGCGGCGGAACCCAGTGCGCATGCGCGCCCCCCTTTATCGTGCCGTACCGCTTTTTGGACGCCCCGAGGGCAGCAGGGCGCGCGGCCGCCCCCGGCACGCGCACACCGCTGCAGAGCCCCCCCGCCCGCCCTTTGCAGACATTTCACCACCCTCGCCTCGGCTCATCTGCCCTTATTTACAGCGCCTGCTGCGAGGCGCAGCGTCGCCGCGTGTCGTGCTCGAGCCGCTGCTCCTAGAGGCTTCAGTAACAGCGCTTTCCTTTGAACATCGTTGCAAAATACTCCACAGACAAAAAAGAGTCAGAGGCTGCACTTAAAAAAACAAAACGAAAACAAAAAAACCACCCACCTACTTAACGGGACAATTTGCAAGCGTTCCAAGAAGCAGCCGTTCTTCTTTAGAACTTTCGACCTCTCGCCTTTACTGATCGTTAAACAAAATAAACAGCCCAAAGCAAGCCGCGCTATTTGCTTGACAGACTGCTCGGTTTTTATTATTAAACGGTACGAGATGCTGGCACGCGGCATGTCTTCTTCGGATTCTTGGGCTGACGTTCCTTCGGCCGCACGCACGCGGTCAAAGGCGTCTTTTTCACGTCCCGCCGTCAGGGCCTCCCCAGCAATTCCCGCAGCGACTCCCCCCTCGGGACAAACAGCTCGAGGACACGCACAGTCTTGCTAAAAGAACGGGGGGGGGGGGGGGGAAACAAACGCGTGCGCTGAGCGCGGCACTCGCAGACCCGACCTTCGGGTCCAAAAGAAAACTCTCTAAAGCGGACCAGGCGGGCCAAAGAGGTCCCTTCTTTGCGCCACGCTTCTTTCCTCGCACAGACGTCGGCCGCCTCTGCCCGCTCTCACGGTATCCCCTACCGGCAAGGACACGGCGAAACGTTTCGGAAACGACGGCGTTTCCCAGAAGCGTTTCCGCCGCCTTGGGAAAACGGCCGAAGGAGAGGCTCACGCGGGGCGCGTAGCTAGAAAGAACGCTCCGCACAAAGGCCTAAAATGACCAGCCCGGAGCAGGGATCCCGGGCTCTCCGGGAGCGCAGGAGTTCTCACGTCCTTACTGAGCAGAGACCGCTGCCCGTGAAACACGAGACGCCGCAGCGACGCCGATCGTTGGAGGGAAGCCTGCAATAAGAGCGAAAGAAAAGCAGACGTTGAGGACAAAGACCAAGTTACGAGCCCCTCGCGATTCAGACACGCTTCTAGATTTACCGCCTATTTCAAGGCGCGCCTTCGGCAATTCCGTCCAATTGATTTTCCCCGAAGCCCGAGACGCGGACGAAACGCCTCTCAAAGGAAGGTACGGCATAACCGCTCTGGCCTATAAACTACCGGTTTCGACGCAGGAAAAGCACAGGGAAAGCACTAGCGTTCCCCCCAAGAAACCACGTCCAAGCGGACCGATGAAGTAGGCCCCAAGTCTGAAAGCGGACCTAAAGGAGCCCGTTTGGCGGTCGCGAGCTGGAATACACCGTTCTCCTTCTCACTAACAACCTCCCGTAGAGACCGGCAGCTGTACAGCGCCTTCTACGCTACACGGAGGAGTCGGATAGCGGGCAGATGCCGCGTCCCGAATGCGCAACTAGAGATTGGAACGCACGGACGTAAACAAACGCCCGTGACGTAGCGGAGGTCTAGCGTATTCACGTTTACCGTGCGTCAGTTCTCCTCTGCGGACAGGCCGTTCCATCTTCTTTACTCGTTAGCTGACAGACGCCCTAGGAGAAAGCAAAGAAAGGAAGAAATTCAAAAGGAAATGAAACAGATCGGAGGGAGCCTCAAAGGCTTTGATCCATCCCCCCAGGCAGCCGAACCACCTTCGCAAAGGCACACCTCAAAAGACACGTCCTTCCGGGATCGCTGCACAGCCCAGCCAGAAAAGAGGAACAGAAACAAACAGAACGAGAAGGCTGCAGAGGGGGACGGAGGGCCGGAAAGGAGCCTGCTGTCCAGCGATGGTATCTTACCGCTCCTTGCGCGTTAGCAGCCCCTTTCAGATGCTTAAGCCCAAATTCTCTCAGCCCTTAACAGCTTCAGTACCCGCGGCACCTAGTTTTTCCACGCTCTCCAGTCTTCCTCGCTCTTTCCCGTCTCGGGCGAAAAGCCTCCCAGACCCCGTCTGCACTTACGCGCTTCCTTAAAACAGGATCGCCGAAATCAACCGAACGGGCTGAGCTGCTCCTCTTCCGCTCGCCGGCCCTCGGAACGTCAGCCTGCAAACGAATCGGACCACCGAGGTCACCGGCAGAGTCTCCTTTCGGAGCTCGGCCCCCCCCCCCCCCAAGCTTTAACGACGGTTTCCCAAGCGGGGCAAACGCAGGGCCTCCCTTCGGCCCCGGAACGGTTTTTATCGCGGGCTCCCAAGTCGCCGTTACGACACTAAGCGGCAAAGCAAGGCAAAGACAGCTGGGGTCGCAGCTTACCCACCTAGGCACGAAAATTCTTCTTTGAGGCCTCCCTCGCTGCTTTTGCCAGGTAAACACACCAAAACAAAGCTCCCGACAGGCAGCTGAGGCTTCACATGGACCTCGGGGCCCCGCTAGCAACGGCGACGCCGGAGCCGCCGGGCTACCAGGCGCTATTCCCCCCCCCCCCCTC